>NW_026902470.1:340224-667948 GCF_027409185.1 Cynocephalus volans | reverse complement strand
ATTTCAGTTTCAAAATCTCTGTGAAAAAGCGTCAGAGAAGCTTCTCCGTTTAGAATCCAGCATATCTCACTGAACCGAAGAAGTGGTAGTTAGAAGGTAGTTAGAGCTGCAAGCAGTTTGGTTTGGGAAATTAGACGCGAAATGAAACTGCAAATGCCTTCCAACAGGCTTGGAAAAGTGTGTTCTATATCTCTGCCAAACAGACTCCCTGGAGGTTGAGCTTTCAGAAGCTAGTTTAACTCTAAGGGAGGAAGCAGCAGAATGTGCCTCTCACATCTAGCCTGTAGGAATTCAGGTTGGCAACTTCTATGTGGAAGCCCATTGCTGGCTATGGTGGAAACAGCATGGGAGATTTCAGTTTCAAAATCTCTGTGAAAAAGCGTCAGAGAAGCTTCTCCGTTTAGAATCCAGCATATCTCACTGAACCGAAGAAGTGGTAGTTAGAAGGCAGTTAGAGCTGCAAGCAGTTTGGTTTGGGAAATTAGACGCGAAATGAAACTGCAAATGCCTTCCAACAGGCTTGTAAAAGTGTGTTCTATATCTCTGCCAAACAAACTCCCCGGAGGTTGAGCTTTCAGAAGCTAGTTTAACTCTAAGGGAGGAAGCAGCAGAATGTGCCTCTCACATCTAGCCTGTAGGAATTCAGGTTGGCAAGTTCTATGGGGAAGCCCATTGGTGCCTTCGTTGGAAACGGGTTTGGAAATTTCAGTTTCAAAATCTCTGTGAAAAAGCGTCAGAGAAGCTTCTCCGTTTAGAATCCAGCATATCTCACTGAACCGAAGAAGTGGTAGTTAGAAGGGAGTTAGAGCTGCAAGCAGTTTGGTTTGGGAAATTAGACGCGAAATGAAACTGCAAATGCCTTCCAACAGGCTTGGAAAAGTGTGTTCTATATCTCTGCCAAACAAACTCCCCGGAGGTTGAGCTTTCAGAAGCAAGTTTAACTCTAAGGGAGGAAGCAGCAGAATGTGCCTCTCACATCTAGCCTGTAGGAATTCAGGTTGGCAAGTTCTATGGGGAAGCCCATTGCTGCCTATGGTGGAAACGGCATGGGAGATTTCAGTTTCAAAATCTCTGTGAAAAACGTCAGAGAAGCTTCTCCGTTTAGAATCCAGCATATCTCACTGAACCGAAGAAGTGGTAGTTAGAAGGGAGTTAGAGCTGCAAGCAGTTTGGTTTGGGAAATTAGACGCGAAATGAAACTGCAAATGCCTTCCAACAGGCTTGGAAAAGTGTGTTCTATATCTCTGCCAAACAAACTCCCCGGAGGTTGAGCTTTCAGAAGCTAGTTTAACTCTAAGGGAGGAAGCAGCAGAATGTGCCTCTCACATCTAGCCTGTAGGAATTCAGGTTGGCAAGTTCTATGGGGAAGCCCATTGCTGCCTATGGTGGAAACGGCATGGGAGATTTCAGTTTCAAAATCTCTGTGAAAAAGCGTCAGAGAAGCTTCTCCGTTTAGAATCCAGCATATCTCACTGAACCGAAGAAGTGGTAGTTAGAAGGCAGTTAGAGCTGCAAGCAGTTTGGTTTGGGAAATTAGACGCGAAATGAAACTGCAAATGCCTTCCAACAGGCTTGGAAAAGTGTGTTCTATATCTCTGCCAAACAGACTCCCTGGAGGTTGAGCTTTCAGAAGCTAGTTTAACTCTAAGGGAGGAAGCAGCAGAATGTGCCTCTCACATCTAGCCTGTAGGAATTCAGGTTGGCAAGTTCTATGGGGAAGCCCATTGCTGCCTATGGTGGAAACGGCATGGGAGATTTCAGTTTCAAAATCTCTGTGAAAAAGCGTCAGAGAAGCTTCTCCGTTTAGAATCCAGCATATCTCACTGAACCGAAGAAGTGGTAGTTAGAAGGGAGTTAGAGCTGCAAGCAGTTTGGTTTGGGAAAATAGACGCGAAATGAAACTGCAAATGCCTTCCAACAGGCTTGGAAAAGTGTGTTCTATATCTCTGCCAAACAGACTCCCCGGAGGTTGAGCTTTCAGAAGCAAGTTTAACTCTAAGGGAGGAAGCAGCAGAATGTGCCTCTCACATCTAGCCTGTAGGAATTCAGGTTGGCAAGTTCTATGGGGAAGCCCATTGCTGCCTATGGTGGAAACGGCATGGGAGATTTCAGTTTAAAAATCTCTGTGAAAAAGCGTCAGAGAAGCTTCTCCGTTTAGAATCCAGCATATCTCACTGAACCGAAGAAGTGGTAGTTAGAAGGTAGTTAGAGCTGCAAGCAGTTTGGTTTGGGAAATTAGACGCGAAATGAAACTGCAAATGCCTTCCAACAGGCTTGGAAAATTGTGTTCTATATCTCTGCCAAACAGACTCCCTGGAGGTTGAGCTTTCAGAAGCTAGTTTACCTCTAAGGGAGGAAGCAGCAGAATGTGCCTCTCACATCTAGCCTGTAGGAATTCAGGTTGGCAACTTCTATGTGGAAGCCCATTGCTGGCTATGGTGGAAACAGCATGGGAGATTTCAGTTTCAAAATCTCTGTGAAAAAGCGTCAGAGAAGCTTCTCCGTTTAGAATCCAGCATATCTCACTGAACCGAAGAAGTGGTAGTTAGAAGGCAGTTAGAGCTGCAAGCAGTTTGGTTTGGGAAATTAGACGCGAAATGAAACTGCAAATGCCTTCCAACAGGCTTGGAAAAGTGTGTTCAATATCTCTGCCAAACAGACTCCCCGGAGGTTGAGCTTTCAGAAGCAAGTTTAACTCTAAGGGAGGAAGCAGCAGAATGTGCCTCTCACATCTAGCCTTTAGGAATTCAGGTTGGCAAGTTCTATGGGGAAGCCCATTGCTGCCTATGGTGGAAACGGCATGGGAGATTTCAGTTTCAAAATCTCTGTGAAAAAGCGTCAGAGAAGCTTCTCCGTTTAGAATCCAGCATATCTCACTGAATCGAAGAAGTGGTAGTTAGAAGGCAGTTAGAGCTGCAAGCAGTTTGGTTTGGGAAATTAGATGCGAAATGACACTGCAAAGGCCTTCCAACAGGCTTGGAAAAGTGTGTTCTATATCTCTGCCAAACAGACTCCCCAGAGGTTGAGCTTTCAGAAGCAAGCTTAACTCTTAGGGAGGAAGCAGCAGAATGTGCCTCTCACATCTAGCCTGTAGGAATTCAGGTTGGCAAGTTCTATGGGGAAGCCCATTGGCGCCTTCGTTGGAAACGGGTTTGGAAATTTCAGTTTCAAAATCTCTGTGAAAAAGCGTCAGAGAAGCTTCTCCGTTTAGAATCCAGCATATCTCACTGAACCGAAGAAGTGGTAGTTAGAAGGCAGTTAGAGCTGCAAGCAGTTTGGTTTGGGAAATTAGACGCGAAATGAAACTGCAAATGCCTTCCAACAGGCTTGGAAAAGTGTGTTCTATATCTCTGCCAAACAGACTCCCTGGAGGTTGAGCTTTCAGAAGCTAGTTTAACTCTAAGGGAGGAAGCAGCAGAATGTGCCTCTCACATCTAGCCTGTAGGAATTCAGGTTGGCAACTTCTATGTGGAAGCCCATTGCTGGCTATGGTGGAAACAGCATGGGAGATTTCAGTTTCAAAATCTCTGTGAAAAAGCGTCAGAGAAGCTTCTCCGTTTAGAATCCAGCATATCTCACTGAACCGAAGAAGTGGTAGTTAGAAGGCAGTTAGAGCTGCAAGCAGTTTGGTTTGGGAAATTAGACGCGAAATGAAACTGCAAATGCCTTCCAACAGGCTTGTAAAAGTGTGTTCTATATCTCTGCCAAACAAACTCCCCGGAGGTTGAGCTTTCAGAAGCTAGTTTAACTCTAAGGGAGGAAGCAGCAGAATGTGCCTCTCACATCTAGCCTGTAGGAATTCAGGTTGGCAAGTTCTATGGGGAAGCCCATTGGTGCCTTCGTTGGAAACGGGTTTGGAAATTTCAGTTTCAAAATCTCTGTGAAAAAGCGTCAGAGAAGCTTCTCCGTTTAGAATCCAGCATATCTCACTGAACCGAAGAAGTGGTAGTTAGAAGGGAGTTAGAGCTGCAAGCAGTTTGGTTTGGGAAATTAGACGCGAAATGAAACTGCAAATGCCTTCCAACAGGCTTGGAAAAGTGTGTTCTATATCTCTGCCAAACAAACTCCCCGGAGGTTGAGCTTTCAGAAGCAAGTTTAACTCTAAGGGAGGAAGCAGCAGAATGTGCCTCTCACATCTAGCCTGTAGGAATTCAGGTTGGCAAGTTCTATGGGGAAGCCCATTGCTGCCTATGGTGGAAACGGCATGGGAGATTTCAGTTTCAAAATCTCTGTGAAAAAGCGTCAGAGAAGCTTCTCCGTTTAGAATCCAGCATATCTCACTGAACCGAAGAAGTGGTAGTTAGAAGGGAGTTAGAGCTGCAAGCAGTTTGGTTTGGGAAATTAGACGCGAAATGAAACTGCAAATGCCTTCCAACAGGCTTGGAAAAGTGTGTTCTATATCTCTGCCAAACAAACTCCCCGGAGGTTGAGCTTTCAGAAGCTAGTTTAACTCTAAGGGAGGAAGCAGCAGAATGTGCCTCTCACATCTAGCCTGTAGGAATTCAGGTTGGCAAGTTCTATGGGGAAGCCCATAGGCGCCTTCGTTGGAAACGGGTTTGGAAATTTCAGTTTCAAAATCTCTGTGAAAAAGCGTCAGAGAAGCTTCTCCGTTTAGAATCCAGCATATCTCACTGAACCGAAGAAGTGGTAGTTAGAAGGCAGTTAGAGCTGCAAGCAGTTTGGTTTGGGAAATTAGACGCGAAATGAAACTGCAAATGCCTTCCAACAGGCTTGGAAAAGTGTGTTCTATATCTCTGCCAAACAAACTCCCCGGAGGTTGAGCTTTCAGAAGCAAGTTTAACTCTAAGGGAGGAAGCAGCAGAATGTGCCTCTCACATCTAGCCTGTAGGAATTCAGGTTGGCAAGTTCTATGGGGAAGCCCATTGCTGCCTATGGTGGAAACGGCATGGGAGATTTCAGTTTCAAAATCTCTGTGAAAAAGCGTCAGAGAAGCTTCTCCGTTTAGAATCCAGCATATCTCACTGAACCGAAGAAGTGGTAGTTAGAAGGTAGTTAGAGCTGCAAGCAGTTTGGTTTGGGAAATTAGACGCGAAATGAAACTGCAAATGCCTTCCAACAGGCTTGGAAAAGTGTGTTCTATATCTCTGCCAAACAGAATCCCTGGAGGTTGAGCTTTCAGAAGCTAGTTTAACTCTAAGGGAGGAAGCAGCAGAATGTGCCTCTCACATCTAGCCTGTAGGAATTCAGGTTGGCAACTTCTATGTGGAAGCCCATTGCTGGCTATGGTGGAAACAGCATGGGAGATTTCAGTTTCAAAATCTCTGTGAAAAAGCGTCAGAGAAGCTTCTCCGTTTAGAATCCAGCATATCTCACTGAACCGAAGAAGTGGTAGTTAGAAGGCAGTTAGAGCTGCAAGCAGTTTGGTTTGGGAAATTAGACGCGAAATGAAACTGCAAATGCCTTCCAACAGGCTTGGAAAAGTGTGTTCTATATCTCTGCCAAACAAACTCCCCGGAGGTTGAGCTTTCAGAAGCTAGTTTAACTCTAAGGGAGGAAGCAGCAGAATGTGCCTCTCACATCTAGCCTGTAGGAATTCAGGTTGGCAAGTTCTATGGGGAAGCCCATTGCTGCCTTCGTTGGAAACGGGTTTGGAAATTTCAGTTTCAAAATCTCTATGAAAAAGCGTCAGAGAAGCTTCTCCGTTTAGAATCCAGCATATCTCACTGAACCGAAGAAGTGGTAGTTAGAAGGGAGTTAGAGCTGCAAGCAGTTTGGTTTGGGAAATTAGACGCGAAATGAAACTGCAAATGCCTTCCAACAGGCTTGGAAAAGTGTGTTCTATATCTCTGCCAAACAAACTCCCCGGAGGTTGAGCTTTCAGAAGCAAGTTTAACTCTAAGGGAGGAAGCAGCAGAATGTGCCTCTCACATCTAGCCTGTAGGAATTCAGGTTGGCAAGTTCTATGGGGAAGCCCATTGCTGCCTATGGTGGAAACGGCATGGGAGATTTCAGTTTCAAAATCTCTGTGAAAAAGCGTCAGAGAAGCTTCTCCGTTTAGAATCCAGCATATCTCACTGAACCGAAGAAGTGGTAGTTAGAAGGGAGTTAGAGCTGCAAGCAGTTTGGTTTGGGAAATTAGACGCGAAATGAAACTGCAAATGCCTTCCAACAGGCTTGGAAAAGTGTGTTCTATATCTCTGCCAAACAGACTCCCTGGAGGTTGAGCTTTCAGAAGCTAGTTTAACTCTAAGGGAGGAAGCAGCAGAATGTGCCTCTCACATCTAGCCTGTAGGAATTCAGGTTGGCAACTTCTATGTGGAAGCCCATTGCTGGCTATGGTGGAAACAGCATGGGAGATTTCAGTTTCAAAATCTCTGTGAAAAAGCGTCAGAGAAGCTTCTCCGTTTAGAATCCAGCATATCTCACTGAACCGAAGAAGTGGTAGTTAGAAGGCAGTTAGAGCTGCAAGCAGTTTGGTTTGGGAAATTAGACGCGAAATGAAACTGCAAATGCCTTCCAACAGGCTTGGAAAAGTGTGTTCTATATCTCTGCCAAACAAACTCCCCGGAGGTTGAGCTTTCAGAAGCTAGTTTAACTCTAAGGGAGGAAGCAGCAGAATGTGCCTCTCACATCTAGCCTGTAGGAATTCAGGTTGGCAAGTTCTATGGGGAAGCCCATTGGTGCCTTCGTTGGAAACGGGTTTGGAAATTTCAGTTTCAAAATCTCTGTGAAAAAGCGTCAGAGAAGCTTCTCCGTTTAGAATCCAGCATATCTCACTGAACCGAAGAAGTGGTAGTTAGAAGGGAGTTAGAGCTGCAAGCAGTTTGGTTTGGGACATTAGACGCGAAATGAAACTGCAAATGCCTTCCAACAGGCTTGGAAAAGTGTGTTCTATATCTCTGCCAAACAAACTCCCCGGAGGTTGAGCTTTCAGAAGCAAGTTTAACTCTAAGGGAGGAATCAGCAGAATGTGCCTCTCACATCTAGCCTGTAGGAATTCAGGTTGGCAAGTTCTATGGGGAAGCCCATTGCTGCCTATGGTGGAAACGGCATGGGAGATTTCAGTTTCAAAATCTCTGTGAAAAAGCGTCAGAGAAGCTTCTCCGTTTAGAATCCAGCATATCTCACTGAACCGAAGAAGTGGTAGTTAGAAGGGAGTTAGAGATGCAAGCAGTTTGGTTTGGGAAATTAGATGCGAAATGACACTGCAAAGGCCTTCCAACAGGCTTGGAAAAGTGTGTTCTATATCTCTGCCAAACTGAGTCCCCGGAGGGTGAGCTTTCAGAAGCAAGCTTAACTGTTAGGGAGGAAGCAGCAGAATGTGCCTCTCACATCTAGCCTGTAGGAATTCAGGTTGGCAAGTTCTATGGGGAAGCCCATTGCTGCCTATGGTGGAAACGGCATGGGAGATTTCAGTTTCAAAATCTCTGTGAAAAAGCGTCAGAGAAGCTTCTCCGTTTAGAATCCAGCATATCTCACTGAACCGAAGAAGTGGTAGTTAGAAGGGAGTTAGAGCTGCAAGCAGTTTGGTTTGGGAAATTAGACGCGAAATGAAACTGCAAATGCCTTCCAACAGGCTTGGAAAAGTGTGTTCTATATCTCTGCCAAACAGACTCCCTGGAGGTTGAGCTTTCAGAAGCTAGTTTAACTCTAAGGGAGGAAGCAGCAGAATGTGCCTCTCACATCTAGCCTGTAGGAATTCAGGTTGGCAACTTCTATGTGGAAGCCCATTGCTGGCTATGGTGGAAACAGCATGGGAGATTTCAGTTTCAAAATCTCTGTGAAAAAGCGTCAGAGAAGCTTCTCCGTTTAGAATCCAGCATATCTCACTGAACCGAAGAAGTGGTAGTTAGAAGGGAGTTAGAGCTGCAAGCAGTTTGGTTTGGGAAATTAGACGCGAAATGAAACTGCAAATGCCTTCCAACAGGCTTGGAAAAGTGTGTTCTATATCTCTGCCAAACAAACTCCCCAGAGGTTGAGCTTTCAGAAGCAAGTTTAACTCTAAGGGAGGAAGCAGCAGAATGTGCCTCTCACATCTAGCCTGTAGGAATTCAGGTTGGCAAGTTCTGTGGGGAAGCCCATTGCTGCCTATGGTGGAAACGGCATGGGAGATTTCAGTTTCAAAATCTCTGTGAAGAAGCGTCAGAGAAGCTTCTCCGTTTAGAATCCAGCATATCTCACTGAACCGAAGAAGTGGTAGTTAGAAGGGAGTTAGAGCTGCAAGCAGTTTGGTTTGGGAAATTAGACGCGAAATGAAACTGCAAATGCCTTCCAACAGGCTTGGAAAAGTGTGTTCTATATCTCTGCCAAACAAACTCCCCGGAGGTTGAGCTTTCAGAAGCTAGTTTAACTCTAAGGGAGGAAGCAGCAGAATGTGCCTCTCACATCTAGCCTGTAGGAATTCAGGTTGGCAACTTCTATGTGGAAGCCCATTGCTGGCTATGGTGGAAACAGCATGGGAGATTTCAGTTTCAAAATCTCTGTGAAAAAGCGTCAGAGAAGCTTCTCCGTTTAGAATCCAGCATATCTCACTGAACCGAAGAAGTGGTAGTTAGAAGGCAGTTAGAGCTGCAAGCAGTTTGGTTTGGGAAATTAGACGCGAAATGAAACTGCAAATGCCTTCCAACAGGCTTGGAAAATTGTGTTCTATATCTCTGCCAAACAAACTCCCCGGAGGTTGAGCTTTCAGAAGCTAGTTTAACTCTAAGGGAGGAAGCAGCAGAATGTGCCTCTCACATCTAGCCTGTAGGAATTCAGGTTGGCAAGTTCTATGGGGAAGCCCATTGGTGCCTTCGTTGGAAACGGGTTTGGAAATTTCAGTTTCAAAATCTCTGTGAAAAAGCGTCAGAGAAGCTTCTCCGTTTAGAATCCAGCATATCTCACTGAACCGAAGAAGTGGTAGTTAGAAGGGAGTTAGAGCTGCAAGCAGTTTGGTTTGGGACATTAGACGCGAAATGAAACTGCAAATGCCTTCCAACAGGCTTGGAAAAGTGTGTTCTATATCTCTGCCAAACAAACTCCCCGGAGGTTGAGCTTTCAGAAGCAAGTTTAACTCTAAGGGA
Source organism: Cynocephalus volans (assembly GCF_027409185.1). NCBI lineage: Eukaryota > Metazoa > Chordata > Mammalia > Dermoptera > Cynocephalidae > Cynocephalus > Cynocephalus volans. Next base: position 658,925 of record NW_026902470.1, on the reverse strand, counting down.
GGAATCAGCAGAATGTGCCTCTCACATCTAGCCTGTAGGAATTCAGGTTGGCAAGTTCTATGGGGAAGCCCATTGCTGCCTATGGTGGAAACGGCATGGGAGATTTCAGTTTCAAAATCTCTGTGAAAAAGCGTCAGAGAAGCTTCTCCGTTTAGAATCCAGCATATCTCACTGAACCGAAGAAGTGGTAGTTAGAAGGGAGTTAGAGATGCAAGCAGTTTGGTTTGGGAAATTAGATGCGAAATGACACTGCAAAGGCCTTCCAACAGGCTTGGAAAAGTGTGTTCTATATCTCTGCCAAACTGAGTCCCCGGAGGTTGAGCTTTCAGAAGCAAGCTTAACTGTTAGGGAGGAAGCAGCAGAATGTGCCTCTCACATCTAGCCTGTAGGAATTCAGGTTGGCAAGTTCTATGGGGAAGCCCATTGCTGCCTATGGTGGAAACGGCATGGGAGATTTCAGTTTCAAAATCTCTGTGAAAAAGCGTCAGAGAAGCTTCTCCGTTTAGAATCCAGCATATCTCACTGAACCGAAGAAGTGGTAGTTAGAAGGGAGTTAGAGCTGCAAGCAGTTTGGTTTGGGAAATTAGACGCGAAATGAAACTGCAAATGCCTTCCAACAGGCTTGGAAAAGTGTGTTCTATATCTCTGCCAAACAGACTCCCTGGAGGTTGAGCTTTCAGAAGCTAGTTTAACTCTAAGGGAGGAAGCAGCAGAATGTGCCTCTCACATCTAGCCTGTAGGAATTCAGGTTGGCAACTTCTATGTGGAAGCCCATTGCTGGCTATGGTGGAAACAGCATGGGAGATTTCAGTTTCAAAATCTCTGTGAAAAAGCGTCAGAGAAGCTTCTCCGTTTAGAATCCAGCATATCTCACTGAACCGAAGAAGTGGTAGTTAGAAGGGAGTTAGAGCTGCAAGCAGTTTGGTTTGGGAAATTAGACGCGAAATGAAACTGCAAATGCCTTCCAACAGGCTTGGAAAAGTGTGTTCTATATCTCTACCAAACAAACTCCCCAGAGGTTGAGCTTTCAGAAGCAAGTTTAACTCTAAGGGAGGAAGCAGCAGAATGTGCCTCTCACATCTAGCCTGTAGGAATTCAGGTTGGCAAGTTCTGTGGGGAAGCCCATTGCTGCCTATGGTGGAAACGGCATGGGAGATTTCAGTTTCAAAATCTCTGTGAAGAAGCGTCAGAGAAGCTTCTCCGTTTAGAATCCAGCATATCTCACTGAACCGAAGAAGTGGTAGTTAGAAGGGAGTTAGAGCTGCAAGCAGTTTGGTTTGGGAAATTAGACGCGAAATGAAACTGCAAATGCCTTCCAACAGGCTTGGAAAAGTGTGTTCTATATCTCTGCCAAACAAACTCCCCGGAGGTTGAGCTTTCAGAAGCAAGTTTAACTCTAAGGGAGGAATCAGCAGAATGTGCCTCTCACATCTAGCCTGTAGGAATTCAGGTTGGCAAGTTCTATGGGGAAGCCCATTGCTGCCTATGGTGGAAACGGCATGGGAGATTTCAGTTTCAAAATCTCTGTGAAAAAGCATCAGAGAAGCTTCTCCGTTTAGAATCCAGCATATCTCACTGAACCGAAGAAGTGGTAGTTAGAAGGGAGTTAGAGCTGCAAGCAGTTTGGTTTGGGAAATTAGACGCGAAATGAAACTGCAAATGCCTTCCAACAGGCTTGGAAAAGTGTGTTCTATATCTCTGCCAAACAAACTCCCCGGAGGTTGAGCTTTCAGAAGCTAGTTTAACTCTAAGGGAGGAAGCAGCAGAATGTGCCTCTCACATCTAGCCTGTAGGAATTCAGGTTGGCAAGTTCTATGGGGAAGCCCATTGCTGCCTATGGTGGAAACGGCATGGGAGATTTCAGTTTCAAAATCTCTGTGAAAAAGCGTCAGAGAAGCTTCTCCGTTTAGAATCCAGCATATCTCACTGAACCGAAGAAGTGGTAGTTAGAAGGCAGTTAGAGCTGCAAGCAGTTTGGTTTGGGAAATTAGACGCGAAATGAAACTGCAAATGCCTTCCAACAGGCTTGGAAAAGTGTGTTCTATATCTCTGCCAAACACACTCCCCGGAGGTTGAGCTTTCAGAAGCAAGTTTAACTCTAAGGGAGGAAGCAGCCGAATGTGCCTCTCACATCTAGCCTGTAGGAATTCAGGTTGGCAAGTTCTATGGGGAAGCCCATTGCTGCCTATGGTGGAAACGGCATGGGAGATTTCAGTTTCAAAATCTCTGTGAAAAAGCGTCAGAGAAGCTGCTCCGTTTAGAATCCAGCATATCTCACTGAACCGAAGAAGTGGTAGTTAGAAGGGAGTTAGAGCTGCAAGCAGTTTGGTTTGGGAAATTAGACGCGAAATGAAACTGCAAATGCCTTCCAACAGGCTTGGAAAAGTGTGTTCTATATCTCTGCCAAACAAACTCCCCGGAGGTTGAGCTTTCAGAAGCTAGTTTAACTCTAAGGGAGGAAGCAGCAGAATGTGCCTCTCACATCTAGCCTGTAGGAATTCAGGTTGGCAAGTTCTATGGGGAACCCCTAGGCGCCTTCGTTGGAAACGGGTTTGGAAATTTCAGTTTCAAAATCTCTGTGAAAAAGCGTCAGAGAAGCTTCTCCGTTTAGAATCCAGCATATCTCACTGAACCGAAGAAGTGGTAGTTAGAAGGGAGTTTGAGCTGCAAGCAGTTTGGTTTGGGAAATTAGACGCGAAATGAAACTGCAAATGCCTTCCAACAGGCTTGGAAAAGTGTGTTCTATATCTCTGCCAAACAAACTCCCCGGAGGTTGAGCTTTCAGAAGCAAGTTTAACTCTAAGGGAGGAAGCAGCAGAATGTGCCTCTCACATCTAGCCTGTAGGAATTCAGGTTGGCAAGTTCTATGGGGAAGCCCATTGCTGCCTATGGTGGAAACGGCATGGGAGATTTCAGTTTAAAAATCTCTGTGAAAAAGCGTCAGAGAAGCTTCTCCGTTTAGAATCCAGCATATCTCACTGAACCGAAGAAGTGGTAGTTAGAAGGTAGTTAGAGCTGCAAGCAGTTTGGTTTGGGAAATTAGACGCGAAATGAAACTGCAAATGCCTTCCAACAGGCTTGGAAAAGTGTGTTCTATATCTCTGCCAAACAGAATCCCTGGAGGTTGAGCTTTCAGAAGCTAGTTTAACTCTAAGGGAGGAAGCAGCAGAATGTGCCTCTCACATCTAGCCTGTAGGAATTCAGGTTGGCAACTTCTATGTGGAAGCCCATTGCTGGCTATGGTGGAAACAGCATGGGAGATTTCAGTTTCAAAATCTCTGTGAAAAAGCGTCAGAGAAGCTTCTCCGTTTAGAATCCAGCATATCTCACTGAACCGAAGAAGTGGTAGTTAGAAGGCAGTTAGAGCTGCAAGCAGTTTGGTTTGGGAAATTAGACGCGAAATGAAACTGCAAATGCCTTCCAACAGGCTTGGAAAAGTGTGTTCTATATCTCTGCCAAACAAACTCCCCGGAGGTTGAGCTTTCAGAAGCAAGTTTAACTCTAAGGGAGGAAGCAGCAGAATGTGCCTCTCACATCTAGCCTGTAGGAATTCAGGTTGGCAAGTTCTATGGGGAAGCCCATTGCTGCCTATGGTGGAAACGGCATGGGAGATTTCAGTTTCAAAATCTCTGTGAAAAAGCGTCAGAGAAGCTTCTCCGTTTAGAATCCAGCATATCTCACTGAACCGAAGAAGTGGTAGTTAGAAGGGAGTTAGAGCTGCAAGCAGTTTGGTTTGGGAAATTAGACGCGAAATGAAAACTGCAAATGCCTTCCAACAGGCTTGGAAAAGTGTGTTCTATATCTCTGCCAAACAGACTCCCTGGAGGTTGAGCTTTCAGAAGCTAGTTTAACTCTAAGGGAGGAAGCAGCAGAATGTGCCTCTCACATCTAGCCTGTAGGAATTCAGGTTGGCAACTTCTATGTGGAAGCCCATTGCTGGCTATGGTGGAAACAGCATGGGAGATTTCAGTTTCAAAATCTCTGTGAAAAAGCGTCAGAGAAGCTTCTCCGTTTAGAATCCAGCATATCTCACTGAACCGAAGAAGTGGTAGTTAGAAGGCAGTTAGAGCTGCAAGCAGTTTGGTTTGGGAAATTAGACGCGAAATGAAACTGCAAATGCCTTCCAACAGGCTTGGAAAAGTGTGTTCTATATCTCTGCCAAACAAACTCCCCGGAGGTTGAGCTTTCAGAAGCTAGTTTAACTCTAAGGGAGGAAGCAGCAGAATGTGCCTCTCACATCTAGCCTGTAGGAATTCAGGTTGGCAAGTTCTATGGGGAAGCCCATTGGTGCCTTCGTTGGAAACGGGTTTGGAAATTTCAGTTTCAAAATCTCTGTGAAAAAGCGTCAGAGAAGCTTCTCCGTTTAGAATCCAGCATATCTCACTGAACCGAAGAAGTGGTAGTTAGAAGGGAGTTAGAGCTGCAAGCAGTTTGGTTTGGGAAATTAGACGCGAAATGAAACTGCAAATGCCTTCCAACAGGCTTGGAAAAGTGTGTTCTATATCTCTGCCAAACAAACTCCCCGGAGGTTGAGCTTTCAGAAGCAAGTTTAACTCTAAGGGAGGAAGCAGCAGAATGTGCCTCTCACATCTAGCCTGTAGGAATTCAGGTTGGCAAGTTCTATGGGGAAGCCCATTGCTGCCTATGGTGGAAACGGCATGGGAGATTTCAGTTTCAAAATCTCTGTGAAAAAGCGTCAGAGAAGCTTCTCCGTTTAGAATCCAGCATATCTCACTGAACCGAAGAAGTGGTAGTTAGAAGGGAGTTAGAGATGCAAGCAGTTTGGTTTGGGAAATTAGATGCGAAATGACACTGCAAAGGCCTTCCAACAGGCTTGGAAAAGTGTGTTCTATATCTCTGCCAAACTGAGTTCCCGGAGGTTGAGCTTTCAGAAGCAAGCTTAACTGTTAGGGAGGAAGCAGCAGAATGTGCCTCTCACATCTAGCCTGTAGGAATTCAGGTTGGCAAGTTCTATGGGGAAGCCCATTGCTGCCTATTGTGGAAACGGCATGGGAGATTTCAGTTTCAAAATCTCTGTGAAAAAGCGTCAGAGAAGCTTCTCCGTTTAGAATCCAGCATATCTCACTGAACCGAAGAAGTGGTAGTTAGAAGGGAGTTAGAGCTGCAAGCAGTTTGGTTTGGGAAATTAGACGCGAAATGAAACTGCAAATGCCTTCCAACAGGCTTGGAAAAGTGTGTTCTATATCTCTGCCAAACAGACTCCCTGGAGGTTGAGCTTTCAGAAGCTAGTTTAACTCTAAGGGAGGAAGCAGCAGAATGTGCCTCTCACATCTAGCCTGTAGGAATTCAGGTTGGCAACTTCTATGTGGAAGCCCATTGCTGGCTATGGTGGAAACAGCATGGGAGATTTCAGTTTCAAAATCTCTGTGAAAAAGCGTCAGAGAAGCTTCTCCGTTTAGAATCCAGCATATCTCACTGAACCGAAGAAGTGGTAGTTAGAAGGGAGTTAGAGCTGCAAGCAGTTTGGTTTGGGAAATTAGACGCGAAATGAAACTGCAAATGCCTTCCAACAGGCTTGGAAAAGTGTGTTCTATATCTCTGCCAAACAAACTCCCCAGAGGTTGAGCTTTCAGAAGCAAGTTTAACTCTAAGGGAGGAAGCAGCAGAATGTGCCTCTCACATCTAGCCTGTAGGAATTCAGGTTGGCAAGTTCTGTGGGGAAGCCCATTGCTGCCTATGGTGGAAACGGCATGGGAGATTTCAGTTTCAAAATCTCTGTGAAGAAGCGTCAGAGAAGCTTCTCCGTTTAGAATCCAGCATATCTCACTGAACCGAAGAAGTGGTAGTTAGAAGGGAGTTAGAGCTGCAAGCAGTTTGGTTTGGGAAATTAGACGCGAAATGAAACTGCAAATGCCTTCCAACAGGCTTGGAAAAGTGTGTTCTATATCTCTGCCAAACAAACTCCCCGGAGGTTGAGCTTTCAGAAGCAAGTTTAACTCTAAGGGAGGAATCAGCAGAATGTGCCTCTCACATCTAGCCTGTAGGAATTCAGGTTGGCAAGTTCTATGGGGAAGCCCATTGCTGCCTATGGTGGAAACGGCATGGGAGATTTCAGTTTCAAAATCTCTGTGAAAAAGCATCAGAGAAGCTTCTCCGTTTAGAATCCAGCATATCTCACTGAACCGAAGAAGTGGTAGTTAGAAGGGAGTTAGAGATGCAAGCAGTTTGGTTTGGGAAATTAGATGCGAAATGACACTGCAAAGGCCTTCCAACAGGCTTGGAAAAGTGTGTTCTATATCTCTGCCAAACAGAGTCCCCGGAGGTTGAGCTTTCAGACGCAAGCTTAACTGTTAGGGAGGAAGCAGCAGAATGTGCCTCTCACATCTAGCCTGTAGGAATTCAGGTTGGCAAGTTCTATGGGGAAGCCCATTGCTGCCTATGGTGGAAACGGCATGGGAGATTTCAGTTTCAAAATCTCTGTGAAAAAGCGTCAGAGAAGCTTCTCCGTTTAGAATCCAGCATATCTCACTGAACCGAAGAAGTGGTAGTTAGAAGGCAGTTAGAGCTGCAAGCAGTTTGGTTTGGGAAATTAGACGCGAAATGAAACTGCAAATGCCTTCCAACAGGCTTGGAAAAGTGTGTTCTATATCTCTGCCAAACAAACTCCCCGGAGGTTGAGCTTTCAGAAGCTAGTTTAACTCTAAGGGAGGAAGCAGCAGAATGTGCCTCTCACATCTAGCCTGTAGGAATTCAGGTTGGCAAGTTCTATGGGGAAGCCCATTGCTGCCTATGGTGGAAACAGCATGGGAGATTTCAGTTTCAAAATCTCTGTGAAAAAGCGTCAGAGAAGCTTCTCCGTTTAGAATCCAGCATATCTCACTGAACCGAAGAAGTGGTAGTTAGAAGGCAGTTAGAGCTGCAAGCAGTTTGGTTTGGGAAATTAGACGCGAAATGAAACTGCAAATGCCTTCCAACAGGCTTGGAAAAGTGTGTTCTATATCTCTGCCAAACACACTCCCCGGAGGTTGAGCTTTCAGAAGCATGTTTAACTCTAAGGGAGGAAGCAGCAGAATGTGCCTCTCACATCTAGCCTGTAGGAATTCAGGTTGGCAAGTTCTATGGGGAAGCCCATTGCTGCCTATGGTGGAAACGGCATGGGAGATTTCAGTTTCAAAATCTCTGTGAAAAAGCGTCAGAGAAGCTTCTCCGTTTAGAATCCAGCATATCTCACTGAACCGAAGAAGTGGTAGTTAGAAGGGAGTTAGAGCTGCAAGCAGTTTGGTTTGGGAAATTAGACGCGAAATGAAACTGCAAATGCCTTCCAACAGGCTTGGAAAAGTGTGTTCTATATCTCTGCCAAACAAACTCCCCGGAGGTTGAGCTTTCAGAAGCTAGTTTAACTCTAAGGGAGGAAGCAGCAGAATGTGCCTCTCACATCTAGCCTGTAGGAATTCAGGTTGGCAAGTTCTATGGGGAACCCCTAGGCGCCTTCGTTGGAAACGGGTTTGGAAATTTCAGTTTCAAAATCTCTGTGAAAAAGCGTCAGAGAAGCTTCTCCGTTTAGAATCCAGCATATCTCACTGAACCGAAGAAGTGGTAGTTAGAAGGGAGTTTGAGCTGCAAGCAGTTTGGTTTGGGAAATTAGACGCGAAATGAAACTGCAAATGCCTTCCAACAGGCTTGGAAAAGTGTGTTCTATATCTCTGCCAAACAAACTCCCCGGAGGTTGAGCTTTCAGAAGCAAGTTTAACTCTAAGGGAGGAAGCAGCAGAATGTGCCTCTCACATCTAGCCTGTAGGAATTCAGGTTGGCAAGTTCTATGGGGAAGCCCATTGCTGCCTATGGTGGAAACGGCATGGGAGATTTCAGTTTCAAAATCTCTGTGAAAAAGCGTCAGAGAAGCTTCTCCGTTTAGAATCCAGCATATCTCACTGAACCGAAGAAGTGGTAGTTAGAAGGTAGTTAGAGCTGCAAGCAGTTTGGTTTGGGAAATTAGACGCGAAATGAAACTGCAAATGCCTTCCAACAGGCTTGGAAAAGTGTGTTCTATATCTCTGCCAAACAGAATCCCTGGAGGTTGAGCTTTCAGAAGCTAGTTTAACTCTAAGGGAGGAAGCAGCAGAATGTGCCTCTCACATCTAGCCTGTAGGAATTCAGGTTGGAAACTTCTATGTGGAAGCCCATTGCTGGCTATGGTGGAAACAGCATGGGAGATTTCAGTTTCAAAATCTCTGTGAAAAAGCGTCAGAGAAGCTTCTCCGTTTAGAATCCAGCATATCTCACTGAACCGAAGAAGTGGTAGTTAGAAGGCAGTTAGAGCTGCAAGCAGTTTGGTTTGGGAAATTAGACGCGAAATGAAACTGCAAATGCCTTCCAACAGGCTTGGAAAAGTGTGTTCTATATCTCTGCCAAACAAACTCCCCGGAGGTTGAGCTTTCAGAAGCTAGTTTAACTCTAAGGGAGGAAGCAGCAGAATGTGCCTCTCACATCTAGCCTGTAGGAATTCAGGTTGTCAAGTTCTATGGGGAAGCCCATTGGTGCCTTCGTTGGAAACGGGTTTGGAAATTTCAGTTTCAAAATCTCTGTGAAAAAGCGTCAGAGAAGCTTCTCCGTTTAGAATCCAGCATATCTCACTGAACCGAAGAAGTGGTAGTTAGAAGGGAGTTAGAGCTGCAAGCAGTTTGGTTTGGGAAATTAGACGCGAAATGAAACTGCAAATGCCTTCCAACAGGCTTGGAAAAGTGTGTTCTATATCTCTGCCAAACAAACTCCCCGGAGGTTGAGCTTTCAGAAGCAAGTTTAACTCTAAGGGAGGAAGCAGCAGAATGTGCCTCTCACATCTAGCCTGTAGGAATTCAGGTTGGCAAGTTCTATGGGGAAGCCCATTGCTGCCTATGGTGGAAACGGCATGGGAGATTTCAGTTTCAAAATCTCTGTGAAAAAGCGTCAGAGAAGCTTCTCCGTTTAGAATCCAGCATATCTCACTGAACCGAAGAAGTGGTAGTTAGAAGGGAGTTAGAGCTGCAAGCAGTTTGGTTTGGGAAATTAGACGCGAAATGAAACTGCAAATGCCTTCCAACAGGCTTGGAAAAGTGTGTTCTATATCTCTGCCAAACAGACTCCCTGGAGGTTGAGCTTTCAGAAGCTAGTTTAACTCTAAGGGAGGAAGCAGCAGAATGTGCCTCTCACATCTAGCCTGTAGGAATTCAGGTTGGCAACTTCTATGTGGAAGCCCATTGCTGGCTATGGTGGAAACAGCATGGGAGATTTCAGTTTCAAAATCTCTGTGAAAAAGCGTCAGAGAAGCTTCTCCGTTTAGAATCCAGCATATCTCACTGAACCGAAGAAGTGGTAGTTAGAAGGCAGTTAGAGCTGCAAGCAGTTTGGTTTGGGAAATTAGACGCGAAATGAAACTGCAAATGCCTTCCAACAGGCTTGGAAAAGTGTGTTCTATATCTCTGCCAAACAAACTCCCCGGAGGTTGAGCTTTCAGAAGCTAGTTTAACTCTAAGGGAGGAAGCAGCAGAATGTGCCTCTCACATCTAGCCTGTAGGAATTCAGGTTGTCAAGTTCTATGGGGAAGCCCATTGGTGCCTTCGTTGGAAACGGGTTTGGAAATTTCAGTTTCAAAATCTCTGTGAAAAAGCGTCAGAGAAGCTTCTCCGTTTAGAATCCAGCATATCTCACTGAACCGAAGAAGTGGTAGTTAGAAGGGAGTTAGAGCTGCAAGCAGTTTGGTTTGGGAAATTAGACGCGAAATGAAACTGCAAATGCCTTCCAACAGGCTTGGAAAAGTGTGTTCTATATCTCTGCCAAACAAACTCCCCGGAGGTTGAGCTTTCAGAAGCAAGTTTAACTCTAAGGGAGGAAGCAGCAGAATGTGCCTCTCACATCTAGCCTGTAGGAATTCAGGTTGGCAAGTTCTATGGGGAAGCCCATTGCTGCCTATGGTGGAAACGGCATGGGAGATTTCAGTTTCAAAATCTCTGTGAAAAAGCGTCAGAGAAGCTTCTCCGTTTAGAATCCAGCATATCTCACTGAACCGAAGAAGTGGTAGTTAGAAGGGAGTTAGAGCTGCAAGCAGTTTGGTTTGGGAAATTAGACGCGAAATGAAACTGCAAATGCCTTCCAACAGGCTTGGAAAAGTGTGTTCTATATCTCTGCCAAACAGACTCCCTGGAGGTTGAGCTTTCAGAAGCTAGTTTAACTCTAAGGGAGGAAGCAGCAGAATGTGCCTCTCACATCTAGCCTGTAGGAATTCAGGTTGGCAACTTCTATGCGGAAGCCCATTGCTGGCTATGGTGGAAACAGCATGGGAGATTTCAGTTTCAAAATCTCTGTGAAAAAGCGTCAGAGAAGCTTCTCCGTTTAGAATCCAGCATATCTCACTGAACTGAAGAAGTGGTAGTTAGAAGGCAGTTAGAGCTGCAAGCAGTTTGGTTTGGGAAATTAGACGCGAAATGAAACTGCAAATGCCTTCCAACAGGCTTGGAAAAGTGTGTTCTATATCTCTGCCAAACAAACTCCCCGGAGGTTGAGCTTTCAGAAGCTAGTTTAACTCTAAGGGAGGAAGCAGCAGAATGTGCCTCTCACATCTAGCCTGTAGGAATTCAGGTTGGCAAGTTCTATGGGGAAGCCCATTGGTGCCTTCGTTGGAAACGGGTTTGGAAATTTCAGTTTCAAAATCTCTGTGAAAAAGCGTCAGAGAAGCTTCTCCGTTTAGAATCCAGCATATCTCACTGAACCGAAGAAGTGGTAGTTAGAAGGGAGTTAGAGCTGCAAGCAGTTTGGTTTGGGACATTAGACGCGAAATGAAACTGCAAATGCCTTCCAACAGGCTTGGAAAAGTGTGTTCTATATCTCTGCCAAACAAACTCCCCGGAGGTTGAGCTTTCAGAAGCAAGTTTAACTCTAAGGGAGGAATCAGCAGAATGTGCCTCTCACATCTAGCCTGTAGGAATTCAGGTTGGCAAGTTCTATGGGGAAGCCCATTGCTGCCTATGGTGGAAACGGCATGGGAGATTTCAGTTTCAAAATCTCTGTGAAAAAGCGTCAGAGAAGCTTCTCCGTTTAGAATCCAGCATATCTCACTGAACCGAAGAAGTGGTAGTTAGAAGGGAGTTAGAGATGCAAGCAGTTTGGTTTGGGAAATTAGATGCGAAATGACACTGCAAAGGCCTTCCAACAGGCTTGGAAAAGTGTGTTCTATATCTCTGCCAAACTGAGTCCCCGGAGGTTGAGCTTTCAGAAGCAAGCTTAACTGTTAGGGAGGAAGCAGCAGAATGTGCCTCTCACATCTAGCCTGTAGGAATTCAGGTTGGCAAGTTCTATGGGGAAGCCCATTGCTGCCTATTGTGGAAACGGCATGGGAGATTTCAGTTTCAAAATCTCTGTGAAAAAGCGTCAGAGAAGCTTCTCCGTTTAGAATCCAGCATATCTCACTGAACCGAAGAAGTGGTAGTTAGAAGGGAGTTAAGAAGTGGTAGTTAGAAGGTAGTTAGAGATGCAAGCAGTTTGGTTTGGGAAATTAGACGCGAAATGAAACTGCAAATGCCTTCCAACAGGCTTGGAAAAGTGTGTTCTATATCTCTGCCAAACAGACTCCCTGGAGGTTGAGCTTTCAGAAGCTAGTTTAACTCTAAGGGAGGAAGCAGCAGAATGTGCCTCTCACATCTAGCCTGTAGGAATTCAGGTTGGCAACTTCTATGTGGAAGCCCATTGCTGGCTATGGTGGAAACAGCATGGGAGATTTCAGTTTCAAAATCTCTGTGAAAAAGCGTCAGAGAAGCTTCTCCGTTTAGAATCCAGCATATCTCACTGAACCGAAGAAGTGGTAGTTAGAAGGGAGTTAGAGCTGCAAGCAGTTTGGTTTGGGAAATTAGACGCGAAATGAAACTGCAAATGCCTTCCAACAGGCTTGGAAAAGTGTGTTCTATATCTCTGCCAAACAAACTCCCCAGAGGTTGAGCTTTCAGAAGCAAGTTTAACTCTAAGGGAGGAAGCAGCAGAATGTGCCTCTCACATCTAGCCTGTAGGAATTCAGGTTGGCAAGTTCTGTGGGGAAGCCCATTGCTGCCTATGGTGGAAACGGCATGGGAGATTTCAGTTTCAAAATCTCTGTGAAGAAGCGTCAGAGAAGCTTTTCCGTTTAGAATCCAGCATATCTCACTGAACCGAAGAAGTGGTAGTTAGAAGGGAGTTAGAGCTGCAAGCAGTTTGGTTTGGGAAATTAGACGCGAAATGAAACTGCAAATGCCTTCCAACAGGCTTGGAAAAGTGTGTTCTATATCTCTGCCAAACAAACTCCCCGGAGGTTGAGCTTTCAGAAGCAAGTTTAACTCTAAGGGAGGAATCAGCAGAATGTGCCTCTCACATCTAGCCTGTAGGAATTCAGGTTGGCAAGTTCTATGGGGAAGCCCATTGCTGCCTATGGTGGAAACGGCATGGGAGATTTCAGTTTCAAAATCTCTGTGAAAAAGCATCAGAGAAGCTTCTCCGTTTAGAATCCAGCATATCTCACTGAACCGAAGAAGTGGTAGTTAGAAGGGAGTTAGAGCTGCAAGCAGTTTGGTTTGGGAAATTAGATGCGAAATGACACTGCAAAGGCCTTCCAACAGGCTTGGAAAAGTGTGTTCTATATCTCTGCCAAACAGAGTCCCCGGAGGTTGAGCTTTCAGACGCAAGCTTAACTGTTAGGGAGGAAGCAGCAGAATGTGCCTCTCACATCTAGCCTGTAGGAATTCAGGTTGGCAAGTTCTATGGGGAAGCCCATTGCTGCCTATGGTGGAAACGGCATGGGAGATTTCAGTTTCAAAATCTCTGTGAAAAAGCGTCAGAGAAGCTTCTCCGTTTAGAATCCAGCATATCTCACTGAACCGAAGAAGTGGTAGTTAGAAGGCAGTTAGAGCTGCAAGCAGTTTGGTTTGGGAAATTAGACGCGAAATGAAACTGCAAATGCCTTCCAACAGGCTTGGAAAAGTGTGTTCTATATCTCTGCCAAACAAACTCCCCGGAGGTTGAGCTTTCAGAAGCTAGTTTAACTCTAAGGGAGGAAGCAGCAGAATGTGCCTCTCACATCTAGCCTGTAGGAATTCAGGTTGGCAAGTTCTATGGGGAAGCCCATTGCTGCCTATGGTGGAAACAGCATGGGAGATTTCAGTTTCAAAATCTCTGTGAAAAAGCGTCAGAGAAGCTTCTCCGTTTAGAATCCAGCATATCTCACTGAACCGAAGAAGTGGTAGTTAGAAGGCAGTTAGAGCTGCAAGCAGTTTGGTTTGGGAAATTAGACGCGAAATGAAACTGCAAATGCCTTCCAACAGGCTTGGAAAAGTGTGTTCTATATCTCTGCCAAACACACTCCCCGGAGGTTGAGCTTTCAGAAGCAAGTTTAACTCTAAGGGAGGAAGCAGCCGAATGTGCCTCTCACATCTAGCCTGTAGGAATTCAGGTTGGCAAGTTCTATGGGGAAGCCCATTGCTGCCTATGGTGGAAACGGCATGGGAGATTTCAGTTTCAAAATCTCTGTGAAAAAGCGTCAGAGAAGCTTCTCCGTTTAGAATCCAGCATATCTCACTGAACCGAAGAAGTGGTAGTTAGAAGGGAGTTAGAGCTGCAAGCAGTTTGGTTTGGGAAATTAGACGCGAAATGAAACTGCAAATGCCTTCCAACAGGCTTGGAAAAGTGTGTTCTATATCTCTGCCAAACAAACTCCCCGGAGGTTGAGCTTTCAGAAGCTAGTTTAACTCTAAGGGAGGAAGCAGCAGAATGTGCCTCTCACATCTAGCCTGTAGGAATTCAGGTTGGCAAGTTCTATGGGGAACCCCTAGGCGCCTTCGTTGGAAACGGGTTTGGAAATTTCAGTTTCAAAATCTCTGTGAAAAAGCGTCAGAGAAGCTTCTCCGTTTAGAATCCAGCATATCTCACTGAACCGAAGAAGTGGTAGTTAGAAGGTAGTTTGAGCTGCAAGCAGTTTGGTTTGGGAAATTAGACGCGAAATGAAACTGCAAATGCCTTCCAACAGGCTTGGAAAAGTGTGTTCTATATCTCTGCCAAACAAACTCCCCGGAGGTTGAGCTTTCAGAAGCAAGTTTAACTCTAAGGGAGGAAGCAGCAGAATGTGCCTCTCACATCTAGCCTGTAGGAATTCAGGTTGGCAAGTTCTATGGGGAAGCCCATTGCTGCCTATGGTGGAAACGGCATGGGAGATTTCAGTTTAAAAATCTCTGTGAAAAAGCGTCAGAGAAGCTTCTCCGTTTAGAATCCAGCATATCTCACTGAACCGAAGAAGTGGTAGTTAGAAGGTAGTTAGAGCTGCAAGCAGTTTGGTTTGGGAAATTAGACGCGAAATGAAACTGCAAATGCCTTCCAACAGGCTTGGAAAAGTGTGTTCTATATCTCTGCCAAACAGAATCCCTGGAGGTTGAGCTTTCAGAAGCTAGTTTAACTCTAAGGGAGGAAGCAGCAGAATGTGCCTCTCACATCTAGCCTGTAGGAATTCAGGTTGGCAACTTCTATGGGGAAGCCCATTGCTGGCTATGGTGGAAACAGCATGGGAGATTTCAGTTTCAAAATCTCTGTGAAAAAGCGTCAGAGAAGCTTCTCCGTTTAGAATCCAGCATATCTCACTGAACCGAAGAAGTGGTAGTTAGAAGGCAGTTAGAGCTGCAAGCAGTTTGGTTTGGGAAATTAGACGCGAAATGAAACTGCAAATGCCTTCCAACAGGCTTGGAAAAGTGTGTTCTATATCTCTGCCAAACAAACTCCCCGGAGGTTGAGCTTTCAGAAGCTAGTTTAACTCTAAGGGAGGAAGCAGCAGAATGTGCCTCTCACATCTAGCCTGTAGGAATTCAGGTTGGCAAGTTCTATGGGGAAGCCCATTGGTGCCTTCGTTGGAAACGGGTTTGGAAATTTCAGTTTCAAAATCTCTGTGAAAAAGCGTCAGAGAAGCTTCTCCGTTTAGAATCCAGCATATCTCACTGAACCGAAGAAGTGGTAGTTAGAAGGGAGTTAGAGCTGCAAGCAGTTTGGTTTGGGAAATTAGACGCGAAATGAAACTGCAAATGCCTTCCAACAGGCTTGGAAAAGTGTGTTCTATATCTCTGCCAAACAAACTCCCCGGAGGTTGAGCTTTCAGAAGCAAGTTTAACTCTAAGGGAGGAAGCAGCAGAATGTGCCTCTCACATCTAGCCTGTAGGAATTCAGGTTGGCAAGTTCTATGGGGAAGCCCATTGCTGCCTATGGTGGAAACGGCATGGGAGTTTTCAGTTTCAAAATCTCTGTGAAAAAGCGTCAGAGAAGCTTCTCCGTTTAGAATCCAGCATATCTCACTGAACCGAAGAAGTGGTAGTTAGAAGGGAGTTAGAGCTGCAAGCAGTTTGGTTTGGGAAATTAGACGCGAAATGAAACTGCAAATGCCTTCCAACAGGCTTGGAAAAGTGTGTTCTATATCTCTGCCAAACAGACTCCCTGGAGGTTGAGCTTTCAGAAGCAAGTTTAACTCTAAGGGAGGAAGCAGCAGAATGTGCCTCTCACATCTAGCCTGTAGGAATTCAGGTTGGCAACTTCTATGTGGAAGCCCATTGCTGGCTATGGTGGAAACAGCATGGGAGATTTCAGTTTCAAAATCTCTGTGAAAAAGCGTCAGAGAAGCTTCTCCGTTTAGAATCCAGCATATCTCACTGAACCGAAGAAGTGGTAGTTAGAAGGCAGTTAGAGCTGCAAGCAGTTTGGTTTGGGAAATTAGACGCGAAATGAAACTGCAAATGCCTTCCAACAGGCTTGGAAAAGTGTGTTCTATATCTCTGCCAAACAAACTCCCCGGAGGTTGAGCTTTCAGAAGCTAGTTTAACTCTAAGGGAGGAAGCAGCAGAATGTGCCTCTCACATCTAGCCTGTAGGAATTCAGGTTGGCAAGTTCTATGGGGAAGCCCATTGCTGCCTATGGTGGAAACGGCATGGGAGATTTCAGTTTCAAAATCTCTGTGAAAAAGCGTCAGAGAAGCTTCTCCGTTTAGAATCCAGCATATCTCACTGAACCGAAGAAGTGGTAGTTAGAAGGTAGTTAGAGCTGCAAGCAGTTTGGTTTGGGAAATTAGACGCGAAATGAAACTGCAAATGCCTTCCAACAGGCTTGGAAAAGTGTGTTCTATATCTCTGCCAAACAGAATCCCTGGAGGTTGAGCTTTCAGAAGCTAGTTTAACTCTAAGGGAGGAAGCAGCAGAATGTGCCTCTCACATCTAGCCTGTAGGAATTCAGGTTGGAAACTTCTATGTGGAAGCCCATTGCTGGCTATGGTGGAAACAGCATGGGAGATTTCAGTTTCAAAATCTCTGTGAAAAAGCGTCAGAGAAGCTTCTCCGTTTAGAATCCAGCATATCTCACTGAACCGAAGAAGTGGTAGTTAGAAGGCAGTTAGAGCTGCAAGCAGTTTGGTTTGGGAAATTAGACGCGAAATGAAACTGCAAATGCCTTCCAACAGGCTTGGAAAAGTGTGTTCTATATCTCTGCCAAACAAACTCCCCGGAGGTTGAGCTTTCAGAAGCTAGTTTAACTCTAAGGGAGGAAGCAGCAGAATGTGCCTCTCACATCTAGCCTGTAGGAATTCAGGTTGGCAAGTTCTATGGGGAAGCCCATTGGTGCCTTCGTTGGAAACGGGTTTGGAAATTTCAGTTTCAAAATCTCTGTGAAAAAGCGTCAGAGAAGCTTCTCCGTTTAGAATCCAGCATATCTCACTGAACCGAAGAAGTGGTAGTTAGAAGGGAGTTAGAGCTGCAAGCAGTTTGGTTTGGGAAATTAGACGCGAAATGAAACTGCAAATGCCTTCCAACAGGCTTGGAAAAGTGTGTTCTATATCTCTGCCAAACAAACTCCCCGGAGGTTGAGCTTTCAGAAGCAAGTTTAACTCTAAGGGAGGAAGCAGCAGAATGTGCCTCTCACATCTAGCCTGTAGGAATTCAGGTTGGCAAGTTCTATGGGGAAGCCCATTGCTGCCTATGGTGGAAACGGCATGGGAGATTTCAGTTTCAAAATCTCTGTGAAAAAGCGTCAGAGAAGCTTCTCCGTTTAGAATCCAGCATATCTCACTGAACCGAAGAAGTGGTAGTTAGAAGGGAGTTAGAGCTGCAAGCAGTTTGGTTTGGGAAATTAGACGCGAAATGAAACTGCAAATGCCTTCCAACAGGCTTGGAAAAGTGTGTTCTATATCTCTGCCAAACAGACTCCCTGGAGGTTGAGCTTTCAGAAGCTAGTTTAACTCTAAGGGAGGAAGCAGCAGAATGTGCCTCTCACATCTAGCCTGTAGGAATTCAGGTTGGCAACTTCTATGTGGAAGCCCATTGCTGGCTATGGTGGAAACAGCATGGGAGATTTCAGTTTCAAAATCTCTGTGAAAAAGCGTCAGAGAAGCTTCTCCGTTTAGAATCCAGCATATCTCACTGAACCGAAGAAGTGGTAGTTAGAAGGCAGTTAGAGCTGCAAGCAGTTTGGTTTGGGAAATTAGACGCGAAATGAAACTGCAAATGCCTTCCAACAGGCTTGGAAAAGTGTGTTCTATATCTCTGCCAAACAAACTCCCCGGAGGTTGAGCTTTCAGAAGCTAGTTTAACTCTAAGGGAGGAAGCAGCAGAATGTGCCTCTCACATCTAGCCTGTAGGAATTCAGGTTGTCAAGTTCTATGGGGAAGCCCATTGGTGCCTTCGTTGGAAACGGGTTTGGAAATTTCAGTTTCAAAATCTCTGTGAAAAAGCGTCAGAGAAGCTTCTCCGTTTAGAATCCAGCATATCTCACTGAACCGAAGAAGTGGTAGTTAGAAGGGAGTTAGAGCTGCAAGCAGTTTGGTTTGGGAAATTAGACGCGAAATGAAACTGCAAATGCCTTCCAACAGGCTTGGAAAAGTGTGTTCTATATCTCTGCCAAACAAACTCCCCGGAGGTTGAGCTTTCAGAAGCAAGTTTAACTCTAAGGGAGGAAGCAGCAGAATGTGCCTCTCACATCTAGCCTGTAGGAATTCAGGTTGGCAAGTTCTATGGGGAAGCCCATTGCTGCCTATGGTGGAAACGGCATGGGAGATTTCAGTTTCAAAATCTCTGTGAAAAAGCGTCAGAGAAGCTTCTCCGTTTAGAATCCAGCATATCTCACTGAACCGAAGAAGTGGTAGTTAGAAGGGAGTTAGAGCTGCAAGCAGTTTGGTTTGGGAAATTAGACGCGAAATGAAACTGCAAATGCCTTCCAACAGGCTTGGAAAAGTGTGTTCTATATCTCTGCCAAACAGACTCCCTGGAGGTTGAGCTTTCAGAAGCTAGTTTAACTCTAAGGGAGGAAGCAGCAGAATGTGCCTCTCACATCTAGCCTGTAGGAATTCAGGTTGGCAACTTCTATGCGGAAGCCCATTGCTGGCTATGGTGGAAACAGCATGGGAGATTTCAGTTTCAAAATCTCTGTGAAAAAGCGTCAGAGAAGCTTCTCCGTTTAGAATCCAGCATATCTCACTGAACTGAAGAAGTGGTAGTTAGAAGGCAGTTAGAGCTGCAAGCAGTTTGGTTTGGGAAATTAGACGCGAAATGAAACTGCAAATGCCTTCCAACAGGCTTGGAAAAGTGTGTTCTATATCTCTGCCAAACAAACTCCCCGGAGGTTGAGCTTTCAGAAGCTAGTTTAACTCTAAGGGAGGAAGCAGCAGAATGTGCCTCTCACATCTAGCCTGTAGGAATTCAGGTTGGCAAGTTCTATGGGGAAGCCCATTGGTGCCTTCGTTGGAAACGGGTTTGGAAATTTCAGTTTCAAAATCTCTGTGAAAAAGCGTCAGAGAAGCTTCTCCGTTTAGAATCCAGCATATCTCACTGAACCGAAGAAGTGGTAGTTAGAAGGGAGTTAGAGCTGCAAGCAGTTTGGTTTGGGACATTAGACGCGAAATGAAACTGCAAATGCCTTCCAACAGGCTTGGAAAAGTGTGTTCTATATCTCTGCCAAACAAACTCCCCGGAGGTTGAGCTTTCAGAAGCAAGTTTAACTCTAAGGGAGGAATCAGCAGAATGTGCCTCTCACATCTAGCCTGTAGGAATTCAGGTTGGCAAGTTCTATGGGGAAGCCCATTGCTGCCTATGGTGGAAACGGCATGGGAGATTTCAGTTTCAAAATCTCTGTGAAAAAGCGTCAGAGAAGCTTCTCCGTTTAGAATCCAGCATATCTCACTGAACCGAAGAAGTGGTAGTTAGAAGGGAGTTAGAGATGCAAGCAGTTTGGTTTGGGAAATTAGATGCGAAATGACACTGCAAAGGCCTTCCAACAGGCTTGGAAAAGTGTGTTCTATATCTCTGCCAAACTGAGTCCCCGGAGGTTGAGCTTTCAGAAGCAAGCTTAACTGTTAGGGAGGAAGCAGCAGAATGTGCCTCTCACATCTAGCCTGTAGGAATTCAGGTTGGCAAGTTCTATGGGGAAGCCCATTGCTGCCTATTGTGGAAACGGCATGGGAGATTTCAGTTTCAAAATCTCTGTGAAAAAGCGTCAGAGAAGCTTCTCCGTTTAGAATCCAGCATATCTCACTGAACCGAAGAAGTGGTAGTTAGAAGGGAGTTAAGAAGTGGTAGTTAGAAGGTAGTTAGAGATGCAAGCAGTTTGGTTTGGGAAATTAGACGCGAAATGAAACTGCAAATGCCTTCCAACAGGCTTGGAAAAGTGTGTTCTATATCTCTGCCAAACAGACTCCCTGGAGGTTGAGCTTTCAGAAGCTAGTTTAACTCTAAGGGAGGAAGCAGCAGAATGTGCCTCTCACATCTAGCCTGTAGGAATTCAGGTTGGCAACTTCTATGTGGAAGCCCATTGCTGGCTATGGTGGAAACAGCATGGGAGATTTCAGTTTCAAAATCTCTGTGAAAAAGCGTCAGAGAAGCTTCTCCGTTTAGAATCCAGCATATCTCACTGAACCGAAGAAGTGGTAGTTAGAAGGGAGTTAGAGCTGCAAGCAGTTTGGTTTGGGAAATTAGACGCGAAATGAAACTGCAAATGCCTTCCAACAGGCTTGGAAAAGTGTGTTCTATATCTCTGCCAAACAAACTCCCCAGAGGTTGAGCTTTCAGAAGCAAGTTTAACTCTAAGGGAGGAAGCAGCAGAATGTGCCTCTCACATCTAGCCTGTAGGAATTCAGGTTGGCAAGTTCTGTGGGGAAGCCCATTGCTGCCTATGGTGGAAACGGCATGGGAGATTTCAGTTTCAAAATCTCTGTGAAGAAGCGTCAGAGAAGCTTTTCCGTTTAGAATCCAGCATATCTCACTGAACCGAAGAAGTGGTAGTTAGAAGGGAGTTAGAGCTGCAAGCAGTTTGGTTTGGGAAATTAGACGCGAAATGAAACTGCAAATGCCTTCCAACAGGCTTGGAAAAGTGTGTTCTATATCTCTGCCAAACAAACTCCCCGGAGGTTGAGCTTTCAGAAGCAAGTTTAACTCTAAGGGAGGAATCAGCAGAATGTGCCTCTCACATCTAGCCTGTAGGAATTCAGGTTGGCAAGTTCTATGGGGAAGCCCATTGCTGCCTATGGTGGAAACGGCATGGGAGATTTCAGTTTCAAAATCTCTGTGAAAAAGCATCAGAGAAGCTTCTCCGTTTAGAATCCAGCATATCTCACTGAACCGAAGAAGTGGTAGTTAGAAGGGAGTTAGAGCTGCAAGCAGTTTGGTTTGGGAAATTAGATGCGAAATGACACTGCAAAGGCCTTCCAACAGGCTTGGAAAAGTGTGTTCTATATCTCTGCCAAACAGAGTCCCCGGAGGTTGAGCTTTCAGACGCAAGCTTAACTGTTAGGGAGGAAGCAGCAGAATGTGCCTCTCACATCTAGCCTGTAGGAATTCAGGTTGGCAAGTTCTATGGGGAAGCCCATTGCTGCCTATGGTGGAAACGGCATGGGAGATTTCAGTTTCAAAATCTCTGTGAAAAAGCGTCAGAGAAGCTTCTCCGTTTAGAATCCAGCATATCTCACTGAACCGAAGAAGTGGTAGTTAGAAGGCAGTTAGAGCTGCAAGCAGTTTGGTTTGGGAAATTAGACGCGAAATGAAACTGCAAATGCCTTCCAACAGGCTTGGAAAAGTGTGTTCTATATCTCTGCCAAACAAACTCCCCGGAGGTTGAGCTTTCAGAAGCTAGTTTAACTCTAAGGGAGGAAGCAGCAGAATGTGCCTCTCACATCTAGCCTGTAGGAATTCAGGTTGGCAAGTTCTATGGGGAAGCCCATTGCTGCCTATGGTGGAAACAGCATGGGAGATTTCAGTTTCAAAATCTCTGTGAAAAAGCGTCAGAGAAGCTTCTCCGTTTAGAATCCAGCATATCTCACTGAACCGAAGAAGTGGTAGTTAGAAGGCAGTTAGAGCTGCAAGCAGTTTGGTTTGGGAAATTAGACGCGAAATGAAACTGCAAATGCCTTCCAACAGGCTTGGAAAAGTGTGTTCTATATCTCTGCCAAACACACTCCCCGGAGGTTGAGCTTTCAGAAGCAAGTTTAACTCTAAGGGAGGAAGCAGCCGAATGTGCCTCTCACATCTAGCCTGTAGGAATTCAGGTTGGCAAGTTCTATGGGGAAGCCCATTGCTGCCTATGGTGGAAACGGCATGGGAGATTTCAGTTTCAAAATCTCTGTGAAAAAGCGTCAGAGAAGCTTCTCCGTTTAGAATCCAGCATATCTCACTGAACCGAAGAAGTGGTAGTTAGAAGGGAGTTAGAGCTGCAAGCAGTTTGGTTTGGGAAATTAGACGCGAAATGAAACTGCAAATGCCTTCCAACAGGCTTGGAAAAGTGTGTTCTATATCTCTGCCAAACAAACTCCCCGGAGGTTGAGCTTTCAGAAGCTAGTTTAACTCTAAGGGAGGAAGCAGCAGAATGTGCCTCTCACATCTAGCCTGTAGGAATTCAGGTTGGCAAGTTCTATGGGGAACCCCTAGGCGCCTTCGTTGGAAACGGGTTTGGAAATTTCAGTTTCAAAATCTCTGTGAAAAAGCGTCAGAGAAGCTTCTCCGTTTAGAATCCAGCATATCTCACTGAACCGAAGAAGTGGTAGTTAGAAGGTAGTTTGAGCTGCAAGCAGTTTGGTTTGGGAAATTAGACGCGAAATGAAACTGCAAATGCCTTCCAACAGGCTTGGAAAAGTGTGTTCTATATCTCTGCCAAACAAACTCCCCGGAGGTTGAGCTTTCAGAAGCTAGTTTAACTCTAAGGGAGGAATCAGCAGAATGTGCCTCTCACATCTAGCCTGTAGGAATTCAGGTTGGCAAGTTCTATGGGGAAGCCCATTGCTGCCTATGGTGGAAACGGCATGGGAGATTTCAGTTTCAAAATCTCTGTGAAAAAGCATCAGAGAAGCTTCTCCGTTTAGAATCCAGCATATCTCACTGAACCGAAGAAGTGGTAGTTAGAAGGGAGTTAGAGCTGCAAGCAGTTTGGTTTGGGAAATTAGATGCGAAATGACACTGCAAAGGCCTTCCAACAGGCTTGGAAAATTGTGTTCTATATCTCTGCCAAACAGAGTCCCCGGAGGTTGAGCTTTCAGACGCAAGCTTAACTGTTAGGGAGGAAGCAGCAGAATGTGCCTCTCACATCTAGCCTGTAGGAATTCAGGTTGGCAAGTTCTATGGGGAAGCCCATTGCTGCCTATGGTGGAAACGGCATGGGAGATTTCAGTTTCAAAATCTCTGTGAAAAAGCGTCAGAGAAGCTTCTCCGTTTAGAATCCAGCATATCTCACTGAACCGAAGAAGTGGTAGTTAGAAGGCAGTTAGAGCTGCAAGCAGTTTGGTTTGGGAAATTAGACGCGAAATGAAACTGCAAATGCCTTCCAACAGGCTTGGAAAAGTGTGTTCTATATCTCTGCCAAACAAACTCCCCGGAGGTTGAGCTTTCAGAAGCTAGTTTAACTCTAAGGGAGGAAGCAGCAGAATGTGCCTCTCACATCTAGCCTGTAGGAATTCAGGTTGGCAAGTTCTATGGGGAAGCCCATTGCTGCCTATGGTGGAAACAGCATGGGAGATTTCAGTTTCAAAATCTCTGTGAAAAAGCGTCAGAGAAGCTTCTCCGTTTAGAATCCAGCATATCTCACTGAACCGAAGAAGTGGTAGTTAGAAGGCAGTTAGAGCTGCAAGCAGTTTGGTTTGGGAAATTAGACGCGAAATGAAACTGCAAATGCCTTCCAACAGGCTTGGAAAAGTGTGTTCTATATCTCTGCCAAACACACTCCCCGGAGGTTGAGCTTTCAGAAGCAAGTTTAACTCTAAGGGAGGAAGCAGCCGAATGTGCCTCTCACATCTAGCCTGTAGGAATTCAGGTTGGCAAGTTCTATGGGGAAGCCCATTGCTGCCTATGGTGGAAACGGCATGGGAGATTTCAGTTTCAAAATCTCTGTGAAAAAGCGTCAGAGAAGCTTCTCCGTTTAGAATCCAGCATATCTCACTGAACCGAAGAAGTGGTAGTTAGAAGGGAGTTAGAGCTGCAAGCAGTTTGGTTTGGGAAATTAGACGCGAAATGAAACTGCAAATGCCTTCCAACAGGCTTGGAAAAGTGTGTTCTATATCTCTGCCAAACAAACTCCCCGGAGGTTGAGCTTTCAGAAGCTAGTTTAACTCTAAGGGAGGAAGCAGCAGAATGTGCCTCTCACATCTAGCCTGTAGGAATTCAGGTTGGCATGTTCTATGGGGAAGCCCATTGCTGCCTATGGTGGAAACGGCATGGGAGATTTCAGTTTCAAAATCTCTGTGAAAAAGCGTCAGAGAAGCTTCTCCGTTTAGAATCCAGCATATCTCACTGAACCGAAGAAGTGGTAGTTAGAAGGTAGTTAGAGCTGCAAGCAGTTTGGTTTGGGAAATTAGACGCGAAATGAAACTGCAAATGCCTTCCAACAGGCTTGGAAAAGTGTGTTCTATATCTCTGCCAAACAGAATCCCTGGAGGTTGAGCTTTCAGAAGCTAGTTTAACTCTAAGGGAGGAAGCAGCAGAATGTGCCTCTCACATCTAGCCTGTAGGAATTCAGGTTGGCAACTTCTATGTGGAAGCCCATTGCTGGCTATGGTGGAAACAGCATGGGAGATTTCAGTTTCAAAATCTCTGTGAAAAAGCGTCAGAGAAGCTTCTCCGTTTAGAATCCAGCATATCTCACTGAACCGAAGAAGTGGTAGTTAGAAGGCAGTTAGAGCTGCAAGCAGTTTGGTTTGGGAAATTAGACGCGAAATGAAACTGCAAATGCCTTCCAACAGGCTTGGAAAAGTGTGTTCTATATCTCTGCCAAACAAACTCCCCGGAGGTTGAGCTTTCAGAAGCTAGTTTAACTCTAAGGGAGGAAGCAGCAGAATGTGCCTCTCACATCTAGCCTGTAGGAATTCAGGTTGGCAAGTTCTATGGGGAAGCCCATTGGTGCCTTCGTTGGAAACGGGTTTGGAAATTTCAGTTTCAAAATCTCTGTGAAAAAGCGTCAGAGAAGCTTCTCCGTTTAGAATCCAGCATATCTCACTGAACCGAAGAAGTGGTAGTTAGAAGGGAGTTAGAGCTGCAAGCAGTTTGGTTTGGGAAATTAGACGCGAAATGAAACTGCAAATGCCTTCCAACAGGCTTGGAAAAGTGTGTTCTATATCTCTGCCAAACAAACTCCCCGGAGGTTGAGCTTTCAGAAGCAAGTTTAACTCTAAGGGAGGAAGCAGCAGAATGTGCCTCTCACATCTAGCCTGTAGGAATTCAGGTTGGCAAGTTCTATGGGGAAGCCCATTGCTGCCTATGGTGGAAACGGCATGGGAGATTTCAGTTTCAAAATCTCTGTGAAAAAGCGTCAGAGAAGCTTCTCCGTTTAGAATCCAGCATATCTCACTGAACCGAAGAAGTGGTAGTTAGAAGGGAGTTAGAGCTGCAAGCAGTTTGGTTTGGGAAATTAGACGCGAAATGAAAACTGCAAATGCCTTCCAACAGGCTTGGAAAAGTGTGTTCTATATCTCTGCCAAACAGACTCCCTGGAGGTTGAGCTTTCAGAAGCTAGTTTAACTCTAAGGGAGGAAGCAGCAGAATGTGCCTCTCACATCTAGCCTGTAGGAATTCAGGTTGGCAACTTCTATGTGGAAGCCCATTGCTGGCTATGGTGGAAACAGCATGGGAGATTTCAGTTTCAAAATCTCTGTGAAAAAGCGTCAGAGAAGCTTCTCCGTTTAGAATCCAGCATATCTCACTGAACCGAAGAAGTGGTAGTTAGAAGGCAGTTAGAGCTGCAAGCAGTTTGGTTTGGGAAATTAGACGCGAAATGAAACTGCAAATGCCTTCCAACAGGCTTGGAAAAGTGTGTTCTATATCTCTGCCAAACAAACTCCCCGGAGGTTGAGCTTTCAGAAGCTAGTTTAACTCTAAGGGAGGAAGCAGCAGAATGTGCCTCTCACATCTAGCCTGTAGGAATTCAGGTTGGCAAGTTCTATGGGGAAGCCCATTGGTGCCTTCGTTGGAAACGGGTTTGGAAATTTCAGTTTCAAAATCTCTGTGAAAAAGCGTCAGAGAAGCTTCTCCGTTTAGAATCCAGCATATCTCACTGAACCGAAGAAGTGGTAGTTAGAAGGGAGTTAGAGCTGCAAGCAGTTTGGTTTGGGAAATTAGACGCGAAATGAAACTGCAAATGCCTTCCAACAGGCTTGGAAAAGTGTGTTCTATATCTCTGCCAAACAAACTCCCCGGAGGTTGAGCTTTCAGAAGCAAGTTTAACTCTAAGGGAGGAAGCAGCAGAATGTGCCTCTCACATCTAGCCTGTAGGAATTCAGGTTGGCAAGTTCTATGGGGAAGCCCATTGCTGCCTATGGTGGAAACGGCATGGGAGATTTCAGTTTCAAAATCTCTGTGAAAAAGCGTCAGAGAAGCTTCTCCGTTTAGAATCCAGCATATCTCACTGAACCGAAGAAGTGGTAGTTAGAAGGGAGTTAGAGATGCAAGCAGTTTGGTTTGGGAAATTAGATGCGAAATGACACTGCAAAGGCCTTCCAACAGGCTTGGAAAAGTGTGTTCTATATCTCTGCCAAACTGAGTTCCCGGAGGTTGAGCTTTCAGAAGCAAGCTTAACTGTTAGGGAGGAAGCAGCAGAATGTGCCTCTCACATCTAGCCTGTAGGAATTCAGGTTGGCAAGTTCTATGGGGAAGCCCATTGCTGCCTATTGTGGAAACGGCATGGGAGATTTCAGTTTCAAAATCTCTGTGAAAAAGCGTCAGAGAAGCTTCTCCGTTTAGAATCCAGCATATCTCACTGAACCGAAGAAGTGGTAGTTAGAAGGGAGTTAGAGCTGCAAGCAGTTTGGTTTGGGAAATTAGACGCGAAATGAAACTGCAAATGCCTTCCAACAGGCTTGGAAAAGTGTGTTCTATATCTCTGCCAAACAGACTCCCTGGAGGTTGAGCTTTCAGAAGCTAGTTTAACTCTAAGGGAGGAAGCAGCAGAATGTGCCTCTCACATCTAGCCTGTAGGAATTCAGGTTGGCAACTTCTATGTGGAAGCCCATTGCTGGCTATGGTGGAAACAGCATGGGAGATTTCAGTTTCAAAATCTCTGTGAAAAAGCGTCAGAGAAGCTTCTCCGTTTAGAATCCAGCATATCTCACTGAACCGAAGAAGTGGTAGTTAGAAGGGAGTTAGAGCTGCAAGCAGTTTGGTTTGGGAAATTAGACGCGAAATGAAACTGCAAATGCCTTCCAACAGGCTTGGAAAAGTGTGTTCTATATCTCTGCCAAACAAACTCCCCAGAGGTTGAGCTTTCAGAAGCAAGTTTAACTCTAAGGGAGGAAGCAGCAGAATGTGCCTCTCACATCTAGCCTGTAGGAATTCAGGTTGGCAAGTTCTGTGGGGAAGCCCATTGCTGCCTATGGTGGAAACGGCATGGGAGATTTCAGTTTCAAAATCTCTGTGAAGAAGCGTCAGAGAAGCTTCTCCGTTTAGAATCCAGCATATCTCACTGAACCGAAGAAGTGGTAGTTAGAAGGGAGTTAGAGCTGCAAGCAGTTTGGTTTGGGAAATTAGACGCGAAATGAAACTGCAAATGCCTTCCAACAGGCTTGGAAAAGTGTGTTCTATATCTCTGCCAAACAAACTCCCCGGAGGTTGAGCTTTCAGAAGCAAGTTTAACTCTAAGGGAGGAATCAGCAGAATGTGCCTCTCACATCTAGCCTGTAGGAATTCAGGTTGGCAAGTTCTATGGGGAAGCCCATTGCTGCCTATGGTGGAAACGGCATGGGAGATTTCAGTTTCAAAATCTCTGTGAAAAAGCATCAGAGAAGCTTCTCCGTTTAGAATCCAGCATATCTCACTGAACCGAAGAAGTGGTAGTTAGAAGGGAGTTAGAGATGCAAGCAGTTTGGTTTGGGAAATTAGATGCGAAATGACACTGCAAAGGCCTTCCAACAGGCTTGGAAAAGTGTGTTCTATATCTCTGCCAAACAGAGTCCCCGGAGGTTGAGCTTTCAGACGCAAGCTTAACTGTTAGGGAGGAAGCAGCAGAATGTGCCTCTCACATCTAGCCTGTAGGAATTCAGGTTGGCAAGTTCTATGGGGAAGCCCATTGCTGCCTATGGTGGAAACGGCATGGGAGATTTCAGTTTCAAAATCTCTGTGAAAAAGCGTCAGAGAAGCTTCTCCGTTTAGAATCCAGCATATCTCACTGAACCGAAGAAGTGGTAGTTAGAAGGCAGTTAGAGCTGCAAGCAGTTTGGTTTGGGAAATTAGACGCGAAATGAAACTGCAAATGCCTTCCAACAGGCTTGGAAAAGTGTGTTCTATATCTCTGCCAAACAAACTCCCCGGAGGTTGAGCTTTCAGAAGCTAGTTTAACTCTAAGGGAGGAAGCAGCAGAATGTGCCTCTCACATCTAGCCTGTAGGAATTCAGGTTGGCAAGTTCTATGGGGAAGCCCATTGCTGCCTATGGTGGAAACAGCATGGGAGATTTCAGTTTCAAAATCTCTGTGAAAAAGCGTCAGAGAAGCTTCTCCGTTTAGAATCCAGCATATCTCACTGAACCGAAGAAGTGGTAGTTAGAAGGCAGTTAGAGCTGCAAGCAGTTTGGTTTGGGAAATTAGACGCGAAATGAAACTGCAAATGCCTTCCAACAGGCTTGGAAAAGTGTGTTCTATATCTCTGCCAAACACACTCCCCGGAGGTTGAGCTTTCAGAAGCATGTTTAACTCTAAGGGAGGAAGCAGCAGAATGTGCCTCTCACATCTAGCCTGTAGGAATTCAGGTTGGCAAGTTCTATGGGGAAGCCCATTGCTGCCTATGGTGGAAACGGCATGGGAGATTTCAGTTTCAAAATCTCTGTGAAAAAGCGTCAGAGAAGCTTCTCCGTTTAGAATCCAGCATATCTCACTGAACCGAAGAAGTGGTAGTTAGAAGGGAGTTAGAGCTGCAAGCAGTTTGGTTTGGGAAATTAGACGCGAAATGAAACTGCAAATGCCTTCCAACAGGCTTGGAAAAGTGTGTTCTATATCTCTGCCAAACAAACTCCCCGGAGGTTGAGCTTTCAGAAGCTAGTTTAACTCTAAGGGAGGAAGCAGCAGAATGTGCCTCTCACATCTAGCCTGTAGGAATTCAGGTTGGCAAGTTCTATGGGGAACCCCTAGGCGCCTTCGTTGGAAACGGGTTTGGAAATTTCAGTTTCAAAATCTCTGTGAAAAAGCGTCAGAGAAGCTTCTCCGTTTAGAATCCAGCATATCTCACTGAACCGAAGAAGTGGTAGTTAGAAGGGAGTTTGAGCTGCAAGCAGTTTGGTTTGGGAAATTAGACGCGAAATGAAACTGCAAATGCCTTCCAACAGGCTTGGAAAAGTGTGTTCTATATCTCTGCCAAACAAACTCCCCGGAGGTTGAGCTTTCAGAAGCAAGTTTAACTCTAAGGGAGGAAGCAGCAGAATGTGCCTCTCACATCTAGCCTGTAGGAATTCAGGTTGGCAAGTTCTATGGGGAAGCCCATTGCTGCCTATGGTGGAAACGGCATGGGAGATTTCAGTTTCAAAATCTCTGTGAAAAAGCGTCAGAGAAGCTTCTCCGTTTAGAATCCAGCATATCTCACTGAACCGAAGAAGTGGTAGTTAGAAGGTAGTTAGAGCTGCAAGCAGTTTGGTTTGGGAAATTAGACGCGAAATGAAACTGCAAATGCCTTCCAACAGGCTTGGAAAAGTGTGTTCTATATCTCTGCCAAACAGAATCCCTGGAGGTTGAGCTTTCAGAAGCTAGTTTAACTCTAAGGGAGGAAGCAGCAGAATGTGCCTCTCACATCTAGCCTGTAGGAATTCAGGTTGGAAACTTCTATGTGGAAGCCCATTGCTGGCTATGGTGGAAACAGCATGGGAGATTTCAGTTTCAAAATCTCTGTGAAAAAGCGTCAGAGAAGCTTCTCCGTTTAGAATCCAGCATATCTCACTGAACCGAAGAAGTGGTAGTTAGAAGGCAGTTAGAGCTGCAAGCAGTTTGGTTTGGGAAATTAGACGCGAAATGAAACTGCAAATGCCTTCCAACAGGCTTGGAAAAGTGTGTTCTATATCTCTGCCAAACAAACTCCCCGGAGGTTGAGCTTTCAGAAGCTAGTTTAACTCTAAGGGAGGAAGCAGCAGAATGTGCCTCTCACATCTAGCCTGTAGGAATTCAGGTTGTCAAGTTCTATGGGGAAGCCCATTGGTGCCTTCGTTGGAAACGGGTTTGGAAATTTCAGTTTCAAAATCTCTGTGAAAAAGCGTCAGAGAAGCTTCTCCGTTTAGAATCCAGCATATCTCACTGAACCGAAGAAGTGGTAGTTAGAAGGGAGTTAGAGCTGCAAGCAGTTTGGTTTGGGAAATTAGACGCGAAATGAAACTGCAAATGCCTTCCAACAGGCTTGGAAAAGTGTGTTCTATATCTCTGCCAAACAAACTCCCCGGAGGTTGAGCTTTCAGAAGCAAGTTTAACTCTAAGGGAGGAAGCAGCAGAATGTGCCTCTCACATCTAGCCTGTAGGAATTCAGGTTGGCAAGTTCTATGGGGAAGCCCATTGCTGCCTATGGTGGAAACGGCATGGGAGATTTCAGTTTCAAAATCTCTGTGAAAAAGCGTCAGAGAAGCTTCTCCGTTTAGAATCCAGCATATCTCACTGAACCGAAGAAGTGGTAGTTAGAAGGGAGTTAGAGCTGCAAGCAGTTTGGTTTGGGAAATTAGACGCGAAATGAAACTGCAAATGCCTTCCAACAGGCTTGGAAAAGTGTGTTCTATATCTCTGCCAAACAGACTCCCTGGAGGTTGAGCTTTCAGAAGCTAGTTTAACTCTAAGGGAGGAAGCAGCAGAATGTGCCTCTCACATCTAGCCTGTAGGAATTCAGGTTGGCAACTTCTATGTGGAAGCCCATTGCTGGCTATGGTGGAAACAGCATGGGAGATTTCAGTTTCAAAATCTCTGTGAAAAAGCGTCAGAGAAGCTTCTCCGTTTAGAATCCAGCATATCTCACTGAACCGAAGAAGTGGTAGTTAGAAGGCAGTTAGAGCTGCAAGCAGTTTGGTTTGGGAAATTAGACGCGAAATGAAACTGCAAATGCCTTCCAACAGGCTTGGAAAAGTGTGTTCTATATCTCTGCCAAACAAACTCCCCGGAGGTTGAGCTTTCAGAAGCTAGTTTAACTCTAAGGGAGGAAGCAGCAGAATGTGCCTCTCACATCTAGCCTGTAGGAATTCAGGTTGTCAAGTTCTATGGGGAAGCCCATTGGTGCCTTCGTTGGAAACGGGTTTGGAAATTTCAGTTTCAAAATCTCTGTGAAAAAGCGTCAGAGAAGCTTCTCCGTTTAGAATCCAGCATATCTCACTGAACCGAAGAAGTGGTAGTTAGAAGGGAGTTAGAGCTGCAAGCAGTTTGGTTTGGGAAATTAGACGCGAAATGAAACTGCAAATGCCTTCCAACAGGCTTGGAAAAGTGTGTTCTATATCTCTGCCAAACAAACTCCCCGGAGGTTGAGCTTTCAGAAGCAAGTTTAACTCTAAGGGAGGAAGCAGCAGAATGTGCCTCTCACATCTAGCCTGTAGGAATTCAGGTTGGCAAGTTCTATGGGGAAGCCCATTGCTGCCTATGGTGGAAACGGCATGGGAGATTTCAGTTTCAAAATCTCTGTGAAAAAGCGTCAGAGAAGCTTCTCCGTTTAGAATCCAGCATATCTCACTGAACCGAAGAAGTGGTAGTTAGAAGGGAGTTAGAGCTGCAAGCAGTTTGGTTTGGGAAATTAGACGCGAAATGAAACTGCAAATGCCTTCCAACAGGCTTGGAAAAGTGTGTTCTATATCTCTGCCAAACAGACTCCCTGGAGGTTGAGCTTTCAGAAGCTAGTTTAACTCTAAGGGAGGAAGCAGCAGAATGTGCCTCTCACATCTAGCCTGTAGGAATTCAGGTTGGCAACTTCTATGCGGAAGCCCATTGCTGGCTATGGTGGAAACAGCATGGGAGATTTCAGTTTCAAAATCTCTGTGAAAAAGCGTCAGAGAAGCTTCTCCGTTTAGAATCCAGCATATCTCACTGAACTGAAGAAGTGGTAGTTAGAAGGCAGTTAGAGCTGCAAGCAGTTTGGTTTGGGAAATTAGACGCGAAATGAAACTGCAAATGCCTTCCAACAGGCTTGGAAAAGTGTGTTCTATATCTCTGCCAAACAAACTCCCCGGAGGTTGAGCTTTCAGAAGCTAGTTTAACTCTAAGGGAGGAAGCAGCAGAATGTGCCTCTCACATCTAGCCTGTAGGAATTCAGGTTGGCAAGTTCTATGGGGAAGCCCATTGGTGCCTTCGTTGGAAACGGGTTTGGAAATTTCAGTTTCAAAATCTCTGTGAAAAAGCGTCAGAGAAGCTTCTCCGTTTAGAATCCAGCATATCTCACTGAACCGAAGAAGTGGTAGTTAGAAGGGAGTTAGAGCTGCAAGCAGTTTGGTTTGGGACATTAGACGCGAAATGAAACTGCAAATGCCTTCCAACAGGCTTGGAAAAGTGTGTTCTATATCTCTGCCAAACAAACTCCCCGGAGGTTGAGCTTTCAGAAGCAAGTTTAACTCTAAGGGAGGAATCAGCAGAATGTGCCTCTCACATCTAGCCTGTAGGAATTCAGGTTGGCAAGTTCTATGGGGAAGCCCATTGCTGCCTATGGTGGAAACGGCATGGGAGATTTCAGTTTCAAAATCTCTGTGAAAAAGCGTCAGAGAAGCTTCTCCGTTTAGAATCCAGCATATCTCACTGAACCGAAGAAGTGGTAGTTAGAAGGGAGTTAGAGATGCAAGCAGTTTGGTTTGGGAAATTAGATGCGAAATGACACTGCAAAGGCCTTCCAACAGGCTTGGAAAAGTGTGTTCTATATCTCTGCCAAACTGAGTCCCCGGAGGTTGAGCTTTCAGAAGCAAGCTTAACTGTTAGGGAGGAAGCAGCAGAATGTGCCTCTCACATCTAGCCTGTAGGAATTCAGGTTGGCAAGTTCTATGGGGAAGCCCATTGCTGCCTATTGTGGAAACGGCATGGGAGATTTCAGTTTCAAAATCTCTGTGAAAAAGCGTCAGAGAAGCTTCTCCGTTTAGAATCCAGCATATCTCACTGAACCGAAGAAGTGGTAGTTAGAAGGGAGTTAAGAAGTGGTAGTTAGAAGGTAGTTAGAGATGCAAGCAGTTTGGTTTGGGAAATTAGACGCGAAATGAAACTGCAAATGCCTTCCAACAGGCTTGGAAAAGTGTGTTCTATATCTCTGCCAAACAGACTCCCTGGAGGTTGAGCTTTCAGAAGCTAGTTTAACTCTAAGGGAGGAAGCAGCAGAATGTGCCTCTCACATCTAGCCTGTAGGAATTCAGGTTGGCAACTTCTATGTGGAAGCCCATTGCTGGCTATGGTGGAAACAGCATGGGAGATTTCAGTTTCAAAATCTCTGTGAAAAAGCGTCAGAGAAGCTTCTCCGTTTAGAATCCAGCATATCTCACTGAACCGAAGAAGTGGTAGTTAGAAGGGAGTTAGAGCTGCAAGCAGTTTGGTTTGGGAAATTAGACGCGAAATGAAACTGCAAATGCCTTCCAACAGGCTTGGAAAAGTGTGTTCTATATCTCTGCCAAACAAACTCCCCAGAGGTTGAGCTTTCAGAAGCAAGTTTAACTCTAAGGGAGGAAGCAGCAGAATGTGCCTCTCACATCTAGCCTGTAGGAATTCAGGTTGGCAAGTTCTGTGGGGAAGCCCATTGCTGCCTATGGTGGAAACGGCATGGGAGATTTCAGTTTCAAAATCTCTGTGAAGAAGCGTCAGAGAAGCTTTTCCGTTTAGAATCCAGCATATCTCACTGAACCGAAGAAGTGGTAGTTAGAAGGGAGTTAGAGCTGCAAGCAGTTTGGTTTGGGAAATTAGACGCGAAATGAAACTGCAAATGCCTTCCAACAGGCTTGGAAAAGTGTGTTCTATATCTCTGCCAAACAAACTCCCCGGAGGTTGAGCTTTCAGAAGCAAGTTTAACTCTAAGGGAGGAATCAGCAGAATGTGCCTCTCACATCTAGCCTGTAGGAATTCAGGTTGGCAAGTTCTATGGGGAAGCCCATTGCTGCCTATGGTGGAAACGGCATGGGAGATTTCAGTTTCAAAATCTCTGTGAAAAAGCATCAGAGAAGCTTCTCCGTTTAGAATCCAGCATATCTCACTGAACCGAAGAAGTGGTAGTTAGAAGGGAGTTAGAGCTGCAAGCAGTTTGGTTTGGGAAATTAGATGCGAAATGACACTGCAAAGGCCTTCCAACAGGCTTGGAAAAGTGTGTTCTATATCTCTGCCAAACAGAGTCCCCGGAGGTTGAGCTTTCAGACGCAAGCTTAACTGTTAGGGAGGAAGCAGCAGAATGTGCCTCTCACATCTAGCCTGTAGGAATTCAGGTTGGCAAGTTCTATGGGGAAGCCCATTGCTGCCTATGGTGGAAACGGCATGGGAGATTTCAGTTTCAAAATCTCTGTGAAAAAGCGTCAGAGAAGCTTCTCCGTTTAGAATCCAGCATATCTCACTGAACCGAAGAAGTGGTAGTTAGAAGGCAGTTAGAGCTGCAAGCAGTTTGGTTTGGGAAATTAGACGCGAAATGAAACTGCAAATGCCTTCCAACAGGCTTGGAAAAGTGTGTTCTATATCTCTGCCAAACAAACTCCCCGGAGGTTGAGCTTTCAGAAGCTAGTTTAACTCTAAGGGAGGAAGCAGCAGAATGTGCCTCTCACATCTAGCCTGTAGGAATTCAGGTTGGCAAGTTCTATGGGGAAGCCCATTGGTGCCTTCGTTGGAAACGGGTTTGGAAATTTCAGTTTCAAAATCTCTGTGAAAAAGCGTCAGAGAAGCTTCTCCGTTTAGAATCCAGCATATCTCACTGAACCGAAGATGTGGTAGTTAGAAGGGAGTTAGAGATGCAAGCAGTTTGGTTTGGGAAATTAGACGCGAAATGAAACTGCAAATGCCTTCCAACAGGCTTGGAAAAGTGTGTTCTATATCTCTGCCAAACAAACTCCCCGGAGGTTGAGCTTTCAGAAGCAAGTTTAACTCTAAGGGAGGAAGCAGCAGAATGTGCCTCTCACATCTAGCCTGTAGGAATTCAGGTTGGCAAGTTCTATGGGGAAGCCCATTGCTGCCTATGGTGGAAACGGCATGGGAGATTTCAGTTTCAAAATCTCTGTGAAAAAGCGTCAGAGAAGCTTCTCCGTTTAGAATCCAGCATATCTCACTGAACCGAAGAAGTGGTAGTTAGAAGGGAGTTAGAGCTGCAAGCAGTTTGGTTTGGGAAATTAGACGCGAAATGAAACTGCAAATGCCTTCCAACAGGCTTGGAAAAGTGTGTTCTATATCTCTGCCAAACAAACTCCCCGGAGGTTGAGCTTTCAGAAGCTAGTTTAACTCTAAGGGAGGAAGCAGCAGAATGTGCCTCTCACATCTAGCCTGTAGGAATTCAGGTTGGCAAGTTCTATGGGGAAGCCCATAGGCGCCTTCGTTGGAAACGGGTTTGGAAATTTCAGTTTCAAAATCTCTGTGAAAAAGCGTCAGAGAAGCTTCTCCGTTTAGAATCCAGCATATCTCACTGAACCGAAGAAGTGGTAGTTAGAAGGCAGTTAGAGCTGCAAGCAGTTTGGTTTGGGAAATTAGACGCGAAATGAAACTGCAAATGCCTTCCAACAGGCTTGGAAAAGTGTGTTCTATATCTCTGCCAAACAAACTCCCCGGAGGTTGAGCTTTCAGAAGCAAGTTTAACTCTAAGGGAGGAAGCAGCAGAATGTGCCTCTCACATCTAGCCTGTAGGAATTCAGGTTGGCAAGTTCTATGGGGAAGCCCATTGCTGCCTATGGTGGAAACGGCATGGGAGATTTCAGTTTCAAAATCTCTGTGAAAAAGCGTCAGAGAAGCTTCTCCGTTTAGAATCCAGCATATCTCACTGAACCGAAGAAGTGGTAGTTAGAAGGTAGTTAGAGCTGCAAGCAGTTTGGTTTGGGAAATTAGACGCGAAATGAAACTGCAAATGCCTTCCAACAGGCTTGGAAAAGTGTGTTCTATATCTCTGCCAAACAGAATCCCTGGAGGTTGAGCTTTCAGAAGCTAGTTTAACTCTAAGGGAGGAAGCAGCAGAATGTGCCTCTCACATCTAGCCTGTAGGAATTCAGGTTGGCAACTTCTATGTGGAAGCCCATTGCTGGCTATGGTGGAAACAGCATGGGAGATTTCAGTTTCAAAATCTCTGTGAAAAAGCGTCAGAGAAGCTTCTCCGTTTAGAATCCAGCATATCTCACTGAACCAAAGAAGTGGTAGTTAGAAGGCAGTTAGAGCTGCAAGCAGTTTGGTTTGGGAAATTAGACGCGAAATGAAACTGCAAATGCCTTCCAACAGGCTTGGAAAAGTGTGTTCTATATCTCTGCCAAACAAACTCCCCGGAGGTTGAGCTTTCAGAAGCAAGTTTAACTCTAAGGGAGGAAGCAGCAGAATGTGCCTCTCACATCTAGCCTGTAGGAATTCAGGTTGGCAAGTTCTATGGGGAAGCCCATTGCTGCCTATGGTGGAAACGGCATGGGAGATTTCAGTTTAAAAATCTCTGTGAAAAAGCGTCAGAGAAGCTTCTCCGTTTAGAATCCAGCATATCTCACTGAACCGAAGAAGTGGTAGTTAGAAGGTAGTTAGAGCTGCAAGCAGTTTGGTTTGGGAAATTAGACGCGAAATGAAACTGCAAATGCCTTCCAACAGGCTTGGAAAATTGTGTTCTATATCTCTGCCAAACAGACTCCCTGGAGGTTGAGCTTTCAGAAGCTAGTTTAACTCTAAGGGAGGAAGCAGCAGAATGTGCCTCTCACATCTAGCCTGTAGGAATTCAGGTTGGCAACTTCTATGTGGAAGCCCATTGCTGGCTATGGTGGAAACAGCATGGGAGATTTCAGTTTCAAAATCTCTGTGAAAAAGCGTCAGAGAAGCTTCTCCGTTTAGAATCCAGCATATCTCACTGAACCGAAGAAGTGGTAGTTAGAAGGCAGTTAGAGCTGCAAGCAGTTTGGTTTGGGAAATTAGACGCGAAATGAAACTGCAAATGCCTTCCAACAGGCTTGGAAAAGTGTGTTCAATATCTCTGCCAAACAGACTCCCCGGAGGTTGAGCTTTCAGAAGCAAGTTTAACTCTAAGGGAGGAAGCAGCAGAATGTGCCTCTCACATCTAGCCTTTAGGAATTCAGGTTGGCAAGTTCTATGGGGAAGCCCATTGCTGCCTATGGTGGAAACGGCATGGGAGATTTCAGTTTCAAAATCTCTGTGAAAAAGCGTCAGAGAAGCTTCTCCGTTTAGAATCCAGCATATCTCACTGAATCGAAGAAGTGGTAGTTAGAAGGCAGTTAGAGCTGCAAGCAGTTTGGTTTGGGAAATTAGATGCGAAATGACACTGCAAAGGCCTTCCAACAGGCTTGGAAAAGTGTGTTCTATATCTCTGCCAAACAGACTCCCCAGAGGTTGAGCTTTCAGAAGCAAGCTTAACTCTTAGGGAGGAAGCAGCAGAATGTGCCTCTCACATCTAGCCTGTAGGAATTCAGGTTGGCAAGTTCTATGGGGAAGCCCATTGGCGCCTTCGTTGGAAACGGGTTTGGAAATTTCAGTTTCAAAATCTCTGTGAAAAAGCGTCAGAGAAGCTTCTCCGTTTAGAATCCAGCATATCTCACTGAACCGAAGAAGTGGTAGTTAGAAGGCAGTTAGAGCTGCAAGCAGTTTGGTTTGGGAAATTAGACGCGAAATGAAACTGCAAATGCCTTCCAACAGGCTTGGAAAAGTGTGTTCTATATCTCTGCCAAACAAACTCCCCGGAGGTTGAGCTTTCAGAAGCAAGTTTAACTCTAAGGGAGGAAGCAGCAGAATGTGCCTCTCACATCTAGCCTGTAGGAATTCAGGTTGGCAAGTTCTATGGGGAAGCCCATTGGCGCCTTCGTTGGAAACGGGTTTGGAAATTTCAGTTTCAAAATCTCTGTGAAAAAGCGTCAGAGAAGCTTCTCCGTTTAGAATCCAGCATATCTCACTGAACCGAAGAAGTGGTAGTTAGAAGGTAGTTAGAGCTGCAAGCAGTTTGGTTTGGGAAATTAGACGCGAAATGAAACTGCAAATGCCTTCCAACAGGCTTGGAAAAGTGTGTTCTATATCTCTGCCAAACAGACTCCCTGGAGGTTGAGCTTTCAGAAGCTAGTTTAACTCTAAGGGAGGAAGCAGCAGAATGTGCCTCTCACATCTAGCCTGTAGGAATTCAGGTTGGCAACTTCTATGTGGAAGCCCATTGCTGGCTATGGTGGAAACAGCATGGGAGATTTCAGTTTCAAAATCTCTGTGAAAAAGCGTCAGAGAAGCTTCTCCGTTTAGAATCCAGCATATCTCACTGAACCGAAGAAGTGGTAGTTAGAAGGCAGTTAGAGCTGCAAGCAGTTTGGTTTGGGAAATTAGACGCGAAATGAAACTGCAAATGCCTTCCAACAGGCTTGTGAAAGTGTGTTCTATATCTCTGCCAAACAAACTCCCCGGAGGTTGAGCTTTCAGAAGCTAGTTTAACTCTAAGGGAGGAAGCAGCAGAATGTGCCTCTCACATCTAGCCTGTAGGAATTCAGGTTGGCAAGTTCTATGGGGAAGCCCATTGGTGCCTTCGTTGGAAACGGGTTTGGAAATTTCAGTTTCAAAATCTCTGTGAAAAAGCGTCAGAGAAGCTTCTCCGTTTAGAATCCAGCATATCTCACTGAACCGAAGAAGTGGTAGTTAGAAGGGAGTTAGAGCTGCAAGCAGTTTGGTTTGGGAAATTAGACGCGAAATGAAACTGCAAATGCCTTCCAACAGGCTTGGAAAAGTGTGTTCTATATCTCTGCCAAACAAACTCCCCGGAGGTTGAGCTTTCAGAAGCAAGTTTAACTCTAAGGGAGGAAGCAGCAGAATGTGCCTCTCACATCTAGCCTGTAGGAATTCAGGTTGGCAAGTTCTATGGGGAAGCCCATTGCTGCCTATGGTGGAAACGGCATGGGAGATTTCAGTTTCAAAATCTCTGTGAAAAACGTCAGAGAAGCTTCTCCGTTTAGAATCCAGCATATCTCACTGAACCGAAGAAGTGGTAGTTAGAAGGGAGTTAGAGCTGCAAGCAGTTTGGTTTGGGAAATTAGACGCGAAATGAAACTGCAAATGCCTTCCAACAGGCTTGGAAAAGTGTGTTCTATATCTCTGCCAAACAAACTCCCCGGAGGTTGAGCTTTCAGAAGCTAGTTTAACTCTAAGGGAGGAAGCAGCAGAATGTGCCTCTCACATCTAGCCTGTAGGAATTCAGGTTGGCAAGTTCTATGGGGAAGCCCATTGCTGCCTATGGTGGAAACGGCATGGGAGATTTCAGTTTCAAAATCTCTGTGAAAAAGCGTCAGAGAAGCTTCTCCGTTTAGAATCCAGCATATCTCACTGAACCGAAGAAGTGGTAGTTAGAAGGCAGTTAGAGCTGCAAGCAGTTTGGTTTGGGAAATTAGACGCGAAATGAAACTGCAAATGCCTTCCAACAGGCTTGGAAAAGTGTGTTCTATATCTCTGCCAAACAGACTCCCTGGAGGTTGAGCTTTCAGAAGCTAGTTTAACTCTAAGGGAGGAAGCAGCAGAATGTGCCTCTCACATCTAGCCTGTAGGAATTCAGGTTGGCAAGTTCTATGGGGAAGCCCATTGCTGCCTATGGTGGAAACGGCATGGGAGATTTCAGTTTCAAAATCTCTGTGAAAAAGCGTCAGAGAAGCTTCTCCGTTTAGAATCCAGCATATCTCACTGAACCGAAGAAGTGGTAGTTAGAAGGGAGTTAGAGCTGCAAGCAGTTTGGTTTGGGAAAATAGACGCGAAATGAAACTGCAAATGCCTTCCAACAGGCTTGGAAAAGTGTGTTCTATATCTCTGCCAAACAGACTCCCCGGAGGTTGAGCTTTCAGAAGCAAGTTTAACTCTAAGGGAGGAAGCAGCAGAATGTGCCTCTCACATCTAGCCTGTAGGAATTCAGGTTGGCAAGTTCTATGGGGAAGCCCATTGCTGCCTATGGTGGAAACGGCATGGGAGATTTCAGTTTAAAAATCTCTGTGAAAAAGCGTCAGAGAAGCTTCTCCGTTTAGAATCCAGCATATCTCACTGAACCGAAGAAGTGGTAGTTAGAAGGTAGTTAGAGCTGCAAGCAGTTTGGTTTGGGAAATTAGACGCGAAATGAAACTGCAAATGCCTTCCAACAGGCTTGGAAAATTGTGTTCTATATCTCTGCCAAACAGACTCCCTGGAGGTTGAGCTTTCAGAAGCTAGTTTAACTCTAAGGGAGGAAGCAGCAGAATGTGCCTCTCACATCTAGCCTGTAGGAATTCAGGTTGGCAACTTCTATGTGGAAGCCCATTGCTGGCTATGGTGGAAACAGCATGGGAGATTTCAGTTTCAAAATCTCTGTGAAAAAGCGTCAGAGAAGCTTCTCCGTTTAGAATCCAGCATATCTCACTGAACCGAAGAAGTGGTAGTTAGAAGGCAGTTAGAGCTGCAAGCAGTTTGGTTTGGGAAATTAGACGCGAAATGAAACTGCAAATGCCTTCCAACAGGCTTGGAAAAGTGTGTTCAATATCTCTGCCAAACAGACTCCCCGGAGGTTGAGCTTTCAGAAGCAAGTTTAACTCTAAGGGAGGAAGCAGCAGAATGTGCCTCTCACATCTAGCCTTTAGGAATTCAGGTTGGCAAGTTCTATGGGGAAGCCCATTGCTGCCTATGGTGGAAACGGCATGGGAGATTTCAGTTTCAAAATCTCTGTGAAAAAGCGTCAGAGAAGCTTCTCCGTTTAGAATCCAGCATATCTCACTGAATCGAAGAAGTGGTAGTTAGAAGGCAGTTAGAGCTGCAAGCAGTTTGGTTTGGGAAATTAGATGCGAAATGACACTGCAAAGGCCTTCCAACAGGCTTGGAAAAGTGTGTTCTATATCTCTGCCAAACAGACTCCCCAGAGGTTGAGCTTTCAGAAGCAAGCTTAACTCTTAGGGAGGAAGCAGCAGAATGTGCCTCTCACATCTAGCCTGTAGGAATTCAGGTTGGCAAGTTCTATGGGGAAGCCCATTGGCGCCTTCGTTGGAAACGGGTTTGGAAATTTCAGTTTCAAAATCTCTGTGAAAAAGCGTCAGAGAAGCTTCTCCGTTTAGAATCCAGCATATCTCACTGAACCGAAGAAGTGGTAGTTAGAAGGCAGTTAGAGCTGCAAGCAGTTTGGTTTGGGAAATTAGACGCGAAATGAAACTGCAAATGCCTTCCAACAGGCTTGGAAAAGTGTGTTCTATATCTCTGCCAAACAAACTCCCCGGAGGTTGAGCTTTCAGAAGCAAGTTTAACTCTAAGGGAGGAAGCAGCAGAATGTGCCTCTCACATCTAGCCTGTAGGAATTCAGGTTGGCAAGTTCTATGGGGAAGCCCATTGGCGCCTTCGTTGGAAACGGGTTTGGAAATTTCAGTTTCAAAATCTCTGTGAAAAAGCGTCAGAGAAGCTTCTCCGTTTAGAATCCAGCATATCTCACTGAACCGAAGAAGTGGTAGTTAGAAGGTAGTTAGAGCTGCAAGCAGTTTGGTTTGGGAAATTAGACGCGAAATGAAACTGCAAATGCCTTCCAACAGGCTTGGAAAAGTGTGTTCTATATCTCTGCCAAACAGACTCCCTGGAGGTTGAGCTTTCAGAAGCTAGTTTAACTCTAAGGGAGGAAGCAGCAGAATGTGCCTCTCACATCTAGCCTGTAGGAATTCAGGTTGGCAACTTCTATGTGGAAGCCCATTGCTGGCTATGGTGGAAACAGCATGGGAGATTTCAGTTTCAAAATCTCTGTGAAAAAGCGTCAGAGAAGCTTCTCCGTTTAGAATCCAGCATATCTCACTGAACCGAAGAAGTGGTAGTTAGAAGGCAGTTAGAGCTGCAAGCAGTTTGGTTTGGGAAATTAGACGCGAAATGAAACTGCAAATGCCTTCCAACAGGCTTGTAAAAGTGTGTTCTATATCTCTGCCAAACAAACTCCCCGGAGGTTGAGCTTTCAGAAGCTAGTTTAACTCTAAGGGAGGAAGCAGCAGAATGTGCCTCTCACATCTAGCCTGTAGGAATTCAGGTTGGCAAGTTCTATGGGGAAGCCCATTGGTGCCTTCGTTGGAAACGGGTTTGGAAATTTCAGTTTCAAAATCTCTGTGAAAAAGCGTCAGAGAAGCTTCTCCGTTTAGAATCCAGCATATCTCACTGAACCGAAGAAGTGGTAGTTAGAAGGGAGTTAGAGCTGCAAGCAGTTTGGTTTGGGAAATTAGACGCGAAATGAAACTGCAAATGCCTTCCAACAGGCTTGGAAAAGTGTGTTCTATATCTCTGCCAAACAAACTCCCCGGAGGTTGAGCTTTCAGAAGCAAGTTTAACTCTAAGGGAGGAAGCAGCAGAATGTGCCTCTCACATCTAGCCTGTAGGAATTCAGGTTGGCAAGTTCTATGGGGAAGCCCATTGCTGCCTATGGTGGAAACGGCATGGGAGATTTCAGTTTCAAAATCTCTGTGAAAAAGCGTCAGAGAAGCTTCTCCGTTTAGAATCCAGCATATCTCACTGAACCGAAGAAGTGGTAGTTAGAAGGGAGTTAGAGCTGCAAGCAGTTTGGTTTGGGAAATTAGACGCGAAATGAAACTGCAAATGCCTTCCAACAGGCTTGGAAAAGTGTGTTCTATATCTC
Source organism: Cynocephalus volans (assembly GCF_027409185.1). Lineage (NCBI taxonomy): Eukaryota > Metazoa > Chordata > Mammalia > Dermoptera > Cynocephalidae > Cynocephalus > Cynocephalus volans. Next base: position 616,790 of record NW_026902470.1, on the reverse strand, counting down.
TGCCAAACAAACTCCCCGGAGGTTGAGCTTTCAGAAGCTAGTTTAACTCTAAGGGAGGAAGCAGCAGAATGTGCCTCTCACATCTAGCCTGTAGGAATTCAGGTTGGCAAGTTCTATGGGGAAGCCCATAGGCGCCTTCGTTGGAAACGGGTTTGGAAATTTCAGTTTCAAAATCTCTGTGAAAAAGCGTCAGAGAAGCTTCTCCGTTTAGAATCCAGCATATCTCACTGAACCGAAGAAGTGGTAGTTAGAAGGCAGTTAGAGCTGCAAGCAGTTTGGTTTGGGAAATTAGACGCGAAATGAAACTGCAAATGCCTTCCAACAGGCTTGGAAAAGTGTGTTCTATATCTCTGCCAAACAAACTCCCCGGAGGTTGAGCTTTCAGAAGCAAGTTTAACTCTAAGGGAGGAAGCAGCAGAATGTGCCTCTCACATCTAGCCTGTAGGAATTCAGGTTGGCAAGTTCTATGGGGAAGCCCATTGCTGCCTATGGTGGAAACGGCATGGGAGATTTCAGTTTCAAAATCTCTGTGAAAAAGCGTCAGAGAAGCTTCTCCGTTTAGAATCCAGCATATCTCACTGAACCGAAGAAGTGGTAGTTAGAAGGTAGTTAGAGCTGCAAGCAGTTTGGTTTGGGAAATTAGACGCGAAATGAAACTGCAAATGCCTTCCAACAGGCTTGGAAAAGTGTGTTCTATATCTCTGCCAAACAGAATCCCTGGAGGTTGAGCTTTCAGAAGCTAGTTTAACTCTAAGGGAGGAAGCAGCAGAATGTGCCTCTCACATCTAGCCTGTAGGAATTCAGGTTGGCAACTTCTATGTGGAAGCCCATTGCTGGCTATGGTGGAAACAGCATGGGAGATTTCAGTTTCAAAATCTCTGTGAAAAAGCGTCAGAGAAGCTTCTCCGTTTAGAATCCAGCATATCTCACTGAACCGAAGAAGTGGTAGTTAGAAGGCAGTTAGAGCTGCAAGCAGTTTGGTTTGGGAAATTAGACGCGAAATGAAACTGCAAATGCCTTCCAACAGGCTTGGAAAAGTGTGTTCTATATCTCTGCCAAACAAACTCCCCGGAGGTTGAGCTTTCAGAAGCTAGTTTAACTCTAAGGGAGGAAGCAGCAGAATGTGCCTCTCACATCTAGCCTGTAGGAATTCAGGTTGGCAAGTTCTATGGGGAAGCCCATTGCTGCCTTCGTTGGAAACGGGTTTGGAAATTTCAGTTTCAAAATCTCTATGAAAAAGCGTCAGAGAAGCTTCTCCGTTTAGAATCCAGCATATCTCACTGAACCGAAGAAGTGGTAGTTAGAAGGGAGTTAGAGCTGCAAGCAGTTTGGTTTGGGAAATTAGACGCGAAATGAAACTGCAAATGCCTTCCAACAGGCTTGGAAAAGTGTGTTCTATATCTCTGCCAAACAAACTCCCCGGAGGTTGAGCTTTCAGAAGCAAGTTTAACTCTAAGGGAGGAAGCAGCAGAATGTGCCTCTCACATCTAGCCTGTAGGAATTCAGGTTGGCAAGTTCTATGGGGAAGCCCATTGCTGCCTATGGTGGAAACGGCATGGGAGATTTCAGTTTCAAAATCTCTGTGAAAAAGCGTCAGAGAAGCTTCTCCGTTTAGAATCCAGCATATCTCACTGAACCGAAGAAGTGGTAGTTAGAAGGGAGTTAGAGCTGCAAGCAGTTTGGTTTGGGAAATTAGACGCGAAATGAAACTGCAAATGCCTTCCAACAGGCTTGGAAAAGTGTGTTCTATATCTCTGCCAAACAGACTCCCTGGAGGTTGAGCTTTCAGAAGCTAGTTTAACTCTAAGGGAGGAAGCAGCAGAATGTGCCTCTCACATCTAGCCTGTAGGAATTCAGGTTGGCAACTTCTATGTGGAAGCCCATTGCTGGCTATGGTGGAAACAGCATGGGAGATTTCAGTTTCAAAATCTCTGTGAAAAAGCGTCAGAGAAGCTTCTCCGTTTAGAATCCAGCATATCTCACTGAACCGAAGAAGTGGTAGTTAGAAGGCAGTTAGAGCTGCAAGCAGTTTGGTTTGGGAAATTAGACGCGAAATGAAACTGCAAATGCCTTCCAACAGGCTTGGAAAAGTGTGTTCTATATCTCTGCCAAACAAACTCCCCGGAGGTTGAGCTTTCAGAAGCTAGTTTAACTCTAAGGGAGGAAGCAGCAGAATGTGCCTCTCACATCTAGCCTGTAGGAATTCAGGTTGGCAAGTTCTATGGGGAAGCCCATTGGTGCCTTCGTTGGAAACGGGTTTGGAAATTTCAGTTTCAAAATCTCTGTGAAAAAGCGTCAGAGAAGCTTCTCCGTTTAGAATCCAGCATATCTCACTGAACCGAAGAAGTGGTAGTTAGAAGGGAGTTAGAGCTGCAAGCAGTTTGGTTTGGGACATTAGACGCGAAATGAAACTGCAAATGCCTTCCAACAGGCTTGGAAAAGTGTGTTCTATATCTCTGCCAAACAAACTCCCCGGAGGTTGAGCTTTCAGAAGCAAGTTTAACTCTAAGGGAGGAATCAGCAGAATGTGCCTCTCACATCTAGCCTGTAGGAATTCAGGTTGGCAAGTTCTATGGGGAAGCCCATTGCTGCCTATGGTGGAAACGGCATGGGAGATTTCAGTTTCAAAATCTCTGTGAAAAAGCGTCAGAGAAGCTTCTCCGTTTAGAATCCAGCATATCTCACTGAACCGAAGAAGTGGTAGTTAGAAGGGAGTTAGAGATGCAAGCAGTTTGGTTTGGGAAATTAGATGCGAAATGACACTGCAAAGGCCTTCCAACAGGCTTGGAAAAGTGTGTTCTATATCTCTGCCAAACTGAGTCCCCGGAGGGTGAGCTTTCAGAAGCAAGCTTAACTGTTAGGGAGGAAGCAGCAGAATGTGCCTCTCACATCTAGCCTGTAGGAATTCAGGTTGGCAAGTTCTATGGGGAAGCCCATTGCTGCCTATGGTGGAAACGGCATGGGAGATTTCAGTTTCAAAATCTCTGTGAAAAAGCGTCAGAGAAGCTTCTCCGTTTAGAATCCAGCATATCTCACTGAACCGAAGAAGTGGTAGTTAGAAGGGAGTTAGAGCTGCAAGCAGTTTGGTTTGGGAAATTAGACGCGAAATGAAACTGCAAATGCCTTCCAACAGGCTTGGAAAAGTGTGTTCTATATCTCTGCCAAACAGACTCCCTGGAGGTTGAGCTTTCAGAAGCTAGTTTAACTCTAAGGGAGGAAGCAGCAGAATGTGCCTCTCACATCTAGCCTGTAGGAATTCAGGTTGGCAACTTCTATGTGGAAGCCCATTGCTGGCTATGGTGGAAACAGCATGGGAGATTTCAGTTTCAAAATCTCTGTGAAAAAGCGTCAGAGAAGCTTCTCCGTTTAGAATCCAGCATATCTCACTGAACCGAAGAAGTGGTAGTTAGAAGGGAGTTAGAGCTGCAAGCAGTTTGGTTTGGGAAATTAGACGCGAAATGAAACTGCAAATGCCTTCCAACAGGCTTGGAAAAGTGTGTTCTATATCTCTGCCAAACAAACTCCCCAGAGGTTGAGCTTTCAGAAGCAAGTTTAACTCTAAGGGAGGAAGCAGCAGAATGTGCCTCTCACATCTAGCCTGTAGGAATTCAGGTTGGCAAGTTCTGTGGGGAAGCCCATTGCTGCCTATGGTGGAAACGGCATGGGAGATTTCAGTTTCAAAATCTCTGTGAAGAAGCGTCAGAGAAGCTTCTCCGTTTAGAATCCAGCATATCTCACTGAACCGAAGAAGTGGTAGTTAGAAGGGAGTTAGAGCTGCAAGCAGTTTGGTTTGGGAAATTAGACGCGAAATGAAACTGCAAATGCCTTCCAACAGGCTTGGAAAAGTGTGTTCTATATCTCTGCCAAACAAACTCCCCGGAGGTTGAGCTTTCAGAAGCTAGTTTAACTCTAAGGGAGGAAGCAGCAGAATGTGCCTCTCACATCTAGCCTGTAGGAATTCAGGTTGGCAACTTCTATGTGGAAGCCCATTGCTGGCTATGGTGGAAACAGCATGGGAGATTTCAGTTTCAAAATCTCTGTGAAAAAGCGTCAGAGAAGCTTCTCCGTTTAGAATCCAGCATATCTCACTGAACCGAAGAAGTGGTAGTTAGAAGGCAGTTAGAGCTGCAAGCAGTTTGGTTTGGGAAATTAGACGCGAAATGAAACTGCAAATGCCTTCCAACAGGCTTGGAAAATTGTGTTCTATATCTCTGCCAAACAAACTCCCCGGAGGTTGAGCTTTCAGAAGCTAGTTTAACTCTAAGGGAGGAAGCAGCAGAATGTGCCTCTCACATCTAGCCTGTAGGAATTCAGGTTGGCAAGTTCTATGGGGAAGCCCATTGGTGCCTTCGTTGGAAACGGGTTTGGAAATTTCAGTTTCAAAATCTCTGTGAAAAAGCGTCAGAGAAGCTTCTCCGTTTAGAATCCAGCATATCTCACTGAACCGAAGAAGTGGTAGTTAGAAGGGAGTTAGAGCTGCAAGCAGTTTGGTTTGGGACATTAGACGCGAAATGAAACTGCAAATGCCTTCCAACAGGCTTGGAAAAGTGTGTTCTATATCTCTGCCAAACAAACTCCCCGGAGGTTGAGCTTTCAGAAGCAAGTTTAACTCTAAGGGAGGAATCAGCAGAATGTGCCTCTCACATCTAGCCTGTAGGAATTCAGGTTGGCAAGTTCTATGGGGAAGCCCATTGCTGCCTATGGTGGAAACGGCATGGGAGATTTCAGTTTCAAAATCTCTGTGAAAAAGCGTCAGAGAAGCTTCTCCGTTTAGAATCCAGCATATCTCACTGAACCGAAGAAGTGGTAGTTAGAAGGGAGTTAGAGATGCAAGCAGTTTGGTTTGGGAAATTAGATGCGAAATGACACTGCAAAGGCCTTCCAACAGGCTTGGAAAAGTGTGTTCTATATCTCTGCCAAACTGAGTCCCCGGAGGTTGAGCTTTCAGAAGCAAGCTTAACTGTTAGGGAGGAAGCAGCAGAATGTGCCTCTCACATCTAGCCTGTAGGAATTCAGGTTGGCAAGTTCTATGGGGAAGCCCATTGCTGCCTATGGTGGAAACGGCATGGGAGATTTCAGTTTCAAAATCTCTGTGAAAAAGCGTCAGAGAAGCTTCTCCGTTTAGAATCCAGCATATCTCACTGAACCGAAGAAGTGGTAGTTAGAAGGGAGTTAGAGCTGCAAGCAGTTTGGTTTGGGAAATTAGACGCGAAATGAAACTGCAAATGCCTTCCAACAGGCTTGGAAAAGTGTGTTCTATATCTCTGCCAAACAGACTCCCTGGAGGTTGAGCTTTCAGAAGCTAGTTTAACTCTAAGGGAGGAAGCAGCAGAATGTGCCTCTCACATCTAGCCTGTAGGAATTCAGGTTGGCAACTTCTATGTGGAAGCCCATTGCTGGCTATGGTGGAAACAGCATGGGAGATTTCAGTTTCAAAATCTCTGTGAAAAAGCGTCAGAGAAGCTTCTCCGTTTAGAATCCAGCATATCTCACTGAACCGAAGAAGTGGTAGTTAGAAGGGAGTTAGAGCTGCAAGCAGTTTGGTTTGGGAAATTAGACGCGAAATGAAACTGCAAATGCCTTCCAACAGGCTTGGAAAAGTGTGTTCTATATCTCTACCAAACAAACTCCCCAGAGGTTGAGCTTTCAGAAGCAAGTTTAACTCTAAGGGAGGAAGCAGCAGAATGTGCCTCTCACATCTAGCCTGTAGGAATTCAGGTTGGCAAGTTCTGTGGGGAAGCCCATTGCTGCCTATGGTGGAAACGGCATGGGAGATTTCAGTTTCAAAATCTCTGTGAAGAAGCGTCAGAGAAGCTTCTCCGTTTAGAATCCAGCATATCTCACTGAACCGAAGAAGTGGTAGTTAGAAGGGAGTTAGAGCTGCAAGCAGTTTGGTTTGGGAAATTAGACGCGAAATGAAACTGCAAATGCCTTCCAACAGGCTTGGAAAAGTGTGTTCTATATCTCTGCCAAACAAACTCCCCGGAGGTTGAGCTTTCAGAAGCAAGTTTAACTCTAAGGGAGGAATCAGCAGAATGTGCCTCTCACATCTAGCCTGTAGGAATTCAGGTTGGCAAGTTCTATGGGGAAGCCCATTGCTGCCTATGGTGGAAACGGCATGGGAGATTTCAGTTTCAAAATCTCTGTGAAAAAGCATCAGAGAAGCTTCTCCGTTTAGAATCCAGCATATCTCACTGAACCGAAGAAGTGGTAGTTAGAAGGGAGTTAGAGCTGCAAGCAGTTTGGTTTGGGAAATTAGACGCGAAATGAAACTGCAAATGCCTTCCAACAGGCTTGGAAAAGTGTGTTCTATATCTCTGCCAAACACACTCCCCGGAGGTTGAGCTTTCAGAAGCAAGTTTAACTCTAAGGGAGGAAGCAGCCGAATGTGCCTCTCACATCTAGCCTGTAGGAATTCAGGTTGGCAAGTTCTATGGGGAAGCCCATTGCTGCCTATGGTGGAAACGGCATGGGAGATTTCAGTTTCAAAATCTCTGTGAAAAAGCGTCAGAGAAGCTGCTCCGTTTAGAATCCAGCATATCTCACTGAACCGAAGAAGTGGTAGTTAGAAGGGAGTTAGAGCTGCAAGCAGTTTGGTTTGGGAAATTAGACGCGAAATGAAACTGCAAATGCCTTCCAACAGGCTTGGAAAAGTGTGTTCTATATCTCTGCCAAACAAACTCCCCGGAGGTTGAGCTTTCAGAAGCTAGTTTAACTCTAAGGGAGGAAGCAGCAGAATGTGCCTCTCACATCTAGCCTGTAGGAATTCAGGTTGGCAAGTTCTATGGGGAACCCCTAGGCGCCTTCGTTGGAAACGGGTTTGGAAATTTCAGTTTCAAAATCTCTGTGAAAAAGCGTCAGAGAAGCTTCTCCGTTTAGAATCCAGCATATCTCACTGAACCGAAGAAGTGGTAGTTAGAAGGGAGTTTGAGCTGCAAGCAGTTTGGTTTGGGAAATTAGACGCGAAATGAAACTGCAAATGCCTTCCAACAGGCTTGGAAAAGTGTGTTCTATATCTCTGCCAAACAAACTCCCCGGAGGTTGAGCTTTCAGAAGCAAGTTTAACTCTAAGGGAGGAAGCAGCAGAATGTGCCTCTCACATCTAGCCTGTAGGAATTCAGGTTGGCAAGTTCTATGGGGAAGCCCATTGCTGCCTATGGTGGAAACGGCATGGGAGATTTCAGTTTAAAAATCTCTGTGAAAAAGCGTCAGAGAAGCTTCTCCGTTTAGAATCCAGCATATCTCACTGAACCGAAGAAGTGGTAGTTAGAAGGTAGTTAGAGCTGCAAGCAGTTTGGTTTGGGAAATTAGACGCGAAATGAAACTGCAAATGCCTTCCAACAGGCTTGGAAAAGTGTGTTCTATATCTCTGCCAAACAGAATCCCTGGAGGTTGAGCTTTCAGAAGCTAGTTTAACTCTAAGGGAGGAAGCAGCAGAATGTGCCTCTCACATCTAGCCTGTAGGAATTCAGGTTGGCAACTTCTATGTGGAAGCCCATTGCTGGCTATGGTGGAAACAGCATGGGAGATTTCAGTTTCAAAATCTCTGTGAAAAAGCGTCAGAGAAGCTTCTCCGTTTAGAATCCAGCATATCTCACTGAACCGAAGAAGTGGTAGTTAGAAGGCAGTTAGAGCTGCAAGCAGTTTGGTTTGGGAAATTAGACGCGAAATGAAACTGCAAATGCCTTCCAACAGGCTTGGAAAAGTGTGTTCTATATCTCTGCCAAACAAACTCCCCGGAGGTTGAGCTTTCAGAAGCAAGTTTAACTCTAAGGGAGGAAGCAGCAGAATGTGCCTCTCACATCTAGCCTGTAGGAATTCAGGTTGGCAAGTTCTATGGGGAAGCCCATTGCTGCCTATGGTGGAAACGGCATGGGAGATTTCAGTTTCAAAATCTCTGTGAAAAAGCGTCAGAGAAGCTTCTCCGTTTAGAATCCAGCATATCTCACTGAACCGAAGAAGTGGTAGTTAGAAGGGAGTTAGAGCTGCAAGCAGTTTGGTTTGGGAAATTAGACGCGAAATGAAAACTGCAAATGCCTTCCAACAGGCTTGGAAAAGTGTGTTCTATATCTCTGCCAAACAGACTCCCTGGAGGTTGAGCTTTCAGAAGCTAGTTTAACTCTAAGGGAGGAAGCAGCAGAATGTGCCTCTCACATCTAGCCTGTAGGAATTCAGGTTGGCAACTTCTATGTGGAAGCCCATTGCTGGCTATGGTGGAAACAGCATGGGAGATTTCAGTTTCAAAATCTCTGTGAAAAAGCGTCAGAGAAGCTTCTCCGTTTAGAATCCAGCATATCTCACTGAACCGAAGAAGTGGTAGTTAGAAGGCAGTTAGAGCTGCAAGCAGTTTGGTTTGGGAAATTAGACGCGAAATGAAACTGCAAATGCCTTCCAACAGGCTTGGAAAAGTGTGTTCTATATCTCTGCCAAACAAACTCCCCGGAGGTTGAGCTTTCAGAAGCTAGTTTAACTCTAAGGGAGGAAGCAGCAGAATGTGCCTCTCACATCTAGCCTGTAGGAATTCAGGTTGGCAAGTTCTATGGGGAAGCCCATTGGTGCCTTCGTTGGAAACGGGTTTGGAAATTTCAGTTTCAAAATCTCTGTGAAAAAGCGTCAGAGAAGCTTCTCCGTTTAGAATCCAGCATATCTCACTGAACCGAAGAAGTGGTAGTTAGAAGGGAGTTAGAGCTGCAAGCAGTTTGGTTTGGGAAATTAGACGCGAAATGAAACTGCAAATGCCTTCCAACAGGCTTGGAAAAGTGTGTTCTATATCTCTGCCAAACAAACTCCCCGGAGGTTGAGCTTTCAGAAGCAAGTTTAACTCTAAGGGAGGAAGCAGCAGAATGTGCCTCTCACATCTAGCCTGTAGGAATTCAGGTTGGCAAGTTCTATGGGGAAGCCCATTGCTGCCTATGGTGGAAACGGCATGGGAGATTTCAGTTTCAAAATCTCTGTGAAAAAGCGTCAGAGAAGCTTCTCCGTTTAGAATCCAGCATATCTCACTGAACCGAAGAAGTGGTAGTTAGAAGGGAGTTAGAGATGCAAGCAGTTTGGTTTGGGAAATTAGATGCGAAATGACACTGCAAAGGCCTTCCAACAGGCTTGGAAAAGTGTGTTCTATATCTCTGCCAAACTGAGTTCCCGGAGGTTGAGCTTTCAGAAGCAAGCTTAACTGTTAGGGAGGAAGCAGCAGAATGTGCCTCTCACATCTAGCCTGTAGGAATTCAGGTTGGCAAGTTCTATGGGGAAGCCCATTGCTGCCTATTGTGGAAACGGCATGGGAGATTTCAGTTTCAAAATCTCTGTGAAAAAGCGTCAGAGAAGCTTCTCCGTTTAGAATCCAGCATATCTCACTGAACCGAAGAAGTGGTAGTTAGAAGGGAGTTAGAGCTGCAAGCAGTTTGGTTTGGGAAATTAGACGCGAAATGAAACTGCAAATGCCTTCCAACAGGCTTGGAAAAGTGTGTTCTATATCTCTGCCAAACAGACTCCCTGGAGGTTGAGCTTTCAGAAGCTAGTTTAACTCTAAGGGAGGAAGCAGCAGAATGTGCCTCTCACATCTAGCCTGTAGGAATTCAGGTTGGCAACTTCTATGTGGAAGCCCATTGCTGGCTATGGTGGAAACAGCATGGGAGATTTCAGTTTCAAAATCTCTGTGAAAAAGCGTCAGAGAAGCTTCTCCGTTTAGAATCCAGCATATCTCACTGAACCGAAGAAGTGGTAGTTAGAAGGGAGTTAGAGCTGCAAGCAGTTTGGTTTGGGAAATTAGACGCGAAATGAAACTGCAAATGCCTTCCAACAGGCTTGGAAAAGTGTGTTCTATATCTCTGCCAAACAAACTCCCCAGAGGTTGAGCTTTCAGAAGCAAGTTTAACTCTAAGGGAGGAAGCAGCAGAATGTGCCTCTCACATCTAGCCTGTAGGAATTCAGGTTGGCAAGTTCTGTGGGGAAGCCCATTGCTGCCTATGGTGGAAACGGCATGGGAGATTTCAGTTTCAAAATCTCTGTGAAGAAGCGTCAGAGAAGCTTCTCCGTTTAGAATCCAGCATATCTCACTGAACCGAAGAAGTGGTAGTTAGAAGGGAGTTAGAGCTGCAAGCAGTTTGGTTTGGGAAATTAGACGCGAAATGAAACTGCAAATGCCTTCCAACAGGCTTGGAAAAGTGTGTTCTATATCTCTGCCAAACAAACTCCCCGGAGGTTGAGCTTTCAGAAGCAAGTTTAACTCTAAGGGAGGAATCAGCAGAATGTGCCTCTCACATCTAGCCTGTAGGAATTCAGGTTGGCAAGTTCTATGGGGAAGCCCATTGCTGCCTATGGTGGAAACGGCATGGGAGATTTCAGTTTCAAAATCTCTGTGAAAAAGCATCAGAGAAGCTTCTCCGTTTAGAATCCAGCATATCTCACTGAACCGAAGAAGTGGTAGTTAGAAGGGAGTTAGAGATGCAAGCAGTTTGGTTTGGGAAATTAGATGCGAAATGACACTGCAAAGGCCTTCCAACAGGCTTGGAAAAGTGTGTTCTATATCTCTGCCAAACAGAGTCCCCGGAGGTTGAGCTTTCAGACGCAAGCTTAACTGTTAGGGAGGAAGCAGCAGAATGTGCCTCTCACATCTAGCCTGTAGGAATTCAGGTTGGCAAGTTCTATGGGGAAGCCCATTGCTGCCTATGGTGGAAACGGCATGGGAGATTTCAGTTTCAAAATCTCTGTGAAAAAGCGTCAGAGAAGCTTCTCCGTTTAGAATCCAGCATATCTCACTGAACCGAAGAAGTGGTAGTTAGAAGGCAGTTAGAGCTGCAAGCAGTTTGGTTTGGGAAATTAGACGCGAAATGAAACTGCAAATGCCTTCCAACAGGCTTGGAAAAGTGTGTTCTATATCTCTGCCAAACAAACTCCCCGGAGGTTGAGCTTTCAGAAGCTAGTTTAACTCTAAGGGAGGAAGCAGCAGAATGTGCCTCTCACATCTAGCCTGTAGGAATTCAGGTTGGCAAGTTCTATGGGGAAGCCCATTGCTGCCTATGGTGGAAACAGCATGGGAGATTTCAGTTTCAAAATCTCTGTGAAAAAGCGTCAGAGAAGCTTCTCCGTTTAGAATCCAGCATATCTCACTGAACCGAAGAAGTGGTAGTTAGAAGGCAGTTAGAGCTGCAAGCAGTTTGGTTTGGGAAATTAGACGCGAAATGAAACTGCAAATGCCTTCCAACAGGCTTGGAAAAGTGTGTTCTATATCTCTGCCAAACACACTCCCCGGAGGTTGAGCTTTCAGAAGCATGTTTAACTCTAAGGGAGGAAGCAGCAGAATGTGCCTCTCACATCTAGCCTGTAGGAATTCAGGTTGGCAAGTTCTATGGGGAAGCCCATTGCTGCCTATGGTGGAAACGGCATGGGAGATTTCAGTTTCAAAATCTCTGTGAAAAAGCGTCAGAGAAGCTTCTCCGTTTAGAATCCAGCATATCTCACTGAACCGAAGAAGTGGTAGTTAGAAGGGAGTTAGAGCTGCAAGCAGTTTGGTTTGGGAAATTAGACGCGAAATGAAACTGCAAATGCCTTCCAACAGGCTTGGAAAAGTGTGTTCTATATCTCTGCCAAACAAACTCCCCGGAGGTTGAGCTTTCAGAAGCTAGTTTAACTCTAAGGGAGGAAGCAGCAGAATGTGCCTCTCACATCTAGCCTGTAGGAATTCAGGTTGGCAAGTTCTATGGGGAACCCCTAGGCGCCTTCGTTGGAAACGGGTTTGGAAATTTCAGTTTCAAAATCTCTGTGAAAAAGCGTCAGAGAAGCTTCTCCGTTTAGAATCCAGCATATCTCACTGAACCGAAGAAGTGGTAGTTAGAAGGGAGTTTGAGCTGCAAGCAGTTTGGTTTGGGAAATTAGACGCGAAATGAAACTGCAAATGCCTTCCAACAGGCTTGGAAAAGTGTGTTCTATATCTCTGCCAAACAAACTCCCCGGAGGTTGAGCTTTCAGAAGCAAGTTTAACTCTAAGGGAGGAAGCAGCAGAATGTGCCTCTCACATCTAGCCTGTAGGAATTCAGGTTGGCAAGTTCTATGGGGAAGCCCATTGCTGCCTATGGTGGAAACGGCATGGGAGATTTCAGTTTCAAAATCTCTGTGAAAAAGCGTCAGAGAAGCTTCTCCGTTTAGAATCCAGCATATCTCACTGAACCGAAGAAGTGGTAGTTAGAAGGTAGTTAGAGCTGCAAGCAGTTTGGTTTGGGAAATTAGACGCGAAATGAAACTGCAAATGCCTTCCAACAGGCTTGGAAAAGTGTGTTCTATATCTCTGCCAAACAGAATCCCTGGAGGTTGAGCTTTCAGAAGCTAGTTTAACTCTAAGGGAGGAAGCAGCAGAATGTGCCTCTCACATCTAGCCTGTAGGAATTCAGGTTGGAAACTTCTATGTGGAAGCCCATTGCTGGCTATGGTGGAAACAGCATGGGAGATTTCAGTTTCAAAATCTCTGTGAAAAAGCGTCAGAGAAGCTTCTCCGTTTAGAATCCAGCATATCTCACTGAACCGAAGAAGTGGTAGTTAGAAGGCAGTTAGAGCTGCAAGCAGTTTGGTTTGGGAAATTAGACGCGAAATGAAACTGCAAATGCCTTCCAACAGGCTTGGAAAAGTGTGTTCTATATCTCTGCCAAACAAACTCCCCGGAGGTTGAGCTTTCAGAAGCTAGTTTAACTCTAAGGGAGGAAGCAGCAGAATGTGCCTCTCACATCTAGCCTGTAGGAATTCAGGTTGTCAAGTTCTATGGGGAAGCCCATTGGTGCCTTCGTTGGAAACGGGTTTGGAAATTTCAGTTTCAAAATCTCTGTGAAAAAGCGTCAGAGAAGCTTCTCCGTTTAGAATCCAGCATATCTCACTGAACCGAAGAAGTGGTAGTTAGAAGGGAGTTAGAGCTGCAAGCAGTTTGGTTTGGGAAATTAGACGCGAAATGAAACTGCAAATGCCTTCCAACAGGCTTGGAAAAGTGTGTTCTATATCTCTGCCAAACAAACTCCCCGGAGGTTGAGCTTTCAGAAGCAAGTTTAACTCTAAGGGAGGAAGCAGCAGAATGTGCCTCTCACATCTAGCCTGTAGGAATTCAGGTTGGCAAGTTCTATGGGGAAGCCCATTGCTGCCTATGGTGGAAACGGCATGGGAGATTTCAGTTTCAAAATCTCTGTGAAAAAGCGTCAGAGAAGCTTCTCCGTTTAGAATCCAGCATATCTCACTGAACCGAAGAAGTGGTAGTTAGAAGGGAGTTAGAGCTGCAAGCAGTTTGGTTTGGGAAATTAGACGCGAAATGAAACTGCAAATGCCTTCCAACAGGCTTGGAAAAGTGTGTTCTATATCTCTGCCAAACAGACTCCCTGGAGGTTGAGCTTTCAGAAGCTAGTTTAACTCTAAGGGAGGAAGCAGCAGAATGTGCCTCTCACATCTAGCCTGTAGGAATTCAGGTTGGCAACTTCTATGTGGAAGCCCATTGCTGGCTATGGTGGAAACAGCATGGGAGATTTCAGTTTCAAAATCTCTGTGAAAAAGCGTCAGAGAAGCTTCTCCGTTTAGAATCCAGCATATCTCACTGAACCGAAGAAGTGGTAGTTAGAAGGCAGTTAGAGCTGCAAGCAGTTTGGTTTGGGAAATTAGACGCGAAATGAAACTGCAAATGCCTTCCAACAGGCTTGGAAAAGTGTGTTCTATATCTCTGCCAAACAAACTCCCCGGAGGTTGAGCTTTCAGAAGCTAGTTTAACTCTAAGGGAGGAAGCAGCAGAATGTGCCTCTCACATCTAGCCTGTAGGAATTCAGGTTGTCAAGTTCTATGGGGAAGCCCATTGGTGCCTTCGTTGGAAACGGGTTTGGAAATTTCAGTTTCAAAATCTCTGTGAAAAAGCGTCAGAGAAGCTTCTCCGTTTAGAATCCAGCATATCTCACTGAACCGAAGAAGTGGTAGTTAGAAGGGAGTTAGAGCTGCAAGCAGTTTGGTTTGGGAAATTAGACGCGAAATGAAACTGCAAATGCCTTCCAACAGGCTTGGAAAAGTGTGTTCTATATCTCTGCCAAACAAACTCCCCGGAGGTTGAGCTTTCAGAAGCAAGTTTAACTCTAAGGGAGGAAGCAGCAGAATGTGCCTCTCACATCTAGCCTGTAGGAATTCAGGTTGGCAAGTTCTATGGGGAAGCCCATTGCTGCCTATGGTGGAAACGGCATGGGAGATTTCAGTTTCAAAATCTCTGTGAAAAAGCGTCAGAGAAGCTTCTCCGTTTAGAATCCAGCATATCTCACTGAACCGAAGAAGTGGTAGTTAGAAGGGAGTTAGAGCTGCAAGCAGTTTGGTTTGGGAAATTAGACGCGAAATGAAACTGCAAATGCCTTCCAACAGGCTTGGAAAAGTGTGTTCTATATCTCTGCCAAACAGACTCCCTGGAGGTTGAGCTTTCAGAAGCTAGTTTAACTCTAAGGGAGGAAGCAGCAGAATGTGCCTCTCACATCTAGCCTGTAGGAATTCAGGTTGGCAACTTCTATGCGGAAGCCCATTGCTGGCTATGGTGGAAACAGCATGGGAGATTTCAGTTTCAAAATCTCTGTGAAAAAGCGTCAGAGAAGCTTCTCCGTTTAGAATCCAGCATATCTCACTGAACTGAAGAAGTGGTAGTTAGAAGGCAGTTAGAGCTGCAAGCAGTTTGGTTTGGGAAATTAGACGCGAAATGAAACTGCAAATGCCTTCCAACAGGCTTGGAAAAGTGTGTTCTATATCTCTGCCAAACAAACTCCCCGGAGGTTGAGCTTTCAGAAGCTAGTTTAACTCTAAGGGAGGAAGCAGCAGAATGTGCCTCTCACATCTAGCCTGTAGGAATTCAGGTTGGCAAGTTCTATGGGGAAGCCCATTGGTGCCTTCGTTGGAAACGGGTTTGGAAATTTCAGTTTCAAAATCTCTGTGAAAAAGCGTCAGAGAAGCTTCTCCGTTTAGAATCCAGCATATCTCACTGAACCGAAGAAGTGGTAGTTAGAAGGGAGTTAGAGCTGCAAGCAGTTTGGTTTGGGACATTAGACGCGAAATGAAACTGCAAATGCCTTCCAACAGGCTTGGAAAAGTGTGTTCTATATCTCTGCCAAACAAACTCCCCGGAGGTTGAGCTTTCAGAAGCAAGTTTAACTCTAAGGGAGGAATCAGCAGAATGTGCCTCTCACATCTAGCCTGTAGGAATTCAGGTTGGCAAGTTCTATGGGGAAGCCCATTGCTGCCTATGGTGGAAACGGCATGGGAGATTTCAGTTTCAAAATCTCTGTGAAAAAGCGTCAGAGAAGCTTCTCCGTTTAGAATCCAGCATATCTCACTGAACCGAAGAAGTGGTAGTTAGAAGGGAGTTAGAGATGCAAGCAGTTTGGTTTGGGAAATTAGATGCGAAATGACACTGCAAAGGCCTTCCAACAGGCTTGGAAAAGTGTGTTCTATATCTCTGCCAAACTGAGTCCCCGGAGGTTGAGCTTTCAGAAGCAAGCTTAACTGTTAGGGAGGAAGCAGCAGAATGTGCCTCTCACATCTAGCCTGTAGGAATTCAGGTTGGCAAGTTCTATGGGGAAGCCCATTGCTGCCTATTGTGGAAACGGCATGGGAGATTTCAGTTTCAAAATCTCTGTGAAAAAGCGTCAGAGAAGCTTCTCCGTTTAGAATCCAGCATATCTCACTGAACCGAAGAAGTGGTAGTTAGAAGGGAGTTAAGAAGTGGTAGTTAGAAGGTAGTTAGAGATGCAAGCAGTTTGGTTTGGGAAATTAGACGCGAAATGAAACTGCAAATGCCTTCCAACAGGCTTGGAAAAGTGTGTTCTATATCTCTGCCAAACAGACTCCCTGGAGGTTGAGCTTTCAGAAGCTAGTTTAACTCTAAGGGAGGAAGCAGCAGAATGTGCCTCTCACATCTAGCCTGTAGGAATTCAGGTTGGCAACTTCTATGTGGAAGCCCATTGCTGGCTATGGTGGAAACAGCATGGGAGATTTCAGTTTCAAAATCTCTGTGAAAAAGCGTCAGAGAAGCTTCTCCGTTTAGAATCCAGCATATCTCACTGAACCGAAGAAGTGGTAGTTAGAAGGGAGTTAGAGCTGCAAGCAGTTTGGTTTGGGAAATTAGACGCGAAATGAAACTGCAAATGCCTTCCAACAGGCTTGGAAAAGTGTGTTCTATATCTCTGCCAAACAAACTCCCCAGAGGTTGAGCTTTCAGAAGCAAGTTTAACTCTAAGGGAGGAAGCAGCAGAATGTGCCTCTCACATCTAGCCTGTAGGAATTCAGGTTGGCAAGTTCTGTGGGGAAGCCCATTGCTGCCTATGGTGGAAACGGCATGGGAGATTTCAGTTTCAAAATCTCTGTGAAGAAGCGTCAGAGAAGCTTTTCCGTTTAGAATCCAGCATATCTCACTGAACCGAAGAAGTGGTAGTTAGAAGGGAGTTAGAGCTGCAAGCAGTTTGGTTTGGGAAATTAGACGCGAAATGAAACTGCAAATGCCTTCCAACAGGCTTGGAAAAGTGTGTTCTATATCTCTGCCAAACAAACTCCCCGGAGGTTGAGCTTTCAGAAGCAAGTTTAACTCTAAGGGAGGAATCAGCAGAATGTGCCTCTCACATCTAGCCTGTAGGAATTCAGGTTGGCAAGTTCTATGGGGAAGCCCATTGCTGCCTATGGTGGAAACGGCATGGGAGATTTCAGTTTCAAAATCTCTGTGAAAAAGCATCAGAGAAGCTTCTCCGTTTAGAATCCAGCATATCTCACTGAACCGAAGAAGTGGTAGTTAGAAGGGAGTTAGAGCTGCAAGCAGTTTGGTTTGGGAAATTAGATGCGAAATGACACTGCAAAGGCCTTCCAACAGGCTTGGAAAAGTGTGTTCTATATCTCTGCCAAACAGAGTCCCCGGAGGTTGAGCTTTCAGACGCAAGCTTAACTGTTAGGGAGGAAGCAGCAGAATGTGCCTCTCACATCTAGCCTGTAGGAATTCAGGTTGGCAAGTTCTATGGGGAAGCCCATTGCTGCCTATGGTGGAAACGGCATGGGAGATTTCAGTTTCAAAATCTCTGTGAAAAAGCGTCAGAGAAGCTTCTCCGTTTAGAATCCAGCATATCTCACTGAACCGAAGAAGTGGTAGTTAGAAGGCAGTTAGAGCTGCAAGCAGTTTGGTTTGGGAAATTAGACGCGAAATGAAACTGCAAATGCCTTCCAACAGGCTTGGAAAAGTGTGTTCTATATCTCTGCCAAACAAACTCCCCGGAGGTTGAGCTTTCAGAAGCTAGTTTAACTCTAAGGGAGGAAGCAGCAGAATGTGCCTCTCACATCTAGCCTGTAGGAATTCAGGTTGGCAAGTTCTATGGGGAAGCCCATTGCTGCCTATGGTGGAAACAGCATGGGAGATTTCAGTTTCAAAATCTCTGTGAAAAAGCGTCAGAGAAGCTTCTCCGTTTAGAATCCAGCATATCTCACTGAACCGAAGAAGTGGTAGTTAGAAGGCAGTTAGAGCTGCAAGCAGTTTGGTTTGGGAAATTAGACGCGAAATGAAACTGCAAATGCCTTCCAACAGGCTTGGAAAAGTGTGTTCTATATCTCTGCCAAACACACTCCCCGGAGGTTGAGCTTTCAGAAGCAAGTTTAACTCTAAGGGAGGAAGCAGCCGAATGTGCCTCTCACATCTAGCCTGTAGGAATTCAGGTTGGCAAGTTCTATGGGGAAGCCCATTGCTGCCTATGGTGGAAACGGCATGGGAGATTTCAGTTTCAAAATCTCTGTGAAAAAGCGTCAGAGAAGCTTCTCCGTTTAGAATCCAGCATATCTCACTGAACCGAAGAAGTGGTAGTTAGAAGGGAGTTAGAGCTGCAAGCAGTTTGGTTTGGGAAATTAGACGCGAAATGAAACTGCAAATGCCTTCCAACAGGCTTGGAAAAGTGTGTTCTATATCTCTGCCAAACAAACTCCCCGGAGGTTGAGCTTTCAGAAGCTAGTTTAACTCTAAGGGAGGAAGCAGCAGAATGTGCCTCTCACATCTAGCCTGTAGGAATTCAGGTTGGCAAGTTCTATGGGGAACCCCTAGGCGCCTTCGTTGGAAACGGGTTTGGAAATTTCAGTTTCAAAATCTCTGTGAAAAAGCGTCAGAGAAGCTTCTCCGTTTAGAATCCAGCATATCTCACTGAACCGAAGAAGTGGTAGTTAGAAGGTAGTTTGAGCTGCAAGCAGTTTGGTTTGGGAAATTAGACGCGAAATGAAACTGCAAATGCCTTCCAACAGGCTTGGAAAAGTGTGTTCTATATCTCTGCCAAACAAACTCCCCGGAGGTTGAGCTTTCAGAAGCAAGTTTAACTCTAAGGGAGGAAGCAGCAGAATGTGCCTCTCACATCTAGCCTGTAGGAATTCAGGTTGGCAAGTTCTATGGGGAAGCCCATTGCTGCCTATGGTGGAAACGGCATGGGAGATTTCAGTTTAAAAATCTCTGTGAAAAAGCGTCAGAGAAGCTTCTCCGTTTAGAATCCAGCATATCTCACTGAACCGAAGAAGTGGTAGTTAGAAGGTAGTTAGAGCTGCAAGCAGTTTGGTTTGGGAAATTAGACGCGAAATGAAACTGCAAATGCCTTCCAACAGGCTTGGAAAAGTGTGTTCTATATCTCTGCCAAACAGAATCCCTGGAGGTTGAGCTTTCAGAAGCTAGTTTAACTCTAAGGGAGGAAGCAGCAGAATGTGCCTCTCACATCTAGCCTGTAGGAATTCAGGTTGGCAACTTCTATGGGGAAGCCCATTGCTGGCTATGGTGGAAACAGCATGGGAGATTTCAGTTTCAAAATCTCTGTGAAAAAGCGTCAGAGAAGCTTCTCCGTTTAGAATCCAGCATATCTCACTGAACCGAAGAAGTGGTAGTTAGAAGGCAGTTAGAGCTGCAAGCAGTTTGGTTTGGGAAATTAGACGCGAAATGAAACTGCAAATGCCTTCCAACAGGCTTGGAAAAGTGTGTTCTATATCTCTGCCAAACAAACTCCCCGGAGGTTGAGCTTTCAGAAGCTAGTTTAACTCTAAGGGAGGAAGCAGCAGAATGTGCCTCTCACATCTAGCCTGTAGGAATTCAGGTTGGCAAGTTCTATGGGGAAGCCCATTGGTGCCTTCGTTGGAAACGGGTTTGGAAATTTCAGTTTCAAAATCTCTGTGAAAAAGCGTCAGAGAAGCTTCTCCGTTTAGAATCCAGCATATCTCACTGAACCGAAGAAGTGGTAGTTAGAAGGGAGTTAGAGCTGCAAGCAGTTTGGTTTGGGAAATTAGACGCGAAATGAAACTGCAAATGCCTTCCAACAGGCTTGGAAAAGTGTGTTCTATATCTCTGCCAAACAAACTCCCCGGAGGTTGAGCTTTCAGAAGCAAGTTTAACTCTAAGGGAGGAAGCAGCAGAATGTGCCTCTCACATCTAGCCTGTAGGAATTCAGGTTGGCAAGTTCTATGGGGAAGCCCATTGCTGCCTATGGTGGAAACGGCATGGGAGTTTTCAGTTTCAAAATCTCTGTGAAAAAGCGTCAGAGAAGCTTCTCCGTTTAGAATCCAGCATATCTCACTGAACCGAAGAAGTGGTAGTTAGAAGGGAGTTAGAGCTGCAAGCAGTTTGGTTTGGGAAATTAGACGCGAAATGAAACTGCAAATGCCTTCCAACAGGCTTGGAAAAGTGTGTTCTATATCTCTGCCAAACAGACTCCCTGGAGGTTGAGCTTTCAGAAGCAAGTTTAACTCTAAGGGAGGAAGCAGCAGAATGTGCCTCTCACATCTAGCCTGTAGGAATTCAGGTTGGCAACTTCTATGTGGAAGCCCATTGCTGGCTATGGTGGAAACAGCATGGGAGATTTCAGTTTCAAAATCTCTGTGAAAAAGCGTCAGAGAAGCTTCTCCGTTTAGAATCCAGCATATCTCACTGAACCGAAGAAGTGGTAGTTAGAAGGCAGTTAGAGCTGCAAGCAGTTTGGTTTGGGAAATTAGACGCGAAATGAAACTGCAAATGCCTTCCAACAGGCTTGGAAAAGTGTGTTCTATATCTCTGCCAAACAAACTCCCCGGAGGTTGAGCTTTCAGAAGCTAGTTTAACTCTAAGGGAGGAAGCAGCAGAATGTGCCTCTCACATCTAGCCTGTAGGAATTCAGGTTGGCAAGTTCTATGGGGAAGCCCATTGCTGCCTATGGTGGAAACGGCATGGGAGATTTCAGTTTCAAAATCTCTGTGAAAAAGCGTCAGAGAAGCTTCTCCGTTTAGAATCCAGCATATCTCACTGAACCGAAGAAGTGGTAGTTAGAAGGTAGTTAGAGCTGCAAGCAGTTTGGTTTGGGAAATTAGACGCGAAATGAAACTGCAAATGCCTTCCAACAGGCTTGGAAAAGTGTGTTCTATATCTCTGCCAAACAGAATCCCTGGAGGTTGAGCTTTCAGAAGCTAGTTTAACTCTAAGGGAGGAAGCAGCAGAATGTGCCTCTCACATCTAGCCTGTAGGAATTCAGGTTGGAAACTTCTATGTGGAAGCCCATTGCTGGCTATGGTGGAAACAGCATGGGAGATTTCAGTTTCAAAATCTCTGTGAAAAAGCGTCAGAGAAGCTTCTCCGTTTAGAATCCAGCATATCTCACTGAACCGAAGAAGTGGTAGTTAGAAGGCAGTTAGAGCTGCAAGCAGTTTGGTTTGGGAAATTAGACGCGAAATGAAACTGCAAATGCCTTCCAACAGGCTTGGAAAAGTGTGTTCTATATCTCTGCCAAACAAACTCCCCGGAGGTTGAGCTTTCAGAAGCTAGTTTAACTCTAAGGGAGGAAGCAGCAGAATGTGCCTCTCACATCTAGCCTGTAGGAATTCAGGTTGTCAAGTTCTATGGGGAAGCCCATTGGTGCCTTCGTTGGAAACGGGTTTGGAAATTTCAGTTTCAAAATCTCTGTGAAAAAGCGTCAGAGAAGCTTCTCCGTTTAGAATCCAGCATATCTCACTGAACCGAAGAAGTGGTAGTTAGAAGGGAGTTAGAGCTGCAAGCAGTTTGGTTTGGGAAATTAGACGCGAAATGAAACTGCAAATGCCTTCCAACAGGCTTGGAAAAGTGTGTTCTATATCTCTGCCAAACAAACTCCCCGGAGGTTGAGCTTTCAGAAGCAAGTTTAACTCTAAGGGAGGAAGCAGCAGAATGTGCCTCTCACATCTAGCCTGTAGGAATTCAGGTTGGCAAGTTCTATGGGGAAGCCCATTGCTGCCTATGGTGGAAACGGCATGGGAGATTTCAGTTTCAAAATCTCTGTGAAAAAGCGTCAGAGAAGCTTCTCCGTTTAGAATCCAGCATATCTCACTGAACCGAAGAAGTGGTAGTTAGAAGGGAGTTAGAGCTGCAAGCAGTTTGGTTTGGGAAATTAGACGCGAAATGAAACTGCAAATGCCTTCCAACAGGCTTGGAAAAGTGTGTTCTATATCTCTGCCAAACAGACTCCCTGGAGGTTGAGCTTTCAGAAGCTAGTTTAACTCTAAGGGAGGAAGCAGCAGAATGTGCCTCTCACATCTAGCCTGTAGGAATTCAGGTTGGCAACTTCTATGCGGAAGCCCATTGCTGGCTATGGTGGAAACAGCATGGGAGATTTCAGTTTCAAAATCTCTGTGAAAAAGCGTCAGAGAAGCTTCTCCGTTTAGAATCCAGCATATCTCACTGAACTGAAGAAGTGGTAGTTAGAAGGCAGTTAGAGCTGCAAGCAGTTTGGTTTGGGAAATTAGACGCGAAATGAAACTGCAAATGCCTTCCAACAGGCTTGGAAAAGTGTGTTCTATATCTCTGCCAAACAAACTCCCCGGAGGTTGAGCTTTCAGAAGCTAGTTTAACTCTAAGGGAGGAAGCAGCAGAATGTGCCTCTCACATCTAGCCTGTAGGAATTCAGGTTGGCAAGTTCTATGGGGAAGCCCATTGGTGCCTTCGTTGGAAACGGGTTTGGAAATTTCAGTTTCAAAATCTCTGTGAAAAAGCGTCAGAGAAGCTTCTCCGTTTAGAATCCAGCATATCTCACTGAACCGAAGAAGTGGTAGTTAGAAGGGAGTTAGAGCTGCAAGCAGTTTGGTTTGGGACATTAGACGCGAAATGAAACTGCAAATGCCTTCCAACAGGCTTGGAAAAGTGTGTTCTATATCTCTGCCAAACAAACTCCCCGGAGGTTGAGCTTTCAGAAGCAAGTTTAACTCTAAGGGAGGAATCAGCAGAATGTGCCTCTCACATCTAGCCTGTAGGAATTCAGGTTGGCAAGTTCTATGGGGAAGCCCATTGCTGCCTATGGTGGAAACGGCATGGGAGATTTCAGTTTCAAAATCTCTGTGAAAAAGCGTCAGAGAAGCTTCTCCGTTTAGAATCCAGCATATCTCACTGAACCGAAGAAGTGGTAGTTAGAAGGGAGTTAGAGATGCAAGCAGTTTGGTTTGGGAAATTAGATGCGAAATGACACTGCAAAGGCCTTCCAACAGGCTTGGAAAAGTGTGTTCTATATCTCTGCCAAACTGAGTCCCCGGAGGTTGAGCTTTCAGAAGCAAGCTTAACTGTTAGGGAGGAAGCAGCAGAATGTGCCTCTCACATCTAGCCTGTAGGAATTCAGGTTGGCAAGTTCTATGGGGAAGCCCATTGCTGCCTATTGTGGAAACGGCATGGGAGATTTCAGTTTCAAAATCTCTGTGAAAAAGCGTCAGAGAAGCTTCTCCGTTTAGAATCCAGCATATCTCACTGAACCGAAGAAGTGGTAGTTAGAAGGGAGTTAAGAAGTGGTAGTTAGAAGGTAGTTAGAGATGCAAGCAGTTTGGTTTGGGAAATTAGACGCGAAATGAAACTGCAAATGCCTTCCAACAGGCTTGGAAAAGTGTGTTCTATATCTCTGCCAAACAGACTCCCTGGAGGTTGAGCTTTCAGAAGCTAGTTTAACTCTAAGGGAGGAAGCAGCAGAATGTGCCTCTCACATCTAGCCTGTAGGAATTCAGGTTGGCAACTTCTATGTGGAAGCCCATTGCTGGCTATGGTGGAAACAGCATGGGAGATTTCAGTTTCAAAATCTCTGTGAAAAAGCGTCAGAGAAGCTTCTCCGTTTAGAATCCAGCATATCTCACTGAACCGAAGAAGTGGTAGTTAGAAGGGAGTTAGAGCTGCAAGCAGTTTGGTTTGGGAAATTAGACGCGAAATGAAACTGCAAATGCCTTCCAACAGGCTTGGAAAAGTGTGTTCTATATCTCTGCCAAACAAACTCCCCAGAGGTTGAGCTTTCAGAAGCAAGTTTAACTCTAAGGGAGGAAGCAGCAGAATGTGCCTCTCACATCTAGCCTGTAGGAATTCAGGTTGGCAAGTTCTGTGGGGAAGCCCATTGCTGCCTATGGTGGAAACGGCATGGGAGATTTCAGTTTCAAAATCTCTGTGAAGAAGCGTCAGAGAAGCTTTTCCGTTTAGAATCCAGCATATCTCACTGAACCGAAGAAGTGGTAGTTAGAAGGGAGTTAGAGCTGCAAGCAGTTTGGTTTGGGAAATTAGACGCGAAATGAAACTGCAAATGCCTTCCAACAGGCTTGGAAAAGTGTGTTCTATATCTCTGCCAAACAAACTCCCCGGAGGTTGAGCTTTCAGAAGCAAGTTTAACTCTAAGGGAGGAATCAGCAGAATGTGCCTCTCACATCTAGCCTGTAGGAATTCAGGTTGGCAAGTTCTATGGGGAAGCCCATTGCTGCCTATGGTGGAAACGGCATGGGAGATTTCAGTTTCAAAATCTCTGTGAAAAAGCATCAGAGAAGCTTCTCCGTTTAGAATCCAGCATATCTCACTGAACCGAAGAAGTGGTAGTTAGAAGGGAGTTAGAGCTGCAAGCAGTTTGGTTTGGGAAATTAGATGCGAAATGACACTGCAAAGGCCTTCCAACAGGCTTGGAAAAGTGTGTTCTATATCTCTGCCAAACAGAGTCCCCGGAGGTTGAGCTTTCAGACGCAAGCTTAACTGTTAGGGAGGAAGCAGCAGAATGTGCCTCTCACATCTAGCCTGTAGGAATTCAGGTTGGCAAGTTCTATGGGGAAGCCCATTGCTGCCTATGGTGGAAACGGCATGGGAGATTTCAGTTTCAAAATCTCTGTGAAAAAGCGTCAGAGAAGCTTCTCCGTTTAGAATCCAGCATATCTCACTGAACCGAAGAAGTGGTAGTTAGAAGGCAGTTAGAGCTGCAAGCAGTTTGGTTTGGGAAATTAGACGCGAAATGAAACTGCAAATGCCTTCCAACAGGCTTGGAAAAGTGTGTTCTATATCTCTGCCAAACAAACTCCCCGGAGGTTGAGCTTTCAGAAGCTAGTTTAACTCTAAGGGAGGAAGCAGCAGAATGTGCCTCTCACATCTAGCCTGTAGGAATTCAGGTTGGCAAGTTCTATGGGGAAGCCCATTGCTGCCTATGGTGGAAACAGCATGGGAGATTTCAGTTTCAAAATCTCTGTGAAAAAGCGTCAGAGAAGCTTCTCCGTTTAGAATCCAGCATATCTCACTGAACCGAAGAAGTGGTAGTTAGAAGGCAGTTAGAGCTGCAAGCAGTTTGGTTTGGGAAATTAGACGCGAAATGAAACTGCAAATGCCTTCCAACAGGCTTGGAAAAGTGTGTTCTATATCTCTGCCAAACACACTCCCCGGAGGTTGAGCTTTCAGAAGCAAGTTTAACTCTAAGGGAGGAAGCAGCCGAATGTGCCTCTCACATCTAGCCTGTAGGAATTCAGGTTGGCAAGTTCTATGGGGAAGCCCATTGCTGCCTATGGTGGAAACGGCATGGGAGATTTCAGTTTCAAAATCTCTGTGAAAAAGCGTCAGAGAAGCTTCTCCGTTTAGAATCCAGCATATCTCACTGAACCGAAGAAGTGGTAGTTAGAAGGGAGTTAGAGCTGCAAGCAGTTTGGTTTGGGAAATTAGACGCGAAATGAAACTGCAAATGCCTTCCAACAGGCTTGGAAAAGTGTGTTCTATATCTCTGCCAAACAAACTCCCCGGAGGTTGAGCTTTCAGAAGCTAGTTTAACTCTAAGGGAGGAAGCAGCAGAATGTGCCTCTCACATCTAGCCTGTAGGAATTCAGGTTGGCAAGTTCTATGGGGAACCCCTAGGCGCCTTCGTTGGAAACGGGTTTGGAAATTTCAGTTTCAAAATCTCTGTGAAAAAGCGTCAGAGAAGCTTCTCCGTTTAGAATCCAGCATATCTCACTGAACCGAAGAAGTGGTAGTTAGAAGGTAGTTTGAGCTGCAAGCAGTTTGGTTTGGGAAATTAGACGCGAAATGAAACTGCAAATGCCTTCCAACAGGCTTGGAAAAGTGTGTTCTATATCTCTGCCAAACAAACTCCCCGGAGGTTGAGCTTTCAGAAGCAAGTTTAACTCTAAGGGAGGAAGCAGCAGAATGTGCCTCTCACATCTAGCCTGTAGGAATTCAGGTTGGCAAGTTCTATGGGGAAGCCCATTGCTGCCTATGGTGGAAACGGCATGGGAGATTTCAGTTTAAAAATCTCTGTGAAAAAGCGTCAGAGAAGCTTCTCCGTTTAGAATCCAGCATATCTCACTGAACCGAAGAAGTGGTAGTTAGAAGGTAGTTAGAGCTGCAAGCAGTTTGGTTTGGGAAATTAGACGCGAAATGAAACTGCAAATGCCTTCCAACAGGCTTGGAAAAGTGTGTTCTATATCTCTGCCAAACAGAATCCCTGGAGGTTGAGCTTTCAGAAGCTAGTTTAACTCTAAGGGAGGAAGCAGCAGAATGTGCCTCTCACATCTAGCCTGTAGGAATTCAGGTTGGGAACTTCTATGGGGAAGCCCATTGCTGGCTATGGTGGAAACAGCATGGGAGATTTCAGTTTCAAAATCTCTGTGAAAAAGCGTCAGAGAAGCTTCTCCGTTTAGAATCCAGCATATCTCACTGAACCGAAGAAGTGGTAGTTAGAAGGCAGTTAGAGCTGCAAGCAGTTTGGTTTGGGAAATTAGACGCGAAATGAAACTGCAAATGCCTTCCAACAGGCTTGGAAAAGTGTGTTCTATATCTCTGCCAAACAAACTCCCCGGAGGTTGAGCTTTCAGAAGCTAGTTTAACTCTAAGGGAGGAAGCAGCAGAATGTGCCTCTCACATCTAGCCTGTAGGAATTCAGGTTGGCAAGTTCTATGGGGAAGCCCATTGGTGCCTTCGTTGGAAACGGGTTTGGAAATTTCAGTTTCAAAATCTCTGTGAAAAAGCGTCAGAGAAGCTTCTCCGTTTAGAATCCAGCATATCTCACTGAACCGAAGAAGTGGTAGTTAGAAGGGAGTTAGAGCTGCAAGCAGTTTGGTTTGGGAAATTAGACGCGAAATGAAACTGCAAATGCCTTCCAACAGGCTTGGAAAAGTGTGTTCTATATCTCTGCCAAACAAACTCCCCGGAGGTTGAGCTTTCAGAAGCAAGTTTAACTCTAAGGGAGGAAGCAGCAGAATGTGCCTCTCACATCTAGCCTGTAGGAATTCAGGTTGGCAAGTTCTATGGGGAAGCCCATTGCTGCCTATGGTGGAAACGGCATGGGAGATTTCAGTTTCAAAATCTCTGTGAAAAAGCGTCAGAGAAGCTTCTCCGTTTAGAATCCAGCATATCTCACTGAACCGAAGAAGTGGTAGTTAGAAGGGAGTTAGAGCTGCAAGCAGTTTGGTTTGGGAAATTAGACGCGAAATGAAACTGCAAATGCCTTCCAACAGGCTTGGAAAAGTGTGTTCTATATCTCTGCCAAACAGACTCCCTGGAGGTTGAGCTTTCAGAAGCTAGTTTAACTCTAAGGGAGGAAGCAGCAGAATGTGCCTCTCACATCTAGCCTGTAGGAATTCAGGTTGGCAACTTCTATGTGGAAGCCCATTGCTGGCTATGGTGGAAACAGCATGGGAGATTTCAGTTTCAAAATCTCTGTGAAAAAGCGTCAGAGAAGCTTCTCCGTTTAGAATCCAGCATATCTCACTGAACCGAAGAAGTGGTAGTTAGAAGGCAGTTAGAGCTGCAAGCAGTTTGGTTTGGGAAATTAGACGCGAAATGAAACTGCAAATGCCTTCCAACAGGCTTGGAAAAGTGTGTTCTATATCTCTGCCAAACAAACTCCCCGGAGGTTGAGCTTTCAGAAGCTAGTTTAACTCTAAGGGAGGAAGCAGCAGAATGTGCCTCTCACATCTAGCCTGTAGGAATTCAGGTTGGCAAGTTCTATGGGGAAGCCCATTGGTGCCTTCGTTGGAAACGGGTTTGGAAATTTCAGTTTCAAAATCTCTGTGAAAAAGCGTCAGAGAAGCTTCTCCGTTTAGAATCCAGCATATCTCACTGAACCGAAGAAGTGGTAGTTAGAAGGTAGTTAGAGCTGCAAGCAGTTTGGTTTGGGAAATTAGACGCGAAATGAAACTGCAAATGCCTTCCAACAGGCTTGGAAAAGTGTGTTCTATATCTCTGCCAAACAGACTCCCTGGAGGTTGAGCTTTCAGAAGCTAGTTTAACTCTAAGGGAGGAAGCAGCAGAATGTGCCTCTCACATCTAGCCTGTAGGAATTCAGGTTGGCAACTTCTATGTGGAAGCCCATTGCTGGCTATGGTGGAAACAGCATGGGAGATTTCAGTTTCAAAATCTCTGTGAAAAAGCGTCAGAGAAGCTTCTCCGTTTAGAATCCAGCATATCTCACTGAACCGAAGAAGTGGTAGTTAGAAGGCAGTTAGAGCTGCAAGCAGTTTGGTTTGGGAAATTAGACGCGAAATGAAACTGCAAATGCCTTCCAACAGGCTTGGAAAAGTGTGTTCTATATCTCTGCCAAACAAACTCCCCGGAGGTTGAGCTTTCAGAAGCTAGTTTAACTCTAAGGGAGGAAGCAGCAGAATGTGCCTCTCACATCTAGCCTGTAGGAATTCAGGTTGGCAAGTTCTATGGGGAAGCCCATTGGTGCCTTCGTTGGAAACGGGTTTGGAAATTTCAGTTTCAAAATCTCTGTGAAAAAGCGTCAGAGAAGCTTCTCCGTTTAGAATCCAGCATATCTCACTGAACCGAAGAAGTGGTAGTTAGAAGGGAGTTAGAGCTGCAAGCAGTTTGGTTTGGGAAATTAGACGCGAAATGAAACTGCAAATGCCTTCCAACAGGCTTGGAAAAGTGTGTTCTATATCTCTGCCAAACAAACTCCCCGGAGGTTGAGCTTTCAGAAGCAAGTTTAACTCTAAGGGAGGAAGCAGCAGAATGTGCCTCTCACATCTAGCCTGTAGGAATTCAGGTTGGCAAGTTCTATGGGGAAGCCCATTGGTGCCTTCGTTGGAAACGGGTTTGGAAATTTCAGTTTCAAAATCTCTGTGAAAAAGCGTCAGAGAAGCTTCTCCGTTTAGAATCCAGCATATCTCACTGAACCGAAGAAGTGGTAGTTAGAAGGGAGTTAGAGCTGCAAGCAGTTTGGTTTGGGAAATTAGACGCGAAATGAAACTGCAAATGCCTTCCAACAGGCTTGGAAAAGTGTGTTCTATATCTCTGCCAAACAAACTCCCCGGAGGTTGAGCTTTCAGAAGCAAGTTTAACTCTAAGGGAGGAAGCAGCAGAATGTGCCTCTCACATCTAGCCTGTAGGAATTCAGGTTGGCAAGTTCTATGGGGAAGCCCATTGCTGCCTATGGTGGAAACGGCATGGGAGATTTCAGTTTCAAAATCTCTGTGAAAAAGCGTCAGAGAAGCTTCTCCGTTTAGAATCCAGCATATCTCACTGAACCGAAGAAGTGGTAGTTAGAAGGGAGTTAGAGCTGCAAGCAGTTTGGTTTGGGAAATTAGACGCGAAATGAAACTGCAAATGCCTTCCAACAGGCTTGGAAAAGTGTGTTCTATATCTCTGCCAAACAAACTCCCCGGAGGTTGAGCTTTCAGAAGCTAGTTTAACTCTAAGGGAGGAAGCAGCAGAATGTGCCTCTCACATCTAGCCTGTAGGAATTCAGGTTGGCAAGTTCTATGGGGAAGCCCATAGGCGCCTTCGTTGGAAACGGGTTTGGAAATTTCAGTTTCAAAATCTCTGTGAAAAAGCGTCAGAGAAGCTTCTCCGTTTAGAATCCAGCATATCTCACTGAACCGAAGAAGTGGTAGTTAGAAGGGAGTTAGAGCTGCAAGCAGTTTGGTTTGGGAAATTAGACGCGAAATGAAACTGCAAATGCCTTCCAACAGGCTTGGAAAAGTGTGTTCTATATCTCTGCCAAACAAACTCCCCGGAGGTTGAGCTTTCAGAAGCAAGTTTAACTCTAAGGGAGGAAGCAGCAGAATGTGCCTCTCACATCTAGCCTGTAGGAATTCAGGTTGGCAAGTTCTATGGGGAAGCCCATTGCTGCCTATGGTGGAAACGGCATGGGAGATTTCAGTTTAAAAATCTCTGTGAAAAAGCGTCAGAGAAGCTTCTCCGTTTAGAATCCAGCATATCTCACTGAACCGAAGAAGTGGTAGTTAGAAGGTAGTTAGAGCTGCAAGCAGTTTGGTTTGGGAAATTAGACGCGAAATGAAACTGCAAATGCCTTCCAACAGGCTTGGAAAAGTGTGTTCTATATCTCTGCCAAACAGACTCCCTGGAGGTTGAGCTTTCAGAAGCTAGTTTAACTCTAAGGGAGGAAGCAGCAGAATGTGCCTCTCACATCTAGCCTGTAGGAATTCAGGTTGGCAACTTCTATGTGGAAGCCCATTGCTGGCTATGGTGGAAACAGCATGGGAGATTTCAGTTTCAAAATCTCTGTGAAAAAGCGTCAGAGAAGCTTCTCCGTTTAGAATCCAGCATATCTCACTGAACCGAAGAAGTGGTAATTAGAAGGCAGTTAGAGCTGCAAGCAGTTTGGTTTGGGAAATTAGACGCGAAATGAAACTGCAAATGCCTTCCAACAGGCTTGTAAAAGTGTGTTCTATATCTCTGCCAAACAAACTCCCCGGAGGTTGAGCTTTCAGAAGCTAGTTTAACTCTAAGGGAGGAAGCAGCAGAATGTGCCTCTCACATCTAGCCTGTAGGAATTCAGGTTGGCAAGTTCTATGGGGAAGCCCATTGGTGCCTTCGTTGGAAACGGGTTTGGAAATTTCAGTTTCAAAATCTCTGTGAAAAAGCGTCAGAGAAGCTTCTCCGTTTAGAATCCAGCATATCTCACTGAACCGAAGAAGTGGTAGTTAGAAGGGAGTTAGAGCTGCAAGCAGTTTGGTTTGGGACATTAGACGCGAAATGAAACTGCAAATGCCTTCCAACAGGCTTGGAAAAGTGTGTTCTATATCTCTGCCAAACAAACTCCCCGGAGGTTGAGCTTTCAGAAGCAAGTTTAACTCTAAGGGAGGAATCAGCAGAATGTGCCTCTCACATCTAGCCTGTAGGAATTCAGGTTGGCAAGTTCTATGGGGAAGCCCATTGCTGCCTATGGTGGAAACGGCATGGGAGATTTCAGTTTCAAAATCTCTGTGAAAAAGCGTCAGAGAAGCTTCTCCGTTTAGAATCCAGCATATCTCACTGAACCGAAGAAGTGGTAGTTAGAAGGGAGTTAGAGATGCAAGCAGTTTGGTTTGGGAAATTAGATGCGAAATGACACTGCAAAGGCCTTCCAACAGGCTTGGAAAAGTGTGTTCTATATCTCTGCCAAACTGAGTCCCCGGAGGTTGAGCTTTCAGAAGCAAGCTTAACTGTTAGGGAGGAAGCAGCAGAATGTGCCTCTCACATCTAGCCTGTAGGAATTCAGGTTGGCAAGTTCTATGGGGAAGCCCATTGCTGCCTATTGTGGAAACGGCATGGGAGATTTCAGTTTCAAAATCTCTGTGAAAAAGCGTCAGAGAAGCTTCTCCGTTTAGAATCCAGCATATCTCACTGAACCGAAGAAGTGGTAGTTAGAAGGGAGTTAAGAAGTGGTAGTTAGAAGGTAGTTAGAGATGCAAGCAGTTTGGTTTGGGAAATTAGACGCGAAATGAAACTGCAAATGCCTTCCAACAGGCTTGGAAAAGTGTGTTCTATATCTCTGCCAAACAGACTCCCTGGAGGTTGAGCTTTCAGAAGCTAGTTTAACTCTAAGGGAGGAAGCAGCAGAATGTGCCTCTCACATCTAGCCTGTAGGAATTCAGGTTGGCAACTTCTATGTGGAAGCCCATTGCTGGCTATGGTGGAAACAGCATGGGAGATTTCAGTTTCAAAATCTCTGTGAAAAAGCGTCAGAGAAGCTTCTCCGTTTAGAATCCAGCATATCTCACTGAACCGAAGAAGTGGTAGTTAGAAGGGAGTTAGAGCTGCAAGCAGTTTGGTTTGGGAAATTAGACGCGAAATGAAACTGCAAATGCCTTCCAACAGGCTTGGAAAAGTGTGTTCTATATCTCTGCCAAACAAACTCCCCAGAGGTTGAGCTTTCAGAAGCAAGTTTAACTCTAAGGGAGGAAGCAGCAGAATGTGCCTCTCACATCTAGCCTGTAGGAATTCAGGTTGGCAAGTTCTGTGGGGAAGCCCATTGCTGCCTATGGTGGAAACGGCATGGGAGATTTCAGTTTCAAAATCTCTGTGAAGAAGCGTCAGAGAAGCTTTTCCGTTTAGAATCCAGCATATCTCACTGAACCGAAGAAGTGGTAGTTAGAAGGGAGTTAGAGCTGCAAGCAGTTTGGTTTGGGAAATTAGACGCGAAATGAAACTGCAAATGCCTTCCAACAGGCTTGGAAAAGTGTGTTCTATATCTCTGCCAAACAAACTCCCCGGAGGTTGAGCTTTCAGAAGCAAGTTTAACTCTAAGGGAGGAATCAGCAGAATGTGCCTCTCACATCTAGCCTGTAGGAATTCAGGTTGGCAAGTTCTATGGGGAAGCCCATTGCTGCCTATGGTGGAAACGGCATGGGAGATTTCAGTTTCAAAATCTCTGTGAAAAAGCATCAGAGAAGCTTCTCCGTTTAGAATCCAGCATATCTCACTGAACCGAAGAAGTGGTAGTTAGAAGGGAGTTAGAGCTGCAAGCAGTTTGGTTTGGGAAATTAGATGCGAAATGACACTGCAAAGGCCTTCCAACAGGCTTGGAAAAGTGTGTTCTATATCTCTGCCAAACAGAGTCCCCGGAGGTTGAGCTTTCAGACGCAAGCTTAACTGTTAGGGAGGAAGCAGCAGAATGTGCCTCTCACATCTAGCCTGTAGGAATTCAGGTTGGCAAGTTCTATGGGGAAGCCCATTGCTGCCTATGGTGGAAACGGCATGGGAGATTTCAGTTTCAAAATCTCTGTGAAAAAGCGTCAGAGAAGCTTCTCCGTTTAGAATCCAGCATATCTCACTGAACCGAAGAAGTGGTAGTTAGAAGGCAGTTAGAGCTGCAAGCAGTTTGGTTTGGGAAATTAGACGCGAAATGAAACTGCAAATGCCTTCCAACAGGCTTGGAAAAGTGTGTTCTATATCTCTGCCAAACAAACTCCCCGGAGGTTGAGCTTTCAGAAGCTAGTTTAACTCTAAGGGAGGAAGCAGCAGAATGTGCCTCTCACATCTAGCCTGTAGGAATTCAGGTTGGCAAGTTCTATGGGGAAGCCCATTGCTGCCTATGGTGGAAACAGCATGGGAGATTTCAGTTTCAAAATCTCTGTGAAAAAGCGTCAGAGAAGCTTCTCCGTTTAGAATCCAGCATATCTCACTGAACCGAAGAAGTGGTAGTTAGAAGGCAGTTAGAGCTGCAAGCAGTTTGGTTTGGGAAATTAGACGCGAAATGAAACTGCAAATGCCTTCCAACAGGCTTGGAAAAGTGTGTTCTATATCTCTGCCAAACACACTCCCCGGAGGTTGAGCTTTCAGAAGCAAGTTTAACTCTAAGGGAGGAAGCAGCCGAATGTGCCTCTCACATCTAGCCTGTAGGAATTCAGGTTGGCAAGTTCTATGGGGAAGCCCATTGCTGCCTATGGTGGAAACGGCATGGGAGATTTCAGTTTCAAAATCTCTGTGAAAAAGCGTCAGAGAAGCTTCTCCGTTTAGAATCCAGCATATCTCACTGAACCGAAGAAGTGGTAGTTAGAAGGGAGTTAGAGCTGCAAGCAGTTTGGTTTGGGAAATTAGACGCGAAATGAAACTGCAAATGCCTTCCAACAGGCTTGGAAAAGTGTGTTCTATATCTCTGCCAAACAAACTCCCCGGAGGTTGAGCTTTCAGAAGCTAGTTTAACTCTAAGGGAGGAAGCAGCAGAATGTGCCTCTCACATCTAGCCTGTAGGAATTCAGGTTGGCAAGTTCTATGGGGAACCCCTAGGCGCCTTCGTTGGAAACGGGTTTGGAAATTTCAGTTTCAAAATCTCTGTGAAAAAGCGTCAGAGAAGCTTCTCCGTTTAGAATCCAGCATATCTCACTGAACCGAAGAAGTGGTAGTTAGAAGGTAGTTTGAGCTGCAAGCAGTTTGGTTTGGGAAATTAGACGCGAAATGAAACTGCAAATGCCTTCCAACAGGCTTGGAAAAGTGTGTTCTATATCTCTGCCAAACAAACTCCCCGGAGGTTGAGCTTTCAGAAGCAAGTTTAACTCTAAGGGAGGAAGCAGCAGAATGTGCCTCTCACATCTAGCCTGTAGGAATTCAGGTTGGCAAGTTCTATGGGGAAGCCCATTGCTGCCTATGGTGGAAACGGCATGGGAGATTTCAGTTTAAAAATCTCTGTGAAAAAGCGTCAGAGAAGCTTCTCCGTTTAGAATCCAGCATATCTCACTGAACCGAAGAAGTGGTAGTTAGAAGGTAGTTAGAGCTGCAAGCAGTTTGGTTTGGGAAATTAGACGCGAAATGAAACTGCAAATGCCTTCCAACAGGCTTGGAAAAGTGTGTTCTATATCTCTGCCAAACAGAATCCCTGGAGGTTGAGCTTTCAGAAGCTAGTTTAACTCTAAGGGAGGAAGCAGCAGAATGTGCCTCTCACATCTAGCCTGTAGGAATTCAGGTTGGGAACTTCTATGGGGAAGCCCATTGCTGGCTATGGTGGAAACAGCATGGGAGATTTCAGTTTCAAAATCTCTGTGAAAAAGCGTCAGAGAAGCTTCTCCGTTTAGAATCCAGCATATCTCACTGAACCGAAGAAGTGGTAGTTAGAAGGCAGTTAGAGCTGCAAGCAGTTTGGTTTGGGAAATTAGACGCGAAATGAAACTGCAAATGCCTTCCAACAGGCTTGGAAAAGTGTGTTCTATATCTCTGCCAAACAAACTCCCCGGAGGTTGAGCTTTCAGAAGCTAGTTTAACTCTAAGGGAGGAAGCAGCAGAATGTGCCTCTCACATCTAGCCTGTAGGAATTCAGGTTGGCAAGTTCTATGGGGAAGCCCATTGGTGCCTTCGTTGGAAACGGGTTTGGAAATTTCAGTTTCAAAATCTCTGTGAAAAAGCGTCAGAGAAGCTTCTCCGTTTAGAATCCAGCATATCTCACTGAACCGAAGAAGTGGTAGTTAGAAGGGAGTTAGAGCTGCAAGCAGTTTGGTTTGGGAAATTAGACGCGAAATGAAACTGCAAATGCCTTCCAACAGGCTTGGAAAAGTGTGTTCTATATCTCTGCCAAACAAACTCCCCGGAGGTTGAGCTTTCAGAAGCAAGTTTAACTCTAAGGGAGGAAGCAGCAGAATGTGCCTCTCACATCTAGCCTGTAGGAATTCAGGTTGGCAAGTTCTATGGGGAAGCCCATTGCTGCCTATGGTGGAAACGGCATGGGAGATTTCAGTTTCAAAATCTCTGTGAAAAAGCGTCAGAGAAGCTTCTCCGTTTAGAATCCAGCATATCTCACTGAACCGAAGAAGTGGTAGTTAGAAGGGAGTTAGAGCTGCAAGCAGTTTGGTTTGGGAAATTAGACGCGAAATGAAACTGCAAATGCCTTCCAACAGGCTTGGAAAAGTGTGTTCTATATCTCTGCCAAACAGACTCCCTGGAGGTTGAGCTTTCAGAAGCTAGTTTAACTCTAAGGGAGGAAGCAGCAGAATGTGCCTCTCACATCTAGCCTGTAGGAATTCAGGTTGGCAACTTCTATGTGGAAGCCCATTGCTGGCTATGGTGGAAACAGCATGGGAGATTTCAGTTTCAAAATCTCTGTGAAAAAGCGTCAGAGAAGCTTCTCCGTTTAGAATCCAGCATATCTCACTGAACCGAAGAAGTGGTAGTTAGAAGGCAGTTAGAGCTGCAAGCAGTTTGGTTTGGGAAATTAGACGCGAAATGAAACTGCAAATGCCTTCCAACAGGCTTGGAAAAGTGTGTTCTATATCTCTGCCAAACAAACTCCCCGGAGGTTGAGCTTTCAGAAGCTAGTTTAACTCTAAGGGAGGAAGCAGCAGAATGTGCCTCTCACATCTAGCCTGTAGGAATTCAGGTTGGCAAGTTCTATGGGGAAGCCCATTGGTGCCTTCGTTGGAAACGGGTTTGGAAATTTCAGTTTCAAAATCTCTGTGAAAAAGCGTCAGAGAAGCTTCTCCGTTTAGAATCCAGCATATCTCACTGAACCGAAGAAGTGGTAGTTAGAAGGTAGTTAGAGCTGCAAGCAGTTTGGTTTGGGAAATTAGACGCGAAATGAAACTGCAAATGCCTTCCAACAGGCTTGGAAAAGTGTGTTCTATATCTCTGCCAAACAGACTCCCTGGAGGTTGAGCTTTCAGAAGCTAGTTTAACTCTAAGGGAGGAAGCAGCAGAATGTGCCTCTCACATCTAGCCTGTAGGAATTCAGGTTGGCAACTTCTATGTGGAAGCCCATTGCTGGCTATGGTGGAAACAGCATGGGAGATTTCAGTTTCAAAATCTCTGTGAAAAAGCGTCAGAGAAGCTTCTCCGTTTAGAATCCAGCATATCTCACTGAACCGAAGAAGTGGTAGTTAGAAGGCAGTTAGAGCTGCAAGCAGTTTGGTTTGGGAAATTAGACGCGAAATGAAACTGCAAATGCCTTCCAACAGGCTTGGAAAAGTGTGTTCTATATCTCTGCCAAACAAACTCCCCGGAGGTTGAGCTTTCAGAAGCTAGTTTAACTCTAAGGGAGGAAGCAGCAGAATGTGCCTCTCACATCTAGCCTGTAGGAATTCAGGTTGGCAAGTTCTATGGGGAAGCCCATTGGTGCCTTCGTTGGAAACGGGTTTGGAAATTTCAGTTTCAAAATCTCTGTGAAAAAGCGTCAGAGAAGCTTCTCCGTTTAGAATCCAGCATATCTCACTGAACCGAAGAAGTGGTAGTTAGAAGGGAGTTAGAGCTGCAAGCAGTTTGGTTTGGGAAATTAGACGCGAAATGAAACTGCAAATGCCTTCCAACAGGCTTGGAAAAGTGTGTTCTATATCTCTGCCAAACAAACTCCCCGGAGGTTGAGCTTTCAGAAGCAAGTTTAACTCTAAGGGAGGAAGCAGCAGAATGTGCCTCTCACATCTAGCCTGTAGGAATTCAGGTTGGCAAGTTCTATGGGGAAGCCCATTGGTGCCTTCGTTGGAAACGGGTTTGGAAATTTCAGTTTCAAAATCTCTGTGAAAAAGCGTCAGAGAAGCTTCTCCGTTTAGAATCCAGCATATCTCACTGAACCGAAGAAGTGGTAGTTAGAAGGGAGTTAGAGCTGCAAGCAGTTTGGTTTGGGAAATTAGACGCGAAATGAAACTGCAAATGCCTTCCAACAGGCTTGGAAAAGTGTGTTCTATATCTCTGCCAAACAAACTCCCCGGAGGTTGAGCTTTCAGAAGCAAGTTTAACTCTAAGGGAGGAAGCAGCAGAATGTGCCTCTCACATCTAGCCTGTAGGAATTCAGGTTGGCAAGTTCTATGGGGAAGCCCATTGCTGCCTATGGTGGAAACGGCATGGGAGATTTCAGTTTCAAAATCTCTGTGAAAAAGCGTCAGAGAAGCTTCTCCGTTTAGAATCCAGCATATCTCACTGAACCGAAGAAGTGGTAGTTAGAAGGGAGTTAGAGCTGCAAGCAGTTTGGTTTGGGAAATTAGACGCGAAATGAAACTGCAAATGCCTTCCAACAGGCTTGGAAAAGTGTGTTCTATATCTCTGCCAAACAAACTCCCCGGAGGTTGAGCTTTCAGAAGCTAGTTTAACTCTAAGGGAGGAAGCAGCAGAATGTGCCTCTCACATCTAGCCTGTAGGAATTCAGGTTGGCAAGTTCTATGGGGAAGCCCATAGGCGCCTTCGTTGGAAACGGGTTTGGAAATTTCAGTTTCAAAATCTCTGTGAAAAAGCGTCAGAGAAGCTTCTCCGTTTAGAATCCAGCATATCTCACTGAACCGAAGAAGTGGTAGTTAGAAGGGAGTTAGAGCTGCAAGCAGTTTGGTTTGGGAAATTAGACGCGAAATGAAACTGCAAATGCCTTCCAACAGGCTTGGAAAAGTGTGTTCTATATCTCTGCCAAACAAACTCCCCGGAGGTTGAGCTTTCAGAAGCAAGTTTAACTCTAAGGGAGGAAGCAGCAGAATGTGCCTCTCACATCTAGCCTGTAGGAATTCAGGTTGGCAAGTTCTATGGGGAAGCCCATTGCTGCCTATGGTGGAAACGGCATGGGAGATTTCAGTTTAAAAATCTCTGTGAAAAAGCGTCAGAGAAGCTTCTCCGTTTAGAATCCAGCATATCTCACTGAACCGAAGAAGTGGTAGTTAGAAGGTAGTTAGAGCTGCAAGCAGTTTGGTTTGGGAAATTAGACGCGAAATGAAACTGCAAATGCCTTCCAACAGGCTTGGAAAAGTGTGTTCTATATCTCTGCCAAACAGACTCCCTGGAGGTTGAGCTTTCAGAAGCTAGTTTAACTCTAAGGGAGGAAGCAGCAGAATGTGCCTCTCACATCTAGCCTGTAGGAATTCAGGTTGGCAACTTCTATGTGGAAGCCCATTGCTGGCTATGGTGGAAACAGCATGGGAGATTTCAGTTTCAAAATCTCTGTGAAAAAGCGTCAGAGAAGCTTCTCCGTTTAGAATCCAGCATATCTCACTGAACCGAAGAAGTGGTAATTAGAAGGCAGTTAGAGCTGCAAGCAGTTTGGTTTGGGAAATTAGACGCGAAATGAAACTGCAAATGCCTTCCAACAGGCTTGTAAAAGTGTGTTCTATATCTCTGCCAAACAAACTCCCCGGAGGTTGAGCTTTCAGAAGCTAGTTTAACTCTAAGGGAGGAAGCAGCAGAATGTGCCTCTCACATCTAGCCTGTAGGAATTCAGGTTGGCAAGTTCTATGGGGAAGCCCATTGGTGCCTTCGTTGGAAACGGGTTTGGAAATTTCAGTTTCAAAATCTCTGTGAAAAAGCGTCAGAGAAGCTTCTCCGTTTAGAATCCAGCATATCGCACTGAACCGAAGAAGTGGTAGTTAGAAGGCAGTTAGAGCTGCAAGCAGTTTGGTTTGGGAAATTAGACGCGAAATGAAACTGCAAATGCCTTCCAACAGGCTTGGAAAAGTGTGTTCTATATCTCTGCCAAACAGACTCCCTGGAGGTTGAGCTTTCAGAAGCTAGTTTAACTCTAAGGGAGGAAGCAGCAGAATGTGCCTCTCACATCTAGCCTGTAGGAATTCAGGTTGGCAACTTCTATGTGGAAGCCCATTGCTGGCTATGGTGGAAACAGCATGGGAGATTTCAGTTTCAAAATCTCTGTGAAAAAGCGTCAGAGAAGCTTCTCCGTTTAGAATCCAGCATATCTCACTGAACCGAAGAAGTGGTAGTTAGAAGGGAGTTAGAGCTGCAAGCAGTTTGGTTTGGGAAATTAGACGCGAAATGAAACTGCAAATGCCTTCCAACAGGCTTGGAAAAGTGTGTTCTATATCTCTGCCAAACAGACTCCCTGGAGGTTGAGCTTTCAGAAGCTAGTTTAACTCTAAGGGAGGAAGCAGCAGAATGTGCCTCTCACATCTAGCCTGTAGGAATTCAGGTTGGCAACTTCTATGTGGAAGCCCATTGCTGGCTATGGTGGAAACAGCATGGGAGATTTCAGTTTCAAAATCTCTGTGAAAAAGCGTCAGAGAAGCTTCTCCGTTTAGAATCCAGCATATCTCACTGAACCGAAGAAGTGGTAGTTAGAAGGGAGTTAGAGCTGCAAGCAGTTTGGTTTGGGAAATTAGACGCGAAATGAAACTGCAAATGCCTTCCAACAGGCTTGGAAAAGTGTGTTCTATATCTCTGCCAAACAAACTCCCCAGAGGTTGAGCTTTCAGAAGCAAGTTTAACTCTAAGGGAGGAAGCAGCAGAATGTGCCTCTCACATCTAGCCTGTAGGAATTCAGGTTGGCAAGTTCTGTGGGGAAGCCCATTGCTGCCTATGGTGGAAACGGCATGGGAGATTTCAGTTTCAAAATCTCTGTGAAGAAGCGTCAGAGAAGCTTCTCCGTTTAGAATCCAGCATATCTCACTGAACCGAAGAAGTGGTAGTTAGAAGGGAGTTAGAGCTGCAAGCTGTTTGGTTTGGGAAATTAGACGCGAAATGAAACTGCAAATGCCTTCCAACAGGCTTGGAAAAGTGTGTTCTATATCTCTGCCAAACAAACTCCCCAGAGGTTGAGCTTTCAGAAGCAAGTTTAACTCTAAGGGAGGAATCAGCAGAATGTGCCTCTCACATCTAGCCTGTAGGAATTCAGGTTGGCAAGTTCTATGGGGAAGCCCATTGCTGCCTATGGTGGAAACGGCATGGGAGATTTCAGTTTCAAAATCTCTGTGAAAAAGCATCAGAGAAGCTTCTCCGTTTAGAATCCAGCATATCTCACTGAACCGAAGAAGTGGTAGTTAGAAGGGAGTTAGAGCTGCAAGCAGTTTGGTTTGGGAAATTAGACGCGAAATGAAACTGCAAATGCCTTCCAACAGGCTTGGAAAAGTGTGTTCTATATCTCTGCCAAACAAACTCCCCGGAGGTTGAGCTTTCAGAAGCTAGTTTAACTCTAAGGGAGGAAGCAGCAGAATGTGCCTCTCACATCTAGCCTGTAGGAATTCAGGTTGGCAAGTTCTATGGGGAAGCCCATTGCTGCCTATGGTGGAAACAGCATGGG
Organism: Cynocephalus volans; assembly: GCF_027409185.1. Lineage (NCBI taxonomy): Eukaryota > Metazoa > Chordata > Mammalia > Dermoptera > Cynocephalidae > Cynocephalus > Cynocephalus volans. The sequence continues at coordinate 576,900 of NW_026902470.1, read as the reverse complement.
AGATTTCAGTTTCAAAATCTCTGTGAAAAAGCGTCAGAGAAGCTTCTCCGTTTAGAATCCAGCATATCTCACTGAACCGAAGAAGTGGTAGTTAGAAGGCAGTTAGAGCTGCAAGCAGTTTGGTTTGGGAAATTAGACGCGAAATGAAACTGCAAATGCCTTCCAACAGGCTTGGAAAAGTGTGTTCTATATCTCTGCCAAACACACTCCCCGGAGGTTGAGCTTTCAGAAGCAAGTTTAACTCTAAGGGAGGAAGCAGCCGAATGTGCCTCTCACATCTAGCCTGTAGGAATTCAGGTTGGCAAGTTCTATGGGGAAGCCCATTGCTGCCTATGGTGGAAACGGCATGGGAGATTTCAGTTTCAAAATCTCTGTGAAAAAGCGTCAGAGAAGCTGCTCCGTTTAGAATCCAGCATATCTCACTGAACCGAAGAAGTGGTAGTTAGAAGGGAGTTAGAGCTGCAAGCAGTTTGGTTTGGGAAATTAGACGCGAAATGAAACTGCAAATGCCTTCCAACAGGCTTGGAAAAGTGTGTTCTATATCTCTGCCAAACAAACTCCCCGGAGGTTGAGCTTTCAGAAGCTAGTTTAACTCTAAGGGAGGAAGCAGCAGAATGTGCCTCTCACATCTAGCCTGTAGGAATTCAGGTTGGCAAGTTCTATGGGGAACCCCTAGGCGCCTTCGTTGGAAACGGGTTTGGAAATTTCAGTTTCAAAATCTCTGTGAAAAAGCGTCAGAGAAGCTTCTCCGTTTAGAATCCAGCATATCTCACTGAACCGAAGAAGTGGTAGTTAGAAGGGAGTTTGAGCTGCAAGCAGTTTGGTTTTGGAAATTAGACGCGAAATGAAACTGCAAATGCCTTCCAACAGGCTTGGAAAAGTGTGTTCTATATCTCTGCCAAACAAACTCCCCGGAGGTTGAGCTTTCAGAAGCAAGTTTAACTCTAAGGGAGGAAGCAGCAGAATGTGCCTCTCACATCTAGCCTGTAGGAATTCAGGTTGGCAAGTTCTATGGGGAAGCCCATTGCTGCCTATGGTGGAAACGGCATGGGAGATTTCAGTTTAAAAATCTCTGTGAAAAAGCGTCAGAGAAGCTTCTCCGTTTAGAATCCAGCATATCTCACTGAACCGAAGAAGTGGTAGTTAGAAGGTAGTTAGAGCTGCAAGCAGTTTGGTTTGGGAAATTAGACGCGAAATGAAACTGCAAATGCCTTCCAACAGGCTTGGAAAAGTGTGTTCTATATCTCTGCCAAACAGAATCCCTGGAGGTTGAGCTTTCAGAAGCTAGTTTAACTCTAAGGGAGGAAGCAGCAGAATGTGCCTCTCACATCTAGCCTGTAGGAATTCAGGTTGGCAACTTCTATGTGGAAGCCCATTGCTGGCTATGGTGGAAACAGCATGGGAGATTTCAGTTTCAAAATCTCTGTGAAAAAGCGTCAGAGAAGCTTCTCCGTTTAGAATCCAGCATATCTCACTGAACCGAAGAAGTGGTAGTTAGAAGGCAGTTAGAGCTGCAAGCAGTTTGGTTTGGGAAATTAGACGCGAAATGAAACTGCAAATGCCTTCCAACAGGCTTGGAAAAGTGTGTTCTATATCTCTGCCAAACAAACTCCCCGGAGGTTGAGCTTTCAGAAGCTAGTTTAACTCTAAGGGAGGAAGCAGCAGAATGTGCCTCTCACATCTAGCCTGTAGGAATTCAGGTTGGCAAGTTCTATGGGGAAGCCCATTGGTGCCTTCGTTGGAAACGGGTTTGGAAATTTCAGTTTCAAAATCTCTGTGAAAAAGCGTCAGAGAAGCTTCTCCGTTTAGAATCCAGCATATCTCACTGAACCGAAGAAGTGGTAGTTAGAAGGGAGTTAGAGCTGCAAGCAGTTTGGTTTGGGAAATTAGACGCGAAATGAAACTGCAAATGCCTTCCAACAGGCTTGGAAAAGTGTGTTCTATATCTCTGCCAAACAAACTCCCCGGAGGTTGAGCTTTCAGAAGCAAGTTTAACTCTAAGGGAGGAAGCAGCAGAATGTGCCTCTCACATCTAGCCTGTAGGAATTCAGGTTGGCAAGTTCTATGGGGAAGCCCATTGCTGCCTATGGTGGAAACGGCATGGGAGATTTCAGTTTCAAAATCTCTGTGAAAAAGCGTCAGAGAAGCTTCTCCGTTTAGAATCCAGCATATCTCACTGAACCGAAGAAGTGGTAGTTAGAAGGGAGTTAGAGCTGCAAGCAGTTTGGTTTGGGAAATTAGACGCGAAATGAAACTGCAAATGCCTTCCAACAGGCTTGGAAAAGTGTGTTCTATATCTCTGCCAAACAGACTCCCTGGAGGTTGAGCTTTCAGAAGCTAGTTTAACTCTAAGGGAGGAAGCAGCAGAATGTGCCTCTCACATCTAGCCTGTAGGAATTCAGGTTGGCAACTTCTATGTGGAAGCCCATTGCTGGCTATGGTGGAAACAGCATGGGAGATTTCAGTTTCAAAATCTCTGTGAAAAAGCGTCAGAGAAGCTTCTCCGTTTAGAATCCAGCATATCTCACTGAACCGAAGAAGTGGTAGTTAGAAGGCAGTTAGAGCTGCAAGCAGTTTGGTTTGGGAAATTAGACGCGAAATGAAACTGCAAATGCCTTCCAACAGGCTTGGAAAAGTGTGTTCTATATCTCTGCCAAACAAACTCCCCGGAGGTTGAGCTTTCAGAAGCTAGTTTAACTCTAAGGGAGGAAGCAGCAGAATGTGCCTCTCACATCTAGCCTGTAGGAATTCAGGTTGGCAAGTTCTATGGGGAAGCCCATTGGTGCCTTCGTTGGAAACGGGTTTGGAAATTTCAGTTTCAAAATCTCTGTGAAAAAGCGTCAGAGAAGCTTCTCCGTTTAGAATCCAGCATATCTCACTGAACCGAAGAAGTGGTAGTTAGAAGGTAGTTAGAGCTGCAAGCAGTTTGGTTTGGGAAATTAGACGCGAAATGAAACTGCAAATGCCTTCCAACAGGCTTGGAAAAGTGTGTTCTATATCTCTGCCAAACAGACTCCCTGGAGGTTGAGCTTTCAGAAGCTAGTTTAACTCTAAGGGAGGAAGCAGCAGAATGTGCCTCTCACATCTAGCCTGTAGGAATTCAGGTTGGCAACTTCTATGTGGAAGCCCATTGCTGGCTATGGTGGAAACAGCATGGGAGATTTCAGTTTCAAAATCTCTGTGAAAAAGCGTCAGAGAAGCTTCTCCGTTTAGAATCCAGCATATCTCACTGAACCGAAGAAGTGGTAGTTAGAAGGCAGTTAGAGCTGCAAGCAGTTTGGTTTGGGAAATTAGACGCGAAATGAAACTGCAAATGCCTTCCAACAGGCTTAGAAAAGTGTGTTCTATATCTCTGCCAAACAAACTCCCCGGAGGTTGAGCTTTCAGAAGCTAGTTTAACTCTAAGGGAGGAAGCAGCAGAATGTGCCTCTCACATCTAGCCTGTAGGAATTCAGGTTGGCAAGTTCTATGGGGAAGCCCATTGGTGCCTTCGTTGGAAACGGGTTTGGAAATTTCAGTTTCAAAATCTCTGTGAAAAAGCGTCAGAGAAGCTTCTCCGTTTAGAATCCAGCATATCTCACTGAACCGAAGAAGTGGTAGTTAGAAGGGAGTTAGAGCTGCAAGCAGTTTGGTTTGGGAAATTAGACGCGAAATGAAACTGCAAATGCCTTCCAACAGGCTTGGAAAAGTGTGTTCTATATCTCTGCCAAACAAACTCCCCGGAGGTTGAGCTTTCAGAAGCAAGTTTAACTCTAAGGGAGGAAGCAGCAGAATGTGCCTCTCACATCTAGCCTGTAGGAATTCAGGTTGGCAAGTTCTATGGGGAAGCCCATTGGTGCCTTCGTTGGAAACGGGTTTGGAAATTTCAGTTTCAAAATCTCTGTGAAAAAGCGTCAGAGAAGCTTCTCCGTTTAGAATCCAGCATATCTCACTGAACCGAAGAAGTGGTAGTTAGAAGGGAGTTAGAGCTGCAAGCAGTTTGGTTTGGGAAATTAGACGCGAAATGAAACTGCAAATGCCTTCCAACAGGCTTGGAAAAGTGTGTTCTATATCTCTGCCAAACAAACTCCCCGGAGGTTGAGCTTTCAGAAGCAAGTTTAACTCTAAGGGAGGAAGCAGCAGAATGTGCCTCTCACATCTAGCCTGTAGGAATTCAGGTTGGCAAGTTCTATGGGGAAGCCCATTGCTGCCTATGGTGGAAACGGCATGGGAGATTTCAGTTTCAAAATCTCTGTGAAAAAGCGTCAGAGAAGCTTCTCCGTTTAGAATCCAGCATATCTCACTGAACCGAAGAAGTGGTAGTTAGAAGGGAGTTAGAGCTGCAAGCAGTTTGGTTTGGGAAATTAGACGCGAAATGAAACTGCAAATGCCTTCCAACAGGCTTGGAAAAGTGTGTTCTATATCTCTGCCAAACAAACTCCCCGGAGGTTGAGCTTTCAGAAGCTAGTTTAACTCTAAGGGAGGAAGCAGCAGAATGTGCCTCTCACATCTAGCCTGTAGGAATTCAGGTTGGCAAGTTCTATGGGGAAGCCCATAGGCGCCTTCGTTGGAAACGGGTTTGGAAATTTCAGTTTCAAAATCTCTGTGAAAAAGCGTCAGAGAAGCTTCTCCGTTTAGAATCCAGCATATCTCACTGAACCGAAGAAGTGGTAGTTAGAAGGGAGTTAGAGCTGCAAGCAGTTTGGTTTGGGAAATTAGACGCGAAATGAAACTGCAAATGCCTTCCAACAGGCTTGGAAAAGTGTGTTCTATATCTCTGCCAAACAAACTCCCCGGAGGTTGAGCTTTCAGAAGCAAGTTTAACTCTAAGGGAGGAAGCAGCAGAATGTGCCTCTCACATCTAGCCTGTAGGAATTCAGGTTGGCAAGTTCTATGGGGAAGCCCATTGCTGCCTATGGTGGAAACGGCATGGGAGATTTCAGTTTAAAAATCTCTGTGAAAAAGCGTCAGAGAAGCTTCTCCGTTTAGAATCCAGCATATCTCACTGAACCGAAGAAGTGGTAGTTAGAAGGTAGTTAGAGCTGCAAGCAGTTTGGTTTGGGAAATTAGACGCGAAATGAAACTGCAAATGCCTTCCAACAGGCTTGGAAAAGTGTGTTCTATATCTCTGCCAAACAGACTCCCTGGAGGTTGAGCTTTCAGAAGCTAGTTTAACTCTAAGGGAGGAAGCAGCAGAATGTGCCTCTCACATCTAGCCTGTAGGAATTCAGGTTGGCAACTTCTATGTGGAAGCCCATTGCTGGCTATGGTGGAAACAGCATGGGAGATTTCAGTTTCAAAATCTCTGTGAAAAAGCGTCAGAGAAGCTTCTCCGTTTAGAATCCAGCATATCTCACTGAACCGAAGAAGTGGTAGTTAGAAGGCAGTTAGAGCTGCAAGCAGTTTGGTTTGGGAAATTAGACGCGAAATGAAACTGCAAATGCCTTCCAACAGGCTTGGAAAAGTGTGTTCTATATCTCTGCCAAACAAACTCCCCGGAGGTTGAGCTTTCAGAAGCTAGTTTAACTCTAAGGGAGGAAGCAGCAGAATGTGCCTCTCACATCTAGCCTGTAGGAATTCAGGTTGGCAAGTTCTATGGGGAAGCCCATTGGTGCCTTCGTTGGAAACGGGTTTGGAAATTTCAGTTTCAAAATCTCTGTGAAAAAGCGTCAGAGAAGCTTCTCCGTTTAGAATCCAGCATATCTCACTGAACCGAAGAAGTGGTAGTTAGAAGGTAGTTAGAGCTGCAAGCAGTTTGGTTTGGGAAATTAGACGCGAAATGAAACTGCAAATGCCTTCCAACAGGCTTGGAAAAGTGTGTTCTATATCTCTGCCAAACAGACTCCCTGGAGGTTGAGCTTTCAGAAGCTAGTTTAACTCTAAGGGAGGAAGCAGCAGAATGTGCCTCTCACATCTAGCCTGTAGGAATTCAGGTTGGCAACTTCTATGTGGAAGCCCATTGCTGGCTATGGTGGAAACAGCATGGGAGATTTCAGTTTCAAAATCTCTGTGAAAAAGCGTCAGAGAAGCTTCTCCGTTTAGAATCCAGCATATCTCACTGAACCGAAGAAGTGGTAATTAGAAGGCAGTTAGAGCTGCAAGCAGTTTGGTTTGGGAAATTAGACGCGAAATGAAACTGCAAATGCCTTCCAACAGGCTTGGAAAAGTGTGTTCTATATCTCTGCCAAACAAACTCCCCGGAGGTTGAGCTTTCAGAAGCTAGTTTAACTCTAAGGGAGGAAGCAGCAGAATTTGCCTCTCACATCTAGCCTGTAGGAATTCAGGTTGGCAAGTTCTATGGGGAAGCCCATAGGCGCCTTCGTTGGAAACGGGTTTGGAAATTTCAGTTTCAAAATCTCTGTGAAAAAGCGTCAGAGAAGCTTCTCCGTTTAGAATCCAGCATATCTCACTGAACCGAAGAAGTGGTAGTTAGAAGGCAGTTAGAGCTGCAAGCAGTTTGGTTTGGGAAATTAGACGCGAAATGAAACTGCAAATGCCTTCCAACAGGCTTGGAAAAGTGTGTTCTATATCTCTGCCAAACAGAATCCCTGGAGGTTGAGCTTTCAGAAGCTAGTTTAACTCTAAGGGAGGAAGCAGCAGAATGTGCCTCTCACATCTAGCCTGTAGGAATTCAGGTTGGCAACTTCTATGTGGAAGCCCATTGCTGGCTATGGTGGAAACAGCATGGGAGATTTCAGTTTCAAAATCTCTGTGAAAAAGCGTCAGAGAAGCTTCTCCGTTTAGAATCCAGCATATCTCACTGAACCGAAGAAGTGGTAGTTAGAAGGCAGTTAGAGCTGCAAGCAGTTTGGTTTGGGAAATTAGACGCGAAATGAAACTGCAAATGCCTTCCAACAGGCTTGGAAAAGTGTGTTCTATATCTCTGCCAAACAAACTCCCCGGAGGTTGAGCTTTCAGAAGCTAGTTTAACTCTAAGGGAGGAAGCAGCAGAATGTGCCTCTCACATCTAGCCTGTAGGAATTCAGGTTGGCAAGTTCTATGGGGAAGCCCATTGGTGCCTTCGTTGGAAACGGGTTTGGAAATTTCACTTTCAAAATCTCTGTGAAAAAGCGTCAGAGAAGCTTCTCCGTTTAGAATCCAGCATATCTCACTGAACCGAAGAAGTGGTAGTTAGAAGGGAGTTAGAGCTGCAAGCAGTTTGGTTTGGGAAATTAGACGCGAAATGAAACTGCAAATGCCTTCCAACAGGCTTGGAAAAGTGTGTTCTATATCTCTGCCAAACAAACTCCCCGGAGGTTGAGCTTTCAGAAGCAAGTTTAACTCTAAGGGAGGAAGAAGCAGAATGTGCCTCTCACATCTAGCCTGTAGGAATTCAGGCTGGCAAGTTCTATGGGGAAGCCCATTGCTGCCTATGGTGGAAACGGCATGGGAGATTTCAGTTTCAAAATCTCTGTGAAAAAGCGTCAGAGAAGCTTCTCCGTTTAGAATCCAGCATATCTCACTGAACCGAAGAAGTGGTAGTTAGAAGGGAGTTAGAGCTGCAAGCAGTTTGGTTTGGGAAATTAGACGCGAAATGAAACTGCAAATGCCTTCCAACAGGCTTGGAAAAGTGTGTTCTATATCTCTGCCAAACAGACTCCCTGGAGGTTGAGCTTTCAGAAGCTAGTTTAACTCTAAGGGAGGAAGCAGCAGAATGTGCCTCTCACATCTAGCCTGTAGGAATTCAGGTTGGCAACTTCTATGTGGAAGCCCATTGCTGGCTATGGTGGAAACAGCATGGGAGATTTCAGTTTCAAAATCTCTGTGAAAAAGCGTCAGAGAAGCTTCTCCGTTTAGAATCCAGCATATCTCACTGAACCGAAGAAGTGGTAGTTAGAAGGCAGTTAGAGCTGCAAGCAGTTTGGTTTGGGAAATTAGACGCGAAATGAAACTGCAAATGCCTTCCAACAGGCTTAGAAAAGTGTGTTCTATATCTCTGCCAAACAAACTCCCCGGAGGTTGAGCTTTCAGAAGCTAGTTTAACTCTAAGGGAGGAAGCAGCAGAATGTGCCTCTCACATCTAGCCTGTAGGAATTCAGGTTGGCAAGTTCTATGGGGAAGCCCATTGGTGCCTTCGTTGGAAACGGTTTTGGAAATTTCAGTTTCAAAATCTCTGTGAAAAAGCGTCAGAGAAGCTTCTCCGTTTAGAATCCAGCATATCTCACTGAACCGAAGAAGTGGTAGTTAGAAGGTAGTTAGAGCTGCAAGCAGTTTGGTTTGGGAAATTAGACGCGAAATGAAACTGCAAATGCCTTCCAACAGGCTTGGAAAAGTGTGTTCTATATCTCTGCCAAACAGACTCCCTGGAGGTTGAGCTTTCAGAAGCTAGTTTAACTCTAAGGGAGGAAGCAGCAGAATGTGCCTCTCACATCTAGCCTGTAGGAATTCAGGTTGGCAACTTCTATGTGGAAGCCCATTGCTGGCTATGGTGGAAACAGCATGGGAGATTTCAGTTTCAAAATCTCTGTGAAAAAGCGTCAGAGAAGCTTCTCCGTTTAGAATCCAGCATATCTCACTGAACCGAAGAAGTGGTAGTTAGAAGGCAGTTAGAGCTGCAAGCAGTTTGGTTTGGGAAATTAGACGCGAAATGAAACTGCAAATGCCTTCCAACAGGCTTGTAAAAGTGTGTTCTATATCTCTGCCAAACAAACTCCCCGGAGGTTGAGCTTTCAGAAGCTAGTTTAACTCTAAGGGAGGAAGCAGCAGAATGTGCCTCTCACATCTAGCCTGTAGGAATTCAGGTTGGCAAGTTCTATGGGGAAGCCCATTGGTGCCTTCGTTGGAAACGGGTTTGGAAATTTCAGTTTCAAAATCTCTGTGAAAAAGCGTCAGAGAAGCTTCTCCGTTTAGAATCCAGCATATCTCACTGAACCGAAGAAGTGGTAGTTAGAAGGGAGTTAGAGCTGCAAGCAGTTTGGTTTGGGAAATTAGACGCGAAATGAAACTGCAAATGCCTTCCAACAGGCTTGGAAAAGTGTGTTCTATATCTCTGCCAAACAAACTCCCCGGAGGTTGAGCTTTCAGAAGCAAGTTTAACTCTAAGGGAGGAAGCAGCAGAATGTGCCTCTCACATCTAGCCTGTAGGAATTCAGGTTGGCAAGTTCTATGGGGAAGCCCATTGCTGCCTATGGTGGAAACGGCATGGGAGATTTCAGTTTCAAAATCTCTGTGAAAAAGCGTCAGAGAAGCTTCTCCGTTTAGAATCCAGCATATCTCACTGAACCGAAGAAGTGGTAGTTAGAAGGTAGTTAGAGCTGCAAGCAGTTTGGTTTGGGAAATTAGACGCGAAATGAAACTGCAAATGCCTTCCAACAGGCTTGGAAAAGTGTGTTCTATATCTCTGCCAAACAGACTCCCTGGAGGTTGAGCTTTCAGAAGCTAGTTTAACTCTAAGGGAGGAAGCAGCAGAATGTGCCTCTCACATCTAGCCTGTAGGAATTCAGGTTGGCAACTTCTATGTGGAAGCCCATTGCTGGCTATGGTGGAAACAGCATGGGAGATTTCAGTTTCAAAATCTCTGTGAAAAAGCGTCAGAGAAGCTTCTCCGTTTAGAATCCAGCATATCTCACTGAACCGAAGAAGTGGTAATTAGAAGGCAGTTAGAGCTGCAAGCAGTTTGGTTTGGGAAATTAGACGCGAAATGAAACTGCAAATGCCTTCCAACAGGCTTGTAAAAGTGTGTTCTATATCTCTGCCAAACAAACTCCCCGGAGGTTGAGCTTTCAGAAGCTAGTTTAACTCTAAGGGAGGAAGCAGCAGAATGTGCCTCTCACATCTAGCCTGTAGGAATTCAGGTTGGCAAGTTCTATGGGGAAGCCCATTGGTGCCTTCGTTGGAAACGGGTTTGGAAATTTCAGTTTCAAAATCTCTGTGAAAAAGCGTCAGAGAAGCTTCTCCGTTTAGAATCCAGCATATCGCACTGAACCGAAGAAGTGGTAGTTAGAAGGGAGTTAGAGCTGCAAGCAGTTTGGTTTGGGAAATTAGACGCGAAATGAAACTGCAAATGCCTTCCAACAGGCTTGGAAAAGTGTGTTCTATATCTCTGCCAAACAAACTCCCCGGAGGTTGAGCTTTCAGAAGCAAGTTTAACTCTAAGGGAGGAAGCAGCAGAATGTGCCTCTCACATCTAGCCTGTAGGAATTCAGGTTGGCAAGTTCTATGGGGAAGCCCATTGGTGCCTTCGTTGGAAACGGGTTTGGAAATTTCAGTTTCAAAATCTCTGTGAAAAAGCGTCAGAGAAGCTTCTCCGTTTAGAATCCAGCATATCTCACTGAACCGAAGAAGTGGTAGTTAGAAGGGAGTTAGAGCTGCAAGCAGTTTGGTTTGGGAAATTAGACGCGAAATGAAACTGCAAATGCCTTCCAACAGGCTTGGAAAAGTGTGTTCTATATCTCTGCCAAACAAACTCCCCGGAGGTTGAGCTTTCAGAAGCAAGTTTAACTCTAAGGGAGGAAGCAGCAGAATGTGCCTCTCACATCTAGCCTGTAGGAATTCAGGTTGGCAAGTTCTATGGGGAAGCCCATTGCTGCCTATGGTGGAAACGGCATGGGAGATTTCAGTTTCAAAATCTGTGTGAAAAAGCGTTAGAGAAGCTTCTCCGTTTAGAATCCAGCATATCTCACTGAACCGAAGAAGTGGTAGTTAGAAGGGAGTTAGAGCTGCAAGCAGTTTGGTTTGGGAAATTAGACGCGAAATGAAACTGCAAATGCCTTCCAACAGGCTTGGAAAAGTGTGTTCTATATCTCTGCCAAACAAACTCCCCGGAGGTTGAGCTTTCAGAAGCTAGTTTAACTCTAAGGGAGGAAGCAGCAGAATTTGCCTCTCACATCTAGCCTGTAGGAATTCAGGTTGGCAAGTTCTATGGGGAAGCCCATAGGCGCCTTCGTTGGAAACGGGTTTGGAAATTTCAGTTTCAAAATCTCTGTGAAAAAGCGTCAGAGAAGCTTCTCCGTTTAGAATCCAGCATATCTCACTGAACCGAAGAAGTGGTAGTTAGAAGGCAGTTAGAGCTGCAAGCAGTTTGGTTTGGGAAATTAGACGCGAAATGAAACTGCAAATGCCTTCCAACAGGCTTGGAAAAGTGTGTTCTATATCTCTGCCAAACAGAATCCCTGGAGGTTGAGCTTTCAGAAGCTAGTTTAACTCTAAGGGAGGAAGCAGCAGAATGTGCCTCTCACATCTAGCCTGTAGGAATTCAGGTTGGCAACTTCTATGTGGAAGCCCATTGCTGGCTATGGTGGAAACAGCATGGGAGATTTCAGTTTCAAAATCTCTGTGAAAAAGCGTCAGAGAAGCTTCTCCGTTTAGAATCCAGCATATCTCACTGAACCGAAGAAGTGGTAGTTAGAAGGCAGTTAGAGCTGCAAGCAGTTTGGTTTGGGAAATTAGACGCGAAATGAAACTGCAAATGCCTTCCAACAGGCTTGGAAAAGTGTGTTCTATATCTCTGCCAAACAAACTCCCCGGAGGTTGAGCTTTCAGAAGCTAGTTTAACTCTAAGGGAGGAAGCAGCAGAATGTGCCTCTCACATCTAGCCTGTAGGAATTCAGGTTGGCAAGTTCTATGGGGAAGCCCATTGGTGCCTTCGTTGGAAACGGGTTTGGAAATTTCACTTTCAAAATCTCTGTGAAAAAGCGTCAGAGAAGCTTCTCCGTTTAGAATCCAGCATATCTCACTGAACCGAAGAAGTGGTAGTTAGAAGGGAGTTAGAGCTGCAAGCAGTTTGGTTTGGGAAATTAGACGCGAAATGAAACTGCAAATGCCTTCCAACAGGCTTGGAAAAGTGTGTTCTATATCTCTGCCAAACAAACTCCCCGGAGGTTGAGCTTTCAGAAGCAAGTTTAACTCTAAGGGAGGAAGAAGCAGAATGTGCCTCTCACATCTAGCCTGTAGGAATTCAGGCTGGCAAGTTCTATGGGGAAGCCCATTGCTGCCTATGGTGGAAACGGCATGGGAGATTTCAGTTTCAAAATCTCTGTGAAAAAGCGTCAGAGAAGCTTCTCCGTTTAGAATCCAGCATATCTCACTGAACCGAAGAAGTGGTAGTTAGAAGGGAGTTAGAGCTGCAAGCAGTTTGGTTTGGGAAATTAGACGCGAAATGAAACTGCAAATGCCTTCCAACAGGCTTGGAAAAGTGTGTTCTATATCTCTGCCAAACAGACTCCCTGGAGGTTGAGCTTTCAGAAGCTAGTTTAACTCTAAGGGAGGAAGCAGCAGAATGTGCCTCTCACATCTAGCCTGTAGGAATTCAGGTTGGCAACTTCTATGTGGAAGCCCATTGCTGGCTATGGTGGAAACAGCATGGGAGATTTCAGTTTCAAAATCTCTGTGAAAAAGCGTCAGAGAAGCTTCTCCGTTTAGAATCCAGCATATCTCACTGAACCGAAGAAGTGGTAGTTAGAAGGCAGTTAGAGCTGCAAGCAGTTTGGTTTGGGAAATTAGACGCGAAATGAAACTGCAAATGCCTTCCAACAGGCTTAGAAAAGTGTGTTCTATATCTCTGCCAAACAAACTCCCCGGAGGTTGAGCTTTCAGAAGCTAGTTTAACTCTAAGGGAGGAAGCAGCAGAATGTGCCTCTCACATCTAGCCTGTAGGAATTCAGGTTGGCAAGTTCTATGGGGAAGCCCATTGGTGCCTTCGTTGGAAACGGGTTTGGAAATTTCAGTTTCAAAATCTCTGTGAAAAAGCGTCAGAGAAGCTTCTCCGTTTAGAATCCAGCATATCTCACTGAACCGAAGAAGTGGTAGTTAGAAGGTAGTTAGAGCTGCAAGCAGTTTGGTTTGGGAAATTAGACGCGAAATGAAACTGCAAATGCCTTCCAACAGGCTTGGAAAAGTGTGTTCTATATCTCTGCCAAACAGACTCCCTGGAGGTTGAGCTTTCAGAAGCTAGTTTAACTCTAAGGGAGGAAGCAGCAGAATGTGCCTCTCACATCTAGCCTGTAGGAATTCAGGTTGGCAACTTCTATGTGGAAGCCCATTGCTGGCTATGGTGGAAACAGCATGGGAGATTTCAGTTTCAAAATCTCTGTGAAAAAGCGTCAGAGAAGCTTCTCCGTTTAGAATCCAGCATATCTCACTGAACCGAAGAAGTGGTAGTTAGAAGGCAGTTAGAGCTGCAAGCAGTTTGGTTTGGGAAATTAGACGCGAAATGAAACTGCAAATGCCTTCCAACAGGCTTGTAAAAGTGTGTTCTATATCTCTGCCAAACAAACTCCCCGGAGGTTGAGCTTTCAGAAGCTAGTTTAACTCTAAGGGAGGAAGCAGCAGAATGTGCCTCTCACATCTAGCCTGTAGGAATTCAGGTTGGCAAGTTCTATGGGGAAGCCCATTGGTGCCTTCGTTGGAAACGGGTTTGGAAATTTCAGTTTCAAAATCTCTGTGAAAAAGCGTCAGAGAAGCTTCTCCGTTTAGAATCCAGCATATCTCACTGAACCGAAGAAGTGGTAGTTAGAAGGGAGTTAGAGCTGCAAGCAGTTTGGTTTGGGAAATTAGACGCGAAATGAAACTGCAAATGCCTTCCAACAGGCTTGGAAAAGTGTGTTCTATATCTCTGCCAAACAAACTCCCCGGAGGTTGAGCTTTCAGAAGCAAGTTTAACTCTAAGGGAGGAAGCAGCAGAATGTGCCTCTCACATCTAGCCTGTAGGAATTCAGGTTGGCAAGTTCTATGGGGAAGCCCATTGCTGCCTATGGTGGAAACGGCATGGGAGATTTCAGTTTCAAAATCTCTGTGAAAAAGCGTCAGAGAAGCTTCTCCGTTTAGAATCCAGCATATCTCACTGAACCGAAGAAGTGGTAGTTAGAAGGGAGTTAGAGCTGCAAGCAGTTTGGTTTGGGAAATTAGACGCGAAATGAAACTGCAAATGCCTTCCAACAGGCTTGGAAATGTGTGTTCTATATCTCTGCCAAACAAACTCCCCGGAGGTTGAGCTTTCAGAAGCTAGTTTAACTCTAAGGGAGGAAGCAGCAGAATGTGCCTCTCACATCTAGCCTGTAGGAATTCAGGTTGGCAAGTTCTATGGGGAAGCCCATAGGCGCCTTCGTTGGAAACGGGTTTGGAAATTTCAGTTTCAAAATCTCTGTGAAAAAGCGTCAGAGAAGCTTCTCCGTTTAGAATCCAGCATATCTCACTGAACCGAAGAAGTGGTAGTTAGAAGGCAGTTAGAGCTGCAAGCAGTTTGGTTTGGGAAATTAGACGCGAAATGAAACTGCAAATGCCTTCCAACAGGCTTGGAAAAGTGTGTTCTATATCTCTGCCAAACAAACTCCCCGGAGGTTGAGCTTTCAGAAGCAAGTTTAACTCTAAGGGAGGAAGCAGCAGAATGTGCCTCTCACATCTAGCCTGTAGGAATTCAGGTTGGCAAGTTCTATGGGGAAGCCCATTGCTGCCTATGGTGGAAACGGCATGGGAGATTTCAGTTTAAAAATCTCTGTGAAAAAGCGTCAGAGAAGCTTCTCCGTTTAGAATCCAGCATATCTCACTGAACCGAAGAAGTGGTAGTTAGAAGGTAGTTAGAGCTGCAAGCAGTTTGGTTTGGGAAATTAGACGCGAAATGAAACTGCAAATGCCTTCCAACAGGCTTGGAAAAGTGTGTTCTATATCTCTGCCAAACAGAATCCCTGGAGGTTGAGCTTTCAGAAGCTAGTTTAACTCTAAGGGAGGAAGCAGCAGAATGTGCCTCTCACATCTAGCCTGTAGGAATTCAGGTTGGCAACTTCTATGTGGAAGCCCATTGCTGGCTATGGTGGAAACAGCATGGGAGATTTCAGTTTCAAAATCTCTGTGAAAAAGCGTCAGAGAAGCTTCTCCGTTTAGAATCCAGCATATCTCACTGAACCGAAGAAGTGGTAGTTAGAAGGCAGTTAGAGCTGCAAGCAGTTTGGTTTGGGAAATTAGACGCGAAATGAAACTGCAAATGCCTTCCAACAGGCTTGGAAAAGTGTGTTCTATATCTCTGCCAAACAAACTCCCCGGAGGTTGAGCTTTCAGAAGCTAGTTTAACTCTAAGGGAGGAAGCAGCAGAATGTGCCTCTCACATCTAGCCTGTAGGAATTCAGGTTGGCAAGTTCTATGGGGAAGCCCATTGGTGCCTTCGTTGGAAACGGGTTTGGAAATTTCAGTTTCAAAATCTCTGTGAAAAAGCGTCAGAGAAGCTTCTCCGTTTAGAATCCAGCATATCTCACTGAACCGAAGAAGTGGTAGTTAGAAGGGAGTTAGAGCTGCAAGCAGTTTGGTTTGGGAAATTAGACGCGAAATGAAACTGCAAATGCCTTCCAACAGGCTTGGAAAAGTGTGTTCTATATCTCTGCCAAACAAACTCCCCGGAGGTTGAGCTTTCAGAAGCAAGTTTAACTCTAAGGGAGGAAGCAGCAGAATGTGCCTCTCACATCTAGCCTGTAGGAATTCAGGTTGGCAAGTTCTATGGGGAAGCCCATAGGCGCCTTCGTTGGAAACGGGTTTGGAAATTTCAGTTTCAAAATCTCTGTGAAAAAGCGTCAGAGAAGCTTCTCCGTTTAGAATCCAGCATATCTCACTGAACCGAAGAAGTGGTAGTTAGAAGGCAGTTAGAGCTGCAAGCAGTTTGGTTTGGGAAATTAGACGCGAAATGAAACTGCAAATGCCTTCCAACAGGCTTGGAAAAGTGTGTTCTATATCTCTGCCAAACAAACTCCCCGGAGGTTGAGCTTTCAGAAGCAAGTTTAACTCTAAGGGAGGAAGCAGCAGAATGTGCCTCTCACATCTAGCCTGTAGGAATTCAGGTTGGCAAGTTCTATGGGGAAGCCCATTGCTGCCTATGGTGGAAACGGCATGGGAGATTTCAGTTTAAAAATCTCTGTGAAAAAGCGTCAGAGAAGCTTCTCCGTTTAGAATCCAGCATATCTCACTGAACCGAAGAAGTGGTAGTTAGAAGGGAGTTAGAGCTGCAAGCAGTTTGGTTTGGGAAATTAGACGCGAAATGAAACTGCAAATGCCTTCCAACAGGCTTGGAAAAGTGTGTTCTATATCTCTGCCAAACAGAATCCCTGGAGGTTGAGCTTTCAGAAGCTAGTTTAACTCTAAGGGAGGAAGCAGCAGAATGTGCCTCTCACATCTAGCCTGTAGGAATTCAGGTTGGCAACTTCTATGTGGAAGCCCATTGCTGGCTATGGTGGAAACAGCATGGGAGATTTCAGTTTCAAAATCTCTGTGAAAAAGCGTCAGAGAAGCTTCTCCGTTTAGAATCCAGCATATCTCACTGAACCGAAGAAGTGGTAGTTAGAAGGCAGTTAGAGCTGCAAGCAGTTTGGTTTGGGAAATTAGACGCGAAATGAAACTGCAAATGCCTTCCAACAGGCTTGGAAAAGTGTGTTCTATATCTCTGCCAAACAAACTCCCCGGAGGTTGAGCTTTCAGAAGCTAGTTTAACTCTAAGGGAGGAAGCAGCAGAATGTGCCTCTCACATCTAGCCTGTAGGAATTCAGGTTGGCAAGTTCTATGGGGAAGCCCATTGGTGCCTTCGTTGGAAACGGGTTTGGAAATTTCAGTTTCAAAATCTCTGTGAAAAAGCGTCAGAGAAGCTTCTCCGTTTAGAATCCAGCATATCTCACTGAACCGAAGAAGTGGTAGTTAGAAGGGAGTTAGAGCTGCAAGCAGTTTGGTTTGGGAAATTAGACGCGAAATGAAACTGCAAATGCCTTCCAACAGGCTTGGAAAAGTGTGTTCTATATCTCTGCCAAACAAACTCCCCGGAGGTTGTGCTTTCAGAAGCAAGTTTAACTCTAAGGGAGGAAGCAGCAGAATGTGCCTCTCACATCTAGCCTGTAGGAATTCAGGCTGGCAAGTTCTATGGGGAAGCCCATTGCTGCCTATGGTGGAAACGGCATGGGAGATTTCAGTTTCAAAATCTCTGTGAAAAAGCGTCAGAGAAGCTTCTCCGTTTAGAATCCAGCATATCTCACTGAACCGAAGAAGTGGTAGTTAGAAGGGAGTTAGAGCTGCAAGCAGTTTGGTTTGGGAAATTAGACGCGAAATGAAACTGCAAATGCCTTCCAACAGGCTTGGAAAAGTGTGTTCTATATCTCTGCCAAACAGACTCCCTGGAGGTTAAGCTTTCAGAAGCTAGTTTAACTCTAAGGGAGGAAGCAGCAGAATGTGCCTCTCACATCTAGCCTGTAGGAATTCAGGTTGGCAACTTCTATGTGGAAGCCCATTGCTGGCTATGGTGGAAACAGCATGGGAGATTTCAGTTTCAAAATCTCTGTGAAAAAGCGTCAGAGAAGCTTCTCCGTTTAGAATCCAGCATATCTCACTGAACCGAAGAAGTGGTAGTTAGAAGGCAGTTAGAGCAGCAAGCAGTTTGGTTTGGGAAATTAGACGCGAAATGAAACTGCAAATGCCTTCCAACAGGCTTGGAAAAGTGTGTTCTATATCTCTGCCAAACAAACTCCCCGGAGGTTGAGCTTTCAGAAGCTAGTTTAACTCTAAGGGAGGAAGCAGCAGAATGTGCCTCTCACATCTAGCCTGTAGGAATTCAGGTTGGCAAGTTCTATGGGGAAGCCCATTGGTGCCTTCGTTGGAAACGGGTTTGGAAATTTCAGTTTCAAAATCTCTGTGAAAAAGCGTCAGAGAAGCTTCTCCGTTTAGAATCCAGCATATCTCACTGAACCGAAGAAGTGGTAGTTAGAAGGTAGTTAGAGCTGCAAGCAGTTTGGTTTGGGAAATTAGACGCGAAATGAAACTGCAAATGCCTTCCAACAGGCTTGGAAAAGTGTGTTCTATACCTCTGCCAAACAGACTCCCTGGAGGTTGAGCTTTCAGAAGCTAGTTTAACTCTAAGGGAGGAAGCAGCAGAATGTGCCTCTCACATCTAGCCTGTAGGAATTCAGGTTGGCAACTTCTATGTGGAAGCCCATTGCTGGCTATGGTGGAAACAGCATGGGAGATTTCAGTTTAAAAATCTCTGTGAAAAAGCGTCAGAGAAGCTTCTCCGTTTAGAATCCAGCATATCTCACTGAACCGAAGAAGTGGTAGTTAGAAGGCAGTTAGAGCTGCAAGCAGTTTGGTTTGGGAAATTAGACGCGAAATGAAACTGCAAATGCCTTCCAACAGGCTTGTAAAAGTGTGTTCTATATCTCTGCCAAACAAACTCCCCGGAGGTTGAGCTTTCAGAAGCTAGTTTAACTCTAAGGGAGGAAGCAGCAGAATGTGCCTCTCACATCTAGCCTGTAGGAATTCAGGTTGGCAAGTTCTATGGGGAAGCCCATTGCTGCCTATGGTGGAAACGGCATGGGAGATTTCAGTTTCAAAATCTCTGTGAAAAAGCGTCAGAGAAGCTTCTCCGTTTAGAATCCAGCATATCTCACTGAACCGAAGAAGTGGTAGTTAGAAGGGAGTTAGAGCTGCAAGCAGTTTGGTTTGGGAAATTAGACGCGAAATGAAACTGCAAATGCCTTCCAACAGGCTTGGAAAAGTGTGTTCTATATCTCTGCCAAACAAACTCCCCGGAGGTTGAGCTTTCAGAAGCTAGTTTAACTCTAAGGGAGGAAGCAGCAGAATGTGCCTCTCACATCTAGCCTGTAGGAATTCAGGTTGGCAAGTTCTATGGGGAAGCCCATAGGCGCCTTCGTTGGAAACGGGTTTGGAAATTTCAGTTTCAAAATCTCTGTGAAAAAGCGTCAGAGAAGCTTCTCCGTTTAGAATCCAGCATATCTCACTGAACCGAAGAAGTGGTAGTTAGAAGGCAGTTAGAGCTGCAAGCAGTTTGGTTTGGGAAATTAGACGCGAAATGAAACTGCAAATGCCTTCCAACAGGCTTGGAAAAGTGTGTTCTATATCTCTGCCAAACAAACTCCCCGGAGGTTGAGCTTTCAGAAGCAAGTTTAACTCTAAGGGAGGAAGCAGCAGAATGTGCCTCTCACATCTAGCCTGTAGGAATTCAGGTTGGCAAGTTCTATGGGGAAGCCCATTGCTGCCTATGGTGGAAACGGCATGGGAGATTTCAGTTTCAAAATCTCTGTGAAAAAGCGTCAGAGAAGCTTCTCCGTTTAGAATCCAGCATATCTCACTGAACCGAAGAAGTGGTAGTTAGAAGGTAGTTAGAGCTGCAAGCAGTTTGGTTTGGGAAATTAGACGCGAAATGAAACTGCAAATGCCTTCCAACAGGCTTGGAAAAGTGTGTTCTATATCTCTGCCAAACAGAATCCCTGGAGGTTGAGCTTTCAGAAGCTAGTTTAACTCTAAGGGAGGAAGCAGCAGAATGTGCCTCTCACATCTAGCCTGTAGGAATTCAGGTTGGCAACTTCTATGTGGAAGCCCATTGCTGGCTATGGTGGAAACAGCATGGGAGATTTCAGTTTCAAAATCTCTGTGAAAAAGCGTCAGAGAAGCTTCTCCGTTTAGAATCCAGCATATCTCACTGAACCGAAGAAGTGGTAGTTAGAAGGCAGTTAGAGCTGCAAGCAGTTTGGTTTGGGAAATTAGACGCGAAATGAAACTGCAAATGCCTTCCAACAGGCTTGGAAAAGTGTGTTCTATATCTCTGCCAAACAAACTCCCCGGAGGTTGAGCTTTCAGAAGCTAGTTTAACTCTAAGGGAGGAAGCAGCAGAATGTGCCTCTCACATCTAGCCTGTAGGAATTCAGGTTGGCAAGTTCTATGGGGAAGCCCATTGGTGCCTTCGTTGGAAACGGGTTTGGAAATTTCAGTTTCAAAATCTCTGTGAAAAAGCGTCAGAGAAGCTTCTCCGTTTAGAATCCAGCATATCTCACTGAACCGAAGAAGTGGTAGTTAGAAGGGAGTTAGAGCTGCAAGCAGTTTGGTTTGGGAAATTAGACGCGAAATGAAACTGCAAATGCCTTCCAACAGGCTTGGAAAAGTGTGTTCTATATCTCTGCCAAACAAACTCCCCGGAGGTTGTGCTTTCAGAAGCAAGTTTAACTCTAAGGGAGGAAGCAGCAGAATGTGCCTCTCACATCTAGCCTGTAGGAATTCAGGTTGGCAAGTTCTATGGGGAAGCCCATTGCTGCCTATGGTGGAAACGGCATGGGAGATTTCAGTTTCAAAATCTCTGTGAAAAAGCGTCAGAGAAGCTTCTCCGTTTAGAATCCAGCATATCTCACTGAACCGAAGAAGTGGTAGTTAGAAGGGAGTTAGAGCTGCAAGCAGTTTGGTTTGGAAAATTAGACGCGAAATGAAACTGCAAATGCCTTCCAACAGGCTTGGAAAAGTGTGTTCTATATCTCTGCCAAACAGACTCCCTGGAGGTTGAGCTTTCAGAAGCTAGTTTAACTCTAAGGGAGGAAGCAGCAGAATGTGCCTCTCACATCTAGCCTGTAGGAATTCAGGTTGGCAACTTCTATGTGGAAGCCCATTGCTGGCTATGGTGGAAACAGCATGGGAGATTTCAGTTTCAAAATCTCTGTGAAAAAGCGTCAGAGAAGCTTCTCCGTTTAGAATCCAGCATATCTCACTGAACCGAAGAAGTGGTAGTTAGAAGGCAGTTAGAGCTGCAAGCAGTTTGGTTTGGGAAATTAGACGCGAAATGAAACTGCAAATGCCTTCCAACAGGCTTGGAAAAGTGTGTTCTATATCTCTGCCAAACAAACTCCCCGGAGGTTGAGCTTTCAGAAGCTAGTTTAACTCTAAGGGAGGAAGCAGCAGAATGTGCCTCTCACATCTAGCCTGTAGGAATTCAGGTTGGCAAGTTCTATGGGGAAGCCCATTGCTGGCTATGGTGGAAACAGCATGGGAGATTTCAGTTTCAAAATCTCTGTGAAAAAGCGTCAGAGAAGCTTCTCCGTTTAGAATCCAGCATATCTCACTGAACCGAAGAAGTGGTAGTTAGAAGGCAGTTAGAGCTGCAAGCAGTTTGGTTTGGGAAATTAGACGCGAAATGAAACTGCAAATGCCTTCCAACAGGCTTGTAAAAGTGTGTTCTATATCTCTGCCAAACAAACTCCCCGGAGGTTGAGCTTTCAGAAGCTAGTTTAACTCTAAGGGAGGAAGCAGCAGAATGTGCCTCTCACATCTAGCCTGTAGGAATTCAGGTTGGCAAGTTCTATGGGGAAGCCCATTGGTGCCTTCGTTGGAAACGGGTTTGGAAATTTCAGTTTCAAAATCTCTGTGAAAAAGCGTCAGAGAAGCTTCTCCGTTTAGAATCCAGCATATCTCACTGAACCGAAGAAGTGGTAGTTAGAAGGGAGTTAGAGCTGCAAGCAGTTTGGTTTGGGAAATTAGACGCGAAATGAAACTGCAAATGCCTTCCAACAGGCTTGGAAAAGTGTGTTCTATATCTCTGCCAAACAAACTCCCCGGAGGTTGAGCTTTCAGAAGCAAGTTTAACTCTAAGGGAGGAAGCAGCAGAATGTGCCTCTCACATCTAGCCTGTAGGAATTCAGGTTGGCAAGTTCTATGGGAAGCCCATTGCTGCCTATGGTGGAAACGGCATGGGAGATTTCAGTTTCAAAATCTCTGTGAAAAAGCGTCAGAGAAGCTTCTCCGTTTAGAATCCAGCATATCTCACTGAACCGAAGAAGTGGTAGTTAGAAGGGAGTTAGAGCTGCAAGCAGTTTGGTTTGGGAAATTAGACGCGAAATGAAACTGCAAATGCCTTAAAACAGGCTTGGAAAAGTGTGTTCTATATCTCTGCCAAACAAACTCCCCGGAGGTTGAGCTTTCAGAAGCTAGTTTAACTCTAAGGGAGGAAGCAGCAGAATGTGCCTCTCACATCTAGCCTGTAGGAATTCAGGTTGGCAAGTTCTATGGGGAAGCCCATAGGCGCCTTCGTTGGAAACGGGTTTGGAAATTTCAGTTTCAAAATCTCTGTGAAAAAGCGTCAGAGAAGCTTCTCCGTTTAGAATCCAGCATATCTCACTGAACCGAAGAAGTGGTAGTTAGAAGGCAGTTAGAGCTGCAAGCAGTTTGGTTTGGGAAATTAGACGCGAAATGAAACTGCAAATGCCTTCCAACAGGCTTGGAAAAGTGTGTTCTATATCTCTGCCAAACAAACTCCCCGGAGGTTGAGCTTTCAGAAGCAAGTTTAACTCTAAGGGAGGAAGCAGCAGAATGTGCCTCTCACATCTAGCCTGTAGGAATTCAGGTTGGCAAGTTCTATGGGGAAGCCCATTGCTGCCTATGGTGGAAACGGCATGGGAGATTTCAGTTTAAAAATCTCTGTGAAAAAGCGTCAGAGAAGCTTCTCCGTTTAGAATCCAGCATATCTCACTGAACCGAAGAAGTGGTAGTTAGAAGGTAGTTAGAGCTGCAAGCAGTTTGGTTTGGGAAATTAGACGCGAAATGAAACTGCAAATGCCTTCCAACAGGCTTGGAAAAGTGTGTTCTATATCTCTGCCAAACAGAATCCCTGGAGGTTGAGCTTTCAGAAGCTAGTTTAACTCTAAGGGAGGAAGCAGCAGAATGTGCCTCTCACATCTAGCCTGTAGGAATTCAGGTTGGCAACTTCTATGTGGAAGCCCATTGCTGGCTATGGTGGAAACAGCATGGGAGATTTCAGTTTCAAAATCTCTGTGAAAAAGCGTCAGAGAAGCTTCTCCGTTTAGAATCCAGCATATCTCACTGAACCGAAGAAGTGGTAGTTAGAAGGCAGTTAGAGCTGCAAGCAGTTTGGTTTGGGAAATTAGACGCGAAATGAAACTGCAAATGCCTTCCAACAGGCTTGTAAAAGTGTGTTCTATATCTCTGCCAAACAAACTCCCCGGAGGTTGAGCTTTGAGAAGCTAGTTTAACTCTAAGGGAGGAAGCAGCAGAATGTGCCTCTCACATCTAGCCTGTAGGAATTCAGGTTGGCAAGTTCTATGGGGAAGCCCATTGGTGCCTTCGTTGGAAACGGGTTTGGAAATTTCAGTTTCAAAATCTCTGTGAAAAAGCGTCAGAGAAGCTTCTCCGTTTAGAATCCAGCATATCTCACTGAACCGAAGAAGTGGTAGTTAGAAGGGAGTTAGAGCTGCAAGCAGTTTGGTTTGGGAAATTAGACGCGAAATGAAACTGCAAATGCCTTCCAACAGGCTTGGAAAAGTGTGTTCTATATCTCTGCCAAACAAACTCCCCGGAGGTTGAGCTTTCAGAAGCAAGTTTAACTCTAAGGGAGGAAGCAGCAGAATGTGCCTCTCACATCTAGCCTGTAGGAATTCAGGTTGGCAAGTTCTATGGGGAAGCCCATTGCTGCCTATGGTGGAAACGGCATGGGAGATTTCAGTTTAAAAATCTCTGTGAAAAAGCGTCAGAGAAGCTTCTCCGTTTAGAATCCAGCATATCTCACTGAACCGAAGAAGTGGTAGTTAGAAGGCAGTTAGAGCTGCAAGCAGTTTGGTTTGGGAAATTAGACGCGAAATGAAACTGCAAATGCCTTCCAACAGGCTTGTAAAAGTGTGTTCTATATCTCTGCCAAACAAACTCCCCGGAGGTTGAGCTTTCAGAAGCTAGTTTAACTCTAAGGGAGGAAGCAGCAGAATGTGCCTCTCACATCTAGCCTGTAGGAATTCAGGTTGGCAAGTTCTATGGGGAAGCCCATTGGTGCCTTCGTTGGAAACGGGTTTGGAAATTTCAGTTTCAAAATCTCTGTGAAAAAGCGTCAGAGAAGCTTCTCCGTTTAGAATCCAGCATATCTCACTGAACCGAAGAAGTGGTAGTTAGAAGGGAGTTAGAGCTGCAAGCAGTTTGGTTTGGAAAATTAGACGCGAAATGAAACTGCAAATGCCTTCCAACAGGCTTGGAAAAGTGTGTTCTATATCTCTGCCAAACAGACTCCCTGGAGGTTGAGCTTTCAGAAGCTAGTTTAACTCTAAGGGAGGAAGCAGCAGAATGTGCCTCTCACATCTAGCCTGTAGGAATTCAGGTTGGCAACTTCTATGTGGAAGCCCGTTGCTGGCTATGGTGGAAACAGCATGGGAGATTTCAGTTTCAAAATCTCTGTGAAAAAGCGTCAGAGAAGCTTCTCCGTTTAGAATCCAGCATATCTCACTGAACCGAAGAAGTGGTAGTTAGAAGGCAGTTAGAGCTGCAAGCAGTTTGGTTTGGGAAATTAGACGCGAAATGAAACTGCAAATGCCTTCCAACAGGCTTGGAAAAGTGTGTTCTATATCTCTGCCAAACAAACTCCCCGGAGGTTGAGCTTTCAGAAGCTAGTTTAACTCTAAGGGAGGAAGCAGCAGAATGTGCCTCTCACATCTAGCCTGTAGGAATTCAGGTTGGCAAGTTCTATGGGGAAGCCCATTGCTGGCTATGGTGGAAACAGCATGGGAGATTTCAGTTTCAAAATCTCTGTGAAAAAGCGTCAGAGAAGCTTCTCCGTTTAGAATCCAGCATATCTCACTGAACCGAAGAAGTGGTAGTTAGAAGGCAGTTAGAGCTGCAAGCAGTTTGGTTTGGGAAATTAGACGCGAAATGAAACTGCAAATGCCTTCCAACAGGCTTGTAAAAGTGTGTTCTATATCTCTGCCAAACAAACTCCCCGGAGGTTGAGCTTTCAGAAGCTAGTTTAACTCTAAGGGAGGAAGCAGCAGAATGTGCCTCTCACATCTAGCCTGTAGGAATTCAGGTTGGCAAGTTCTATGGGGAAGCCCATTGGTGCCTTCGTTGGAAACGGGTTTGGAAATTTCAGTTTCAAAATCTCTGTGAAAAAGCGTCAGAGAAGCTTCTCCGTTTAGAATCCAGCATATCTCACTGAACCGAAGAAGTGGTAGTTAGAAGGGAGTTAGAGCTGCAAGCAGTTTGGTTTGGGAAATTAGACGCGAAATGAAACTGCAAATGCCTTCCAACAGGCTTGGAAAAGTGTGTTCTATATCTCTGCCAAACAAACTCCCCGGAGGTTGAGCTTTCAGAAGCAAGTTTAACTCTAAGGGAGGAAGCAGCAGAATGTGCCTCTCACATCTAGCCTGTAGGAATTCAGGTTGGCAAGTTCTATGGGGAAGCCCATTGCTGCCTATGGTGGAAACGGCATGGGAGATTTCAGTTTCAAAATCTCTGTGAAAAAGCGTCAGAGAAGCTTCTCCGTTTAGAATCCAGCATATCTCACTGAACCGAAGAAGTGGTAGTTAGAAGGGAGTTAGAGCTGCAAGCAGTTTGGTTTGGGAAATTAGACGCGAAATGAAACTGCAAATGCCTTCCAACAGGCTTGGAAAAGTGTGTTCTATATCTCTGCCAAACAAACTCCCCGGAGGTTGAGCTTTCAGAAGCTAGTTTAACTCTAAGGGAGGAAGCAGCAGAATGTGCCTCTCACATCTAGCCTGTAGGAATTCAGGTTGGCAAGTTCTATGGGGAAGCCCATAGGCGCCTTCGTTGGAAACGGGTTTGGAAATTTCAGTTTCAAAATCTCTGTGAAAAAGCGTCAGAGAAGCTTCTCCGTTTAGAATCCAGCATATCTCACTGAACCGAAGAAGTGGTAGTTAGAAGGCAGTTAGAGCTGCAAGCAGTTTGGTTTGGGAAATTAGACGCGAAATGAAACTGCAAATGCCTTCCAACAGGCTTGGAAAAGTGTGTTCTATATCTCTGCCAAACAAACTCCCCGGAGGTTGAGCTTTCAGAAGCAAGTTTAACTCTAAGGGAGGAAGCAGCAGAATGTGCCTCTCACATCTAGCCTGTAGGAATTCAGGTTGGCAAGTTCTATGGGGAAGCCCATTGCTGCCTATGGTGGAAACGGCATGGGAGATTTCAGTTTAAAAATCTCTGTGAAAAAGCGTCAGAGAAGCTTCTCCGTTTAGAATCCAGCATATCTCACTGAACCGAAGAAGTGGTAGTTAGAAGGTAGTTAGAGCTGCAAGCAGTTTGGTTTGGGAAATTAGACGCGAAATGAAACTGCAAATGCCTTCCAACAGGCTTGGAAAAGTGTGTTCTATATCTCTGCCAAACAGAATCCCTGGAGGTTGAGCTTTCAGAAGCTAGTTTAACTCTAAGGGAGGAAGCAGCAGAATGTGCCTCTCACATCTAGCCTGTAGGAATTCAGGTTGGCAACTTCTATGTGGAAGCCCATTGCTGGCTATGGTGGAAACAGCATGGGAGATTTCAGTTTCAAAATCTCTGTGAAAAAGCGTCAGAGAAGCTTCTCCGTTTAGAATCCAGCATATCTCACTGAACCGAAGAAGTGGTAGTTAGAAGGCAGTTAGAGCTGCAAGCAGTTTGGTTTGGGAAATTAGACGCGAAATGAAACTGCAAATGCCTTCCAACAGGCTTGTAAAAGTGTGTTCTATATCTCTGCCAAACAAACTCCCCGGAGGTTGAGCTTTCAGAAGCTAGTTTAACTCTAAGGGAGGAAGCAGCAGAATGTGCCTCTCACATCTAGCCTGTAGGAATTCAGGTTGGCAAGTTCTATGGGGAAGCCCATTGGTGCCTTCGTTGGAAACGGGTTTGGAAATTTCAGTTTCAAAATCTCTGTGAAAAAGCGTCAGAGAAGCTTCTCCGTTTAGAATCCAGCATATCTCACTGAACCGAAGAAGTGGTAGTTAGAAGGGAGTTAGAGCTGCAAGCAGTTTGGTTTGGGAAATTAGACGCGAAATGAAACTGCAAATGCCTTCCAACAGGCTTGGAAAAGTGTGTTCTATATCTCTGCCAAACAAACTCCCCGGAGGTTGAGCTTTCAGAAGCAAGTTTAACTCTAAGGGAGGAAGCAGCAGAATGTGCCTCTCACATCTAGCCTGTAGGAATTCAGGTTGGCAAGTTCTATGGGGAAGCCCATTGCTGCCTATGGTGGAAACGGCATGGGAGATTTCAGTTTAAAAATCTCTGTGAAAAAGCGTCAGAGAAGCTTCTCCGTTTAGAATCCAGCATATCTCACTGAACCGAAGAAGTGGTAGTTAGAAGGCAGTTAGAGCTGCAAGCAGTTTGGTTTGGGAAATTAGACGCGAAATGAAACTGCAAATGCCTTCCAACAGGCTTGGAAAAGTGTGTTCTATATCTCTGCCAAACAAACTCCCCGGAGGTTGAGCTTTCAGAAGCTAGTTTAACTCTAAGGGAGGAAGCAGCAGAATGTGCCTCTCACATCTAGCCTGTAGGAATTCAGGTTGGCAAGTTCTATGGGGAAGCCCATAGGCGCCTTCGTTGGAAACGGGTTTGGAAATTTCAGTTTCAAAATCTCTGTGAAAAAGCGTCAGAGAAGCTTCTCCGTTTAGAATCCAGCATATCTCACTGAACCGAAGAAGTGGTAGTTAGAAGGCAGTTAGAGCTGCAAGCAGTTTGGTTTGGGAAATTAGACGCGAAATGAAACTGCAAATGCCTTCCAACAGGCTTGGAAAAGTGTGTTCTATATCTCTGCCAAACAAACTCCCCGGAGGTTGAGCTTTCAGAAGCAAGTTTAACTCTAAGGGAGGAAGCAGCAGAATGTGCCTCTCACATCTAGCCTGTAGGAATTCAGGTTGGCAAGTTCTATGGGGAAGCCCATTGCTGCCTATGGTGGAAACGGCATGGGAGATTTCAGTTTAAAAATCTCTGTGAAAAAGCGTCAGAGAAGCTTCTCCGTTTAGAATCCAGCATATCTCACTGAACCGAAGAAGTGGTAGTTAGAAGGTAGTTAGAGCTGCAAGCAGTTTGGTTTGGGAAATTAGACGCGAAATGAAACTGCAAATGCCTTCCAACAGGCTTGGAAAAGTGTGTTCTATATCTCTGCCAAACAGAATCCCTGGAGGTTGAGCTTTCAGAAGCTAGTTTAACTCTAAGGGAGGAAGCAGCAGAATGTGCCTCTCACATCTAGCCTGTAGGAATTCAGGTTGGCAACTTCTATGTGGAAGCCCATTGCTGGCTATGGTGGAAACAGCATGGGAGATTTCAGTTTCAAAATCTCTGTGAAAAAGCGTCAGAGAAGCTTCTCCGTTTAGAATCCAGCATATCTCACTGAACCGAAGAAGTGGTAGTTAGAAGGCAGTTAGAGCTGCAAGCAGTTTGGTTTGGGAAATTAGACGCGAAATGAAACTGCAAATGCCTTCCAACAGGCTTGTAAAAGTGTGTTCTATATCTCTGCCAAACAAACTCCCCGGAGGTTGAGCTTTCAGAAGCTAGTTTAACTCTAAGGGAGGAAGCAGCAGAATGTGCCTCTCACATCTAGCCTGTAGGAATTCAGGTTGGCAAGTTCTATGGGGAAGCCCATTGGTGCCTTCGTTGGAAACGGGTTTGGAAATTTCAGTTTCAAAATCTCTGTGAAAAAGCGTCAGAGAAGCTTCTCCGTTTAGAATCCAGCATATCTCACTGAACCGAAGAAGTGGTAGTTAGAAGGGAGTTAGAGCTGCAAGCAGTTTGGTTTGGGAAATTAGACGCGAAATGAAACTGCAAATGCCTTCCAACAGGCTTGGAAAAGTGTGTTCTATATCTCTGCCAAACAAACTCCCCGGAGGTTGAGCTTTCAGAAGCAAGTTTAACTCTAAGGGAGGAAGCAGCAGAATGTGCCTCTCACATCTAGCCTGTAGGAATTCAGGTTGGCAAGTTCTATGGGGAAGCCCATTGCTGCCTATGGTGGAAACGGCATGGGAGATTTCAGTTTAAAAATCTCTGTGAAAAAGCGTCAGAGAAGCTTCTCCGTTTAGAATCCAGCATATCTCACTGAACCGAAGAAGTGGTAGTTAGAAGGGAGTTAGAGCTGCAAGCAGTTTGGTTTGGGAAATTAGACGCGAAATGAAACTGCAAATGCCTTCCAACAGGCTTGGAAAAGTGTGTTCTATATCTCTGCCAAACAGACTCCCTGGAGGTTGAGCTTTCAGAAGCTAGTTTAACTCTAAGGGAGGAAGCAGCAGAATGTGCCTCTCACATCTAGCCTGTAGGAATTCAGGTTGGCAACTTCTATGTGGAAGCCCATTGCTGGCTATGGTGGAAACAGCATGGGAGATTTCAGTTTCAAAATCTCTGTGAAAAAGCGTCAGAGAAGCTTCTCCGTTTAGAATCCAGCATATCTCACTGAACCGAAGAAGTGGTAGTTAGAAGGCAGTTAGAGCTGCAAGCAGTTTGGTTTGGGAAATTAGACGCGAAATGAAACTGCAAATGCCTTCCAACAGGCTTGGAAAAGTGTGTTCTATATCTCTGCCAAACAAACTCCCCGGAGGTTGAGCTTTCAGAAGCTAGTTTAACTCTAAGGGAGGAAGCAGCAGAATGTGCCTCTCACATCTAGCCTGTAGGAATTCAGGTTGGCAAGTTCTATGGGGAAGCCCATTGGTGCCTTCGGTGGAAACGGGTTTGGAAATTTCAGTTTCAAAACCTCTGTGAAAAAGCGTCAGAGAAGCTTCTCCGTTTAGAATCCAGCATATCTCACTGAACCGAAGAAGTGGTAGTTAGAAGGTAGTTAGAGCTGCAAGCAGTTTGGTTTGGGAAATTAGACGCGAAATGAAACTGCAAATGCCTTCCAACAGGCTTGGAAAAGTGTGTTCTATATCTCTGCCAAACAAACTCCCCGGAGGTTGAGCTTTCAGAAGCAAGTTTAACTCTAAGGGAGGAAGCAGCAGAATGTGCCTCTCACATCTAGCCTGTAGGAATTCAGGTTGGCAACTTCTATGTGGAAGCCCATTGCTGGCTATGGTGGAAACAGCATGGGAGATTTCAGTTTCAAAATCTCTGTGAAAAAGCGTCAGAGAAGCTTCTCCGTTTAGAATCCAGCATATCTCACTGAACCGAAGAAGTGGTAGTTAGAAGGCAGTTAGAGCTGCAAGCAGTTTGGTTTGGGAAATTAGACGCGAAATGAAACTGCAAATGCCTTCCAACAGGCTTGTAAAAGTGTGTTCTATATCTCTGCCAAACAAACTCCCCGGAGGTTGAGCTTTCAGAAGCTAGTTTAACTCTAAGGGAGGAAGCAGCAGAATGTGCCTCTCACATCTAGCCTGTAGGAATTCAGGTTGGCAAGTTCTATGGGGAAGCCCATTGGTGCCTTCGTTGGAAACGGGTTTGGAAATTTCAGTTTCAAAATCTCTGTGAAAAAGCGTCAGAGAAGCTTCTCCGTTTAGAATCCAGCATATCTCACTGAACCGAAGAAGTGGTAGTTAGAAGGGAGTTAGAGCTGCAAGCAGTTTGGTTTGGGAAATTAGACGCGAAATGAAACTGCAAATGCCTTCCAACAGGCTTGGAAAAGTGTGTTCTATATCTCTGCCAAACAAACTCCCCGGAGGTTGAGCTTTCAGAAGCAAGTTTAACTCTAAGGGAGGAAGCAGCAGAATGTGCCTCTCACATCTAGCCTGTAGGAATTCAGGTTGGCAAGTTCTATGGGGAAGCCCATTGCTGCCTATGGTGGAAACGGCATGGGAGATTTCAGTTTCAAAATCTCTGTGAAAAAGCGTCAGAGAAGCTTCTCCGTTTAGAATCCAGCATATCTCACTGAACCGAAGAAGTGGTAGTTAGAAGGGAGTTAGAGCTGCAAGCAGTTTGGTTTGGGAAATTAGACGCGAAATGAAACTGCAAATGCCTTCCAACAGGCTTGGAAAAGTGTGTTCTATATCTCTGCCAAACAGACTCCCTGGAGGTTGAGCTTTCAGAAGCTAGTTTAACTCTAAGGGAGGAAGCAGCAGAATGTGCCTCTCACATCTAGCCTGTAGGAATTCAGGTTGGCAACTTCTATGTGGAAGCCCATTGCTGGCTATGGTGGAAACAGCATGGGAGATTTCAGTTTCAAAATCTCTGTGAAAAAGCGTCAGAGAAGCTTCTCCGTTTAGAATCCAGCATATCTCACTGAACCGAAGAAGTGGTAGTTAGAAGGCAGTTAGAGCTGCAAGCAGTTTGGTTTGGGAAATTAGACGCGAAATGAAACTGCAAATGCCTTCCAACAGGCTTGGAAAAGTGTGTTCTATATCTCTGCCAAACAAACTCCCCGGAGGTTGAGCTTTCAGAAGCTAGTTTAACTCTAAGGGAGGAAGCAGCAGAATGTGCCTCTCACATCTAGCCTGTAGGAATTCAGGTTGGCAAGTTCTATGGGGAAGCCCATTGGTGCCTTCGGTGGAAACGGGTTTGGAAATTTCAGTTTCAAAACCTCTGTGAAAAAGCGTCAGAGAAGCTTCTCCGTTTAGAATCCAGCATATCTCACTGAACCGAAGAAGTGGTAGTTAGAAGGGAGTTAGAGCTGCAAGCAGTTTGGTTTGGGAAATTAGACGCGAAATGAAACTGCAAATGCCTTCCAACAGGCTTGGAAAAGTGTGTTCTATATCTCTGCCAAACAAACTCCCCGGAGGTTGAGCTTTCAGAAGCAAGTTTAACTCTAAGGGAGGAAGCAGCAGAATGTGCCTCTCACATCTAGCCTGTAGGAATTCAGGTTGGCAAGTTCTATGGGGAAGCCCATTGCTGCCTATGGTGGAAACGGCATGGGAGATTTCAGTTTCAAAATCTCTGTGAAAAAGCGTCAGAGAAGCTTCTCCGTTTAGAATCCAGCATATCTCACTGAACCGAAGAAGTGGTAGTTAGAAGGGAGTTAGAGCTGCAAGCAGTTTGGTTTGGGAAATTAGACGCGAAATGAAACTGCAAATGCCTTCCAACAGGCTTGGAAAAGTGTGTTCTATATCTCTGCCAAACAAACTCCCCGGAGGTTGAGCTTTCAGAAGCTAGTTTAACTCGAAGGGAGGAAGCAGCAGAATGTGCCTCTCACATCTAGCCTGTAGGAATTCAGGTTGGCAAGTTCTATGGGGAAGCCCATAGGCGCCTTCGTTGGAAACGGGTTTGGAAATTTCAGTTTCAAAATCTCTGTGAAAAAGCGTCAGAGAAGCTTCTCCGTTTAGAATCCAGCATATCTCACTGAACCGAAGAAGTGGTAGTTAGAAGGGAGTTAGAGCTGCAAGCAGTTTGGTTTGGGAAATTAGACGCGAAATGAAACTGCAAATGCCTTCCAACAGGCTTGGAAAAGTGTGTTCTATATCTCTGCCAAACAAACTCCCCGGAGGTTGAGCTTTCAGAAGCAAGTTTAACTCTAAGGGAGGAAGCAGCAGAATGTGCCTCTCACATCTAGCCTGTAGGAATTCAGGTTGGCAAGTTCTATGGGGAAGCCCATTGCTGCCTATGGTGGAAACGGCATGGGAGATTTCAGTTTCAAAATCTCTGTGAAAAAGCGTCAGAGAAGCTTCTCCGTTTAGAATCCAGCATATCTCACTGAACCGAAGAAGTGGTAGTTAGAAGGGAGTTAGAGCTGCAAGCAGTTTGGTTTGGGAAATTAGACGCGAAATGAAACTGCAAATGCCTTCCAACAGGCTTGGAAAAGTGTGTTCTATATCTCTGCCAAACAGACTCCCTGGAGGTTGAGCTTTCAGAAGCTAGTTTAACTCTAAGGGAGGAAGCAGCAGAATGTGCCTCTCACATCTAGCCTGTAGGAATTCAGGTTGGCAACTTCTATGTGGAAGCCCATTGCTGGCTATGGTGGAAACAGCATGGGAGATTTCAGTTTCAAAATCTCTGTGAAAAAGCGTCAGAGAAGCTTCTCCGTTTAGAATCCAGCATATCTCACTGAACCGAAGAAGTGGTAGTTAGAAGGCAGTTAGAGCTGCAAGCAGTTTGGTTTGGGAAATTAGACGCGAAATGAAACTGCAAATGCCTTCCAACAGGCTTGGAAAAGTGTGTTCTATATCTCTGCCAAACAAACTCCCCGGAGGTTGAGCTTTCAGAAGCTAGTTTAACTCTAAGGGAGGAAGCAGCAGAATGTGCCTCTCACATCTAGCCTGTAGGAATTCAGGTTGGCAAGTTCTATGGGGAAGCCCATTGGTGCCTTCGTTGGAAACGGGTTTGGAAATTTCAGTTTCAAAATCTCTGTGAAAAAGCGTCAGAGAAGCTTCTCCGTTTAGAATCCAGCATATCTCACTGAACCGAAGAAGTGGTAGTTAGAAGGGAGTTAGAGCTGCAAGCAGTTTGGTTTGGGACATTAGACGCGAAATGAAACTGCAAATGCCTTCCAACAGGCTTGGAAAAGTGTGTTCTATATCTCTGCCAAACAAACTCCCCGGAGGTTGAGCTTTCAGAAGCAAGTTTAACTCTAAGGGAGGAATCAGCAGAATGTGCCTCTCACATCTAGCCTGTAGGAATTCAGGTTGGCAAGTTCTATGGGGAAGCCCATTGCTGCCTATGGTGGAAACGGCATGGGAGATTTCAGTTTCAAAATCTCTGTGAAAAAGCGTCAGAGAAGCTTCTCCGTTTAGAATCCAGCATATCTCACTGAACCGAAGAAGTGGTAGTTAGAAGGGAGTTAGAGATGCAAGCAGTTTGGTTTGGGAAATTAGATGCGAAATGACACTGCAAAGGCCTTCCAACAGGCTTGGAAAAGTGTGTTCTATATCTCTGCCAAACTGAGTCCCCGGAGGTTGAGCTTTCAGAAGCAAGCTTAACTGTTAGGGAGGAAGCAGCAGAATGTGCCTCTCACATCTAGCCTGTAGGAATTCAGGTTGGCAAGTTCTATGGGGAAGCCCATTGCTGCCTATTGTGGAAACGGCATGGGAGATTTCAGTTTCAAAATCTCTGTGAAAAAGCGTCAGAGAAGCTTCTCCGTTTAGAATCCAGCATATCTCACTGAACCGAAGAAGTGGTAGTTAGAAGGGAGTTAGAGCTGCAAGCAGTTTGGTTTGGGAAATTAGACGCGAAATGAAACTGCAAATGCCTTCCAACAGGCTTGGAAAAGTGTGTTCTATATCTCTGCCAAACAGACTCCCTGGAGGTTGAGCTTTCAGAAGCTAGTTTAACTCTAAGGGAGGAAGCAGCAGAATGTGCCTCTCACATCTAGCCTGTAGGAATTCAGGTTGGCAACTTCTATGTGGAAGCCCATTGCTGGCTATGGTGGAAACAGCATGGGAGATTTCAGTTTCAAAATCTCTGTGAAAAAGCGTCAGAGAAGCTTCTCCGTTTAGAATCCAGCATATCTCACTGAACCGAAGAAGTGGTAGTTAGAAGGGAGTTAGAGCTGCAAGCAGTTTGGTTTGGGAAATTAGAGGCGAAATGAAACTGCAAATGCCTTCCAACAGGCTTGGAAAAGTGTGTTCTATATCTCTGCCAAACAAACTCCCCAGAGGTTGAGCTTTCAGAAGCAAGTTTAACTCTAAGGGAGGAAGCAGCAGAATGTGCCTCTCACATCTAGCCTGTAGGAATTCAGGTTGGCAAGTTCTGTGGGGAAGCCCATTGCTGCCTATGGTGGAAACGGCATGGGAGATTTCAGTTTCAAAATCTCTGTGAAGAAGCGTCAGAGAAGCTTCTCCGTTTAGAATCCAGCATATCTCACTGAACCGAAGAAGTGGTAGTTAGAAGGGAGTTAGAGCTGCAAGCAGTTTGGTTTGGGAAATTAGACGCGAAATGAAACTGCAAATGCCTTCCAACAGGCTTGGAAAAGTGTGTTCTATATCACTGCCAAACAAACTCCCCGGAGGTTGAGCTTTCAGAAGCAAGTTTAACTCTAAGGGAGGAATCAGCAGAATGTGCCTCTCACATCTAGCCTGTAGGAATTCAGGTTGGCAAGTTCTATGGGGAAGCCCATTGCTGCCTATGGTGGAAACGGCATGGGAGATTTCAGTTTCAAAATCTCTGTGAAAAAGCATCAGAGAAGCTTCTCCGTTTAGAATCCAGCATATCTCACTGAACCGAAGAAGTGGTAGTTAGAAGGGAGTTAGAGCTGCAAGCAGTTTGGTTTGGGAAATTAGATGCGAAATGACACTGCAAAGGCCTTCCAACAGGCTTGGAAAAGTGTGTTCTATATCTCTGCCAAACAAACTCCCCGGAGGTTGAGCTTTCAGAAGCTAGTTTAACTCTAAGGGAGGAAGCAGCAGAATGTGCCTCTCACATCTAGCCTGTAGGAATTCAGGTTGGCAAGTTCTATGGGGAACCCCTAGGCGCCTTCGTTGGAAACGGGTTTGGAAATTTCAGTTTCAAAATCTCTGTGAAAAAGCGTCAGAGAAGCTTCTCCGTTTAGAATCCAGCATATCTCACTGAACCGAAGAAGTGGTAGTTAGAAGGGAGTTTGAGCTGCAAGCAGTTTGGTTTGGGAAATTAGACGCGAAATGAAACTGCAAATGCCTTCCAACAGGCTTGGAAAAGTGTGTTCTATATCTCTGCCAAACAAACTCCCCGGAGGTTGAGCTTTCAGAAGCAAGTTTAACTCTAAGGGAGGAAGCAGCAGAATGTGCCTCTCACATCTAGCCTGTAGGAATTCAGGTTGGCAAGTTCTATGGGGAAGCCCATTGCTGCCTATGGTGGAAACGGCATGGGAGATTTCAGTTTCAAAATCTCTGTGAAAAAGCGTCAGAGAAGCTTCTCCGTTTAGAATCCAGCATATCTCACTGAACCGAAGAAGTGGTAGTTAGAAGGGAGTTAGAGCTGCAAGCAGTTTGGTTTGGGAAATTAGACGCGAAATGAAACTGCAAATGCCTTCCAACAGGCTTGGAAAAGTGTGTTCTATATCTCTGCCAAACAGAATCCCTGGAGGTTGAGCTTTCAGAAGCTAGTTTAACTCTAAGGGAGGAAGCAGCAGAATGTGCCTCTCACATCTAGCCTGTAGGAATTCAGGTTGGCAACTTCTATGTGGAAGCCCATTGCTGGCTATGGTGGAAACAGCATGGGAGATTTCAGTTTCAAAATCTCTGTGAAAAAGCGTCAGAGAAGCTTCTCCGTTTAGAATCCAGCATATCTCACTGAACCGAAGAAGTGGTAGTTAGAAGGCAGTTAGAGCTGCAAGCAGTTTGGTTTGGGAAATTAGACGCGAAATGAAACTGCAAATGCCTTCCAACAGGCTTGGAAAAGTGTGTTCTATATCTCTGCCAAACAAACTCCCCGGAGGTTGAGCTTTCAGAAGCAAGTTTAACTCTAAGGGAGGAAGCAGCAGAATGTGCCTCTCACATCTAGCCTGTAGGAATTCAGGTTGGCAAGTTCTATTGGGAAGCCCATTGCTGCCTATGGTGGAAACGGCATGGGAGATTTCACTTTCAAAATCTCTGTGAAAAAGCGTCAGAGAAGCTTCTCCGTTTAGAATCCAGCATATCTCACTGAACCGAAGAAGTGGTAGTTAGAAGGGAGTTAGAGCTGCAAGCAGTTTGGTTTGGGAAATTAGACGCGAAATGAAACTGCAAATGCCTTCCAACAGGCTTGGAAAAGTGTGTTCTATATCTCTGCCAAACAGACTCCCTGGAGGTTGAGCTTTCAGAAGCTAGTTTAACTCTAAGGGAGGAAGCAGCAGAATGTGCCTCTCACATCTAGCCTGTAGGAATTCAGGTTGGCAACTTCTATGTGGAAGCCCATTGCTGGCTATGGTGGAAACAGCATGGGAGATTTCAGTTTCAAAATCTCTGTGAAAAAGCGTCAGAGAAGCTTCTCCATTTAGAATCCAGCATATCTCACTGAACCGAAGAAGTGGTAGTTAGAAGGCAGTTAGAGCTGCAAGCAGTTTGGTTTGGGAAATTAGACGCGAAATGAAACTGCAAATGCCTTCCAACAGGCTTGGAAAAGTGTGTTCTATATCTCTGCCAAACAAACTCCCCGGAGGTTGAGCTTTCAGAAGCTAGTTTAACTCTAAGGGAGGAAGCAGCAGAATGTGCCTCTCACATCTAGCCTGTAGGAATTCAGGTTGGCAAGTACTATGGGGAAGCCCATTGGTGCCTTCGTTGGAAACGGGTTTGGAAATTTCAGTTTCAAAATCTCTGTGATAAAGCGTCAGAGAAGCTTCTCCGTTTAGAATCCAGCATATCTCACTGAACCGAAGAAGTGGTAGTTAGAAGGGAGTTAGAGCTGCAAGCAGTTTGGTTTGGGACATTAGACGCAAAATGAAACTGCAAATGCCTTCCAACAGGCTTGGAAAAGTGTGTTCTATATCTCTGCCAAACAAACTCCCCGGAGGTTGAGCTTTCAGAAGCAAGTTTAACTCTAAGGGAGGAAGCAGCAGAATGTGCCTCTCACATCTAGCCTGTAGGAATTCAGGTTGGCAAGTTCTATGGGGAAGCCCATTGCTGCCTATGGTGGAAACGGCATGGGAGATTTCAGTTTCAAAATCTCTGTGAAAAAGCATCAGAGAAGCTTCTCCGTTTAGAATCCAGCATATCTCACTGAACCGAAGAAGTGGTAGTTAGAAGGGAGTTAGAGCTGCAAGCAGTTTGGTTTGGGAAATTAGATGCGAAATGACACTGCAAAGGCCTTCCAACAGTCTTGGAAAAGTGTGTTCTATATCTGTGCCAAACAGAGTCCCCGGAGGTTGAGCTTTCAGAAGCAAGATTAACTGTTAGGGAGGAAGCAGCAGAATGTGCCTCTCACATCTAGCCTGTAGGAATTCAGGTTGGCAAGTTCTATGGGGAAGCCCATTGCTGCCTATGGTGGAAACGGCATGGGAGATTTCAGTTTCAAAATCTCTGTGAAAAAGCGTCAGAGAAGCTTCTCCGTTTAGAATCCAGCATATCTCACTGAACCGAAGAAGTGGTAGTTAGAAGGCAGTTAGAGCTGCAAGCAGTTTGGTTTGGGAAATTAGACGCGAAATGAAACTGCAAATGCCTTCCAACAGGCTTGGAAAAGTGTGTTCTATATCTCTGCCAAACAAACTCCCCGGAGGTTGAGCTTTCAGAAGCTAGTTTAACTCTAAGGGAGGAAGCAGCAGAATGTGCCTCTCACATCTAGCCTGTAGGAATTCAGGTTGGCAAGTTCTATGGGGAAGCCCATTGCTGCCTATGGTGGAAACAGCATGGGAGATTTCAGTTTCAAAATCTCTGTGAAAAAGCGTCAGAGAAGCTTCTCCGTTTAGAATCCAGCATATCTCACTGAACCGAAGAAGTGGTAGTTAGAAGGCAGTTAGAGCTGCAAGCAGTTTGGTTTGGGAAATTAGACGCGAAATGAAACTGCAAATGCCTTCCAACAGGCTTGGAAAAGTGTGTTCTATATCTCTGCCAAACACACTCCCCGGAGGTTGAGCTTTCAGAAGCAAGTTTAACTCTAAGGGAGGAAGCAGCCGAATGTGCCTCTCACATCTAGCCTGTAGGAATTCAGGTTGGCAAGTTGTATGGGGAAGCCCATTGCTGCCTATGGTGGAAACGGCATGGGAGATTTCAGTTTCAAAATCTCTGTGAAAAAGCGTCAGAGAAGCTTCTCCGTTTAGAATCCAGCATATCTCACTGAACCGAAGAAGTGGTAGTTAGAAGGGAGTTAGAGCTGCAAGCAGTTTGGTTTGGGAAATTAGACGCGAAATGAAACTGCAAATGCCTTCCAACAGGCTTGGAAAAGTGTGTTCTATATCTCTGCCAAACAAACTCCCCGGAGGTTGAGCTTTCAGAAGCTAGTTTAACTCTAAGGGAGGAAGCAGCAGAATGTGCCTCTCACATCTAGCCTGTAGGAATTCAGGTTGGCAAGTTCTATGGGGAACCCCTAGGCGCCTTCGTTGGAAACGGGTTTGGAAATTTCAGTTTCAAAATCTCTGTGAAAAAGCGTCAGAGAAGCTTCTCCGTTTAGAATCCAGCATATCTCACTGAACCGAAGAAGTGGTAGTTAGAAGGGAGTTAGAGCTGCAAGCAGTTTGGTTTGGGAAATTAGACGCGAAATGAAACTGCAAATGCCTTCCAACAGGCTTGGAAAAGTGTGTTCTATATCTCTGCCAAACAAACTCCCCGGAGGTTGAGCTTTCAGAAGCAAGTTTAACTCTAAGGGAGGAAGCAGCAGAATGTGCCTCTCACATCTAGCCTGTAGGAATTCAGGTTGGCAAGTTCTATTGGGAAGCCCATTGCTGCCTATGGTGGAAACGGCATGGGAGATTTCAGTTTCAAAATCTCTGTGAAAAAGCGTCAGAGAAGCTTCTCCGTTTAGAATCCAGCATATCTCACTGAACCGAAGAAGTGGTAGTTAGAAGGGAGTTAGAGCTGCAAGCAGTTTGGTTTGGGAAATTAGACGCGAAATGAAACTGCAAATGCCTTCCAACAGGCTTGGAAAAGTGTGTTCTATATCTCTGCCAAACAGACTCCCTGGAGGTTGAGCTTTCAGAAGCTAGTTTAACTCTAAGGGAGGAAGCAGCAGAATGTGCCTCTCACATCTAGCCTGTAGGAATTCAGGTTGGCAACTTCTATGTGGAAGCCCATTGCTGGCTATGGTGGAAACAGCATGGGAGATTTCAGTTTCAAAATCTCTGTGAAAAAGCGTCAGAGAAGCTTCTCCATTTAGAATCCAGCATATCTCACTGAACCGAAGAAGTGGTAGTTAGAAGGCAGTTAGAGCTGCAAGCAGTTTGGTTTGGGAAATTAGACGCGAAATGAAACTGCAAATGCCTTCCAACAGGCTTGGAAAAGTGTGTTCTATATCTCTGCCAAACAAACTCCCCGGAGGTTGAGCTTTCAGAAGCTAGTTTAACTCTAAGGGAGGAAGCAGCAGAATGTGCCTCTCACATCTAGCCTGTAGGAATTCAGGTTGGCAAGTTCTATGGGGAAGCCCATTGGTGCCTTCGTTGGAAACGGGTTTGGAAATTTCAGTTTCAAAATCTCTGTGAAAAAGCGTCAGAGAAGCTTCTCCGTTTAGAATCCAGCATATCTCACTGAACCGAAGAAGTGGTAGTTAGAAGGGAGTTAGAGCTGCAAGCAGTTTGGTTTGGGACATTAGACGCGAAATGAAACTGCAAATGCCTTCCAACAGGCTTGGAAAAGTGTGTTCTATATCTCTGCCAAACAAACTCCCCGGAGGTTGAGCTTTCAGAAGCAAGTTTAACTCTAAGGGAGGAAGCAGCAGAATGTGCCTCTCACATCTAGCCTGTAGGAATTCAGGTTGGCAAGTTCTATGGGGAAGCCCATTGCTGCCTATGGTGGAAACGGCATGGGAGATTTCAGTTTCAAAATCTCTGTGAAAAAGCATCAGAGAAGCTTCTCCGTTTAGAATCCAGCATATCTCACTGAACCGAAGAAGTGGTAGTTAGAAGGGAGTTAGAGCTGCAAGCAGTTTGGTTTGGGAAATTAGATGCGAAATGACACTGCAAAGGCCTTCCAACAGGCTTGGAAAAGTGTGTTCTATATCTCTGCCAAACAGAGTCCCCGGAGGTTGATCTTTCAGAAGCAAGCTTAACTGTTAGGGAGGAAGCAGCAGAATGTGCCTCTCACATCTAGCCTGTAGGAATTCAGGTTGGCAAGTTCTATGGGGAAGCACATTGCTGCCTATGGTGGAAACGGCATGGGAGATTTCAGTTTCAAAATCTCTGTGAAAAAGCGTCAGAGAAGCTTCTCCGTTTAGAATCCAGCATATCTCACTGAACCGAAGAAGTGGTAGTTAGAAGGCAGTTAGAGCTGCAAGCAGTTTGGTTTGGGAAATTAGACGCGAAATGAAACTGCAAATGCCTTCCAACAGGCTTGGAAAAGTGTGTTCTATATCTCTGCCAAACAAACTCCCCGGAGGTTGAGCTTTCAGAAGCAAGTTTAACTCTAAGGGAGGAAGCAGCAGAATGTGCCTCTCACATCTAGCCTGTAGGAATTCAGGTTGGCAAGTTCTATGGGGAAGCCCATTGCTGCCTATGGTGGAAACAGCATGGGAGATTTCAGTTTCAAAATCTCTGTGAAAAAGCGTCAGAGAAGCTTCTCCGTTTAGAATCCAGCATATCTCACTGAACCGAAGAAGTGGTAGTTAGAAGGCAGTTAGAGCTGCAAGCAGTTTGGTTTGGGAAATTAGACGCGAAATGAAACTGCAAATGCCTTCCCCCAGGCTTGGAAAAGTGTGTTCTATATCTCTGCCAAACACACTCCCCGGAGGTTGAGCTTTCAGAAGCAAGTTTAACTCTAAGGGAGGAAGCAGCCGAATGTGCCTCTCACATCTAGCCTGTAGGAATTCAGGTTGGCAAGTTCTATGGGGAAGCCCATTGCTGCCTATGGTGGAAACGGCATGGGAGATTTCAGTTTCAAAATCTCTGTGAAAAAGCGTCAGAGAAGCTTCTCCGTTTAGAATCCAGCATATCTCACTGAACCGAAGAAGTGGTAGTTAGAAGGCAGTTAGAGCTGCAAGCAGTTTGGTTTGGGAAATTAGACGCGAAATGAAACTGCAAATGCCTTCCAACAGGCTTGTAAAAGTGTGTTCTATATCTCTGCCAAACAAACTCCCCGGAGGTTGAGCTTTCAGAAGCTAGTTTAACTCTAAGGGAGGAAGCAGCAGAATGTGCCTCTCACATCTAGCCTGTAGGAATTCAGGCTGGCAAGTTCTATGGGGAACCCCTAGGCGCCTTCGTTGGAAACGGGTTTGGAAATTTCAGTTTCAAAATCTCTGTGAAAAAGCGTCAGAGAAGCTTCTCCGTTTAGAATCCAGCATATCTCACTGAACCGAAGAAGTGGTAGTTAGAAGGGAGTTAGAGCTGCAAGCAGTTTGGTTTGGGAAATTAGACGCGAAATGAAACTGCAAATGCCTTCCAACAGGCTTGGAAAAGTGTGTTCTATATCTCTGCCAAACAAACTCCCCGGAGGTTGAGCTTTCAGAAGCAAGTTTAACTCTAAGGGAGGAAGCAGCAGAATGTGCCTCTCACATCTAGCCTTTAGGAATTCAGGTTGGCAAGTTCTATGGGGAAGCCCATTGCTGCCTATGGTGGAAACGGCATGGGAGATTTCAGTTTCAAAATCTCTGTGAAAAAGCGTCAGAGAAGCTTCTCCGTTTAGAATCCAGCATATCTCACTGAACCGAAGAAGTGGTAGTTAGAAGGGAGTTAGAGCTGCAAGCAGTTTGGTTTGGGAAATTAGATGCGAAATGACACTGCAAAGGCCTTCCAACAGGCTTGGAAAAGTGTGTTCTATATCTGTGCCAAACAGAGTCCCCGGAGGTTGAGCTTTCAGAAGCAAGATTAACTGTTAGGGAGGAAGCAGCAGAATGTGCCTCTCACATCTAGCCTGTAGGAATTCAGGTTGGCAAGTTCTATGGGGAAGCCCATTGCTGCCTATGGTGGAAACGGCATGGGAGATTTCAGTTTCAAAATCTCTGTGAAAAAGCGTCAGAGAAGCTTCTCCGTTTAGAATCCAGCATATCTCACTGAACCGAAGAAGTGGTAGTTAGAAGGCAGTTAGAGCTGCAAGCAGTTTGGTTTGGGAAATTAGATGCGAAATGAAACTGCAAATGCCTTCCAACAGGCTTGGAAAAGTGTGTTCTATATCTCTGCCAAACAAACTCCCCGGAGGTTGAGCTTTCAGAAGCTAGTTTAACTCTAAGGGAGGAAGCAGCAGAATGTGCCTCTCACATCTAGCCTGTAGGAATTCAGGTTGGCAAGTTCTATGGGGAACCCCTAGGCGCCTTCGTTGGAAACGGGTTTGGAAATTTCAGTTTCAAAATCTCTGTGAAAAAGCGTCAGAGAAGCTTCTCCGTTTAGAATCCAGCATATCTCACTGAACCGAAGAAGTGGTAGTTAGAAGGGAGTTAGAGCTGCAAGCAGTTTGGTTTGGGAAATTAGACGCGAAATGAAACTGCAAATGCCTTCCAACAGGCTTGGAAAAGTGTGTTCTATATCTCTGCCAAACAAACTCCCCGGAGGTTGAGCTTTCAGAAGCAAGTTTAACTCTAAGGGAGGAAGCAGCAGAATGTGCCTCTCACATCTAGCCTGTAGGAATTCAGGTTGGCAAGTTCTATTGGGAAGCCCATTGCTGCCTATGGTGGAAACGGCATGGGAGATTTCAGTTTCAAAATCTCTGTGAAAAAGCGTCAGAGAAGCTTCTCCGTTTAGAATCCAGCATATCTCACTGAACCGAAGAAGTGGTAGTTAGAAGGGAGTTAGAGCTGCAAGCAGTTTGGTTTGGGAAATTAGACGCGAAATGAAACTGCAAATGCCTTCCAACAGGCTTGGAAAAGTGTGTTCTATATCTCTGCCAAACAGACTCCCTGGAGGTTGAGCTTTCAGAAGCTAGTTTAACTCTAAGGGAGGAAGCAGCAGAATGTGCCTCTCACATCTAGCCTGTAGGAATTCAGGTTGGCAACTTCTATGTGGAAGCCCATTGCTGGCTATGGTGGAAACAGCATGGGAGATTTCAGTTTCAAAATCTCTGTGAAAAAGCGTCAGAGAAGCTTCTCCATTTAGAATCCAGCATATCTCACTGAACCGAAGAAGTGGTAGTTAGAAGGCAGTTAGAGCTGCAAGCA
The DNA here is from genome assembly GCF_027409185.1 of Cynocephalus volans. Taxonomy (NCBI): domain Eukaryota; kingdom Metazoa; phylum Chordata; class Mammalia; order Dermoptera; family Cynocephalidae; genus Cynocephalus; species Cynocephalus volans. The sequence continues at coordinate 533,967 of NW_026902470.1, read as the reverse complement.
GTTTGGTTTGGGAAATTAGACGCGAAATGAAACTGCAAATGCCTTCCAACAGGCTTGGAAAAGTGTGTTCTATATCTCTGCCAAACAAACTCCCCGGAGGTTGAGCTTTCAGAAGCTAGTTTAACTCTAAGGGAGGAAGCAGCAGAATGTGCCTCTCACATCTAGCCTGTAGGAATTCAGGTTGGCAAGTTCTATGGGGAAGCCCATTGGTGCCTTCGTTGGAAACGGGTTTGGAAATTTCAGTTTCAAAATCTCTGTGAAAAAGCGTCAGAGAAGCTTCTCCGTTTAGAATCCAGCATATCTCACTGAACCGAAGAAGTGGTAGTTAGAAGGGAGTTAGAGCTGCAAGCAGTTTGGTTTGGGACATTAGACGCGAAATGAAACTGCAAATGCCTTCCAACAGGCTTGGAAAAGTGTGTTCTATATCTCTGCCAAACAAACTCCCCGGAGGTTGAGCTTTCAGAAGCAAGTTTAACTCTAAGGGAGGAAGCAGCAGAATGTGCCTCTCACATCTAGCCTGTAGGAATTCAGGTTGGCAAGTTCTATGGGGAAGCCCATTGCTGCCTATGGTGGAAACGGCATGGGAGATTTCAGTTTCAAAATCTCTGTGAAAAAGCATCAGAGAAGCTTCTCCGTTTAGAATCCAGCATATCTCACTGAACCGAAGAAGTGGTAGTTAGAAGGGAGTTAGAGCTGCAAGCAGTTTGGTTTGGGAAATTAGATGCGAAATGACACTGCAAAGGCCTTCCAACAGGCTTGGAAAAGTGTGTTCTATATCTCTGCCAAACAGAGTCCCCGGAGGTTGATCTTTCAGAAGCAAGCTTAACTGTTAGGGAGGAAGCAGCAGAATGTGCCTCTCACATCTAGCCTGTAGGAATTCAGGTTGGCAAGTTCTATGGGGAAGCACATTGCTGCCTATGGTGGAAACGGCATGGGAGATTTCAGTTTCAAAATCTCTGTGAAAAAGCGTCAGAGAAGCTTCTCCGTTTAGAATCCAGCATATCTCACTGAACCGAAGAAGTGGTAGTTAGAAGGCAGTTAGAGCTGCAAGCAGTTTGGTTTGGGAAATTAGACGCGAAATGAAACTGCAAATGCCTTCCAACAGGCTTGGAAAAGTGTGTTCTATATCTCTGCCAAACAAACTCCCCGGAGGTTGAGCTTTCAGAAGCAAGTTTAACTCTAAGGGAGGAAGCAGCAGAATGTGCCTCTCACATCTAGCCTGTAGGAATTCAGGTTGGCAAGTTCTATGGGGAAGCCCATTGCTGCCTATGGTGGAAACAGCATGGGAGATTTCAGTTTCAAAATCTCTGTGAAAAAGCGTCAGAGAAGCTTCTCCGTTTAGAATCCAGCATATCTCACTGAACCGAAGAAGTGGTAGTTAGAAGGCAGTTAGAGCTGCAAGCAGTTTGGTTTGGGAAATTAGACGCGAAATGAAACTGCAAATGCCTTCCCCCAGGCTTGGAAAAGTGTGTTCTATATCTCTGCCAAACACACTCCCCGGAGGTTGAGCTTTCAGAAGCAAGTTTAACTCTAAGGGAGGAAGCAGCCGAATGTGCCTCTCACATCTAGCCTGTAGGAATTCAGGTTGGCAAGTTCTATGGGGAAGCCCATTGCTGCCTATGGTGGAAACGGCATGGGAGATTTCAGTTTCAAAATCTCTGTGAAAAAGCGTCAGAGAAGCTTCTCCGTTTAGAATCCAGCATATCTCACTGAACCGAAGAAGTGGTAGTTAGAAGGCAGTTAGAGCTGCAAGCAGTTTGGTTTGGGAAATTAGACGCGAAATGAAACTGCAAATGCCTTCCAACAGGCTTGTAAAAGTGTGTTCTATATCTCTGCCAAACAAACTCCCCGGAGGTTGAGCTTTCAGAAGCTAGTTTAACTCTAAGGGAGGAAGCAGCAGAATGTGCCTCTCACATCTAGCCTGTAGGAATTCAGGCTGGCAAGTTCTATGGGGAACCCCTAGGCGCCTTCGTTGGAAACGGGTTTGGAAATTTCAGTTTCAAAATCTCTGTGAAAAAGCGTCAGAGAAGCTTCTCCGTTTAGAATCCAGCATATCTCACTGAACCGAAGAAGTGGTAGTTAGAAGGGAGTTAGAGCTGCAAGCAGTTTGGTTTGGGAAATTAGACGCGAAATGAAACTGCAAATGCCTTCCAACAGGCTTGGAAAAGTGTGTTCTATATCTCTGCCAAACAAACTCCCCGGAGGTTGAGCTTTCAGAAGCAAGTTTAACTCTAAGGGAGGAAGCAGCAGAATGTGCCTCTCACATCTAGCCTTTAGGAATTCAGGTTGGCAAGTTCTATGGGGAAGCCCATTGCTGCCTATGGTGGAAACGGCATGGGAGATTTCAGTTTCAAAATCTCTGTGAAAAAGCGTCAGAGAAGCTTCTCCGTTTAGAATCCAGCATATCTCACTGAACCGAAGAAGTGGTAGTTAGAAGGGAGTTAGAGCTGCAAGCAGTTTGGTTTGGGAAATTAGATGCGAAATGACACTGCAAAGGCCTTCCAACAGGCTTGGAAAAGTGTGTTCTATATCTGTGCCAAACAGAGTCCCCGGAGGTTGAGCTTTCAGAAGCAAGATTAACTGTTAGGGAGGAAGCAGCAGAATGTGCCTCTCACATCTAGCCTGTAGGAATTCAGGTTGGCAAGTTCTATGGGGAAGCCCATTGCTGCCTATGGTGGAAACGGCATGGGAGATTTCAGTTTCAAAATCTCTGTGAAAAAGCGTCAGAGAAGCTTCTCCGTTTAGAATCCAGCATATCTCACTGAACCGAAGAAGTGGTAGTTAGAAGGCAGTTAGAGCTGCAAGCAGTTTGGTTTGGGAAATTAGACGCGAAATGAAACTGCAAATGCCTTCCAACAGGCTTGGAAAAGTGTGTTCTATATCTCTGCCAAACAAACTCCCCGGAGGTTGAGCTTTCAGAAGCTAGTTTAACTCTAAGGGAGGAAGCAGCAGAATGTGCCTCTCACATCTAGCCTGTAGGAATTCAGGTTGGCAAGTTCTATGGGGAAGCCCATTGCTGCCTATGGTGGAAACAGCATGGGAGATTTCAGTTTCAAAATCTCTGTGAAAAAGCGTCAGAGAAGCTTCTCCGTTTAGAATCCAGCATATCTCACTGAACCGAAGAAGTGGTAGTTAGAAGGCAGTTAGAGCTGCAAGCAGTTTGGTTTGGGAAATTAGACGCGAAATGAAACTGCAAATGCCTTCCAACAGGCTTGGAAAAGTGTGTTCTATATCTCTGCCAAACACACTCCCCGGAGGTTGAGCTTTCAGAAGCAAGTTTAACTCTAAGGGAGGAAGCAGCCGAATGTGCCTCTCACATCTAGCCTGTAGGAATTCAGGTTGGCAAGTTGTATGGGGAAGCCCATTGCTGCCTATGGTGGAAACGGCATGGGAGATTTCAGTTTCAAAATCTCTGTGAAAAAGCGTCAGAGAAGCTTCTCCGTTTAGAATCCAGCATATCTCACTGAACCGAAGAAGTGGTAGTTAGAAGGCAGTTAGAGCTGCAAGCAGTTTGGTTTGGGAAATTAGACGCGAAATGAAACTGCAAATGCCTTCCAACAGGCTTGGAAAAGTGTGTTCTATATCTCTGCCAAACAAACTCCCCGGAGGTTGAGCTTTCAGAAGCTAGTTTAACTCTAAGGGAGGAAGCAGCAGAATGTGCCTCTCACATCTAGCCTGTAGGAATTCAGGTTGGCAAGTTCTATGGGGAACCCCTAGGCGCCTTCGTTGGAAACGGGTTTGGAAATTTCAGTTTCAAAATCTCTGTGAAAAAGCGTCAGAGAAGCTTCTCCGTTTAGAATCCAGCATATCTCACTGAACCGAAGAAGTGGTAGTTAGAAGGGAGTTAGAGCTGCAAGCAGTTTGGTTTGGGAAATTAGACGCGAAATGAAACTGCAAATGCCTTCCAACAGGCTTGGAAAAGTGTGTTCTATATCTCTGCCAAACAAACTCCCCGGAGGTTGAGCTTTCAGAAGCAAGTTTAACTCTAAGGGAGGAAGCAGCAGAATGTGCCTCTCACATCTAGCCTGTAGGAATTCAGGTTGGCAAGTTCTATTGGGAAGCCCATTGCTGCCTATGGTGGAAACGGCATGGGAGATTTCAGTTTCAAAATCTCTGTGAAAAAGCGTCAGAGAAGCTTCTCCGTTTAGAATCCAGCATATCTCACTGAACCGAAGAAGTGGTAGTTAGAAGGGAGTTAGAGCTGCAAGCAGTTTGGTTTGGGAAATTAGACGCGAAATGAAACTGCAAATGCCTTCCAACAGGCTTGGAAAAGTGTGTTCTATATCTCTGCCAAACAGACTCCCTGGAGGTTGAGCTTTCAGAAGCTAGTTTAACTCTAAGGGAGGAAGCAGCAGAATGTGCCTCTCACATCTAGCCTGTAGGAATTCAGGTTGGCAACTTCTATGTGGAAGCCCATTGCTGGCTATGGTGGAAACAGCATGGGAGATTTCAGTTTCAAAATCTCTGTGAAAAAGCGTCAGAGAAGCTTCTCCATTTAGAATCCAGCATATCTCACTGAACCGAAGAAGTGGTAGTTAGAAGGCAGTTAGAGCTGCAAGCAGTTTGGTTTGGGAAATTAGACGCGAAATGAAACTGCAAATGCCTTCCAACAGGCTTGGAAAAGTGTGTTCTATATCTCTGCCAAACAAACTCCCCGGAGGTTGAGCTTTCAGAAGCTAGTTTAACTCTAAGGGAGGAAGCAGCAGAATGTGCCTCTCACATCTAGCCTGTAGGAATTCCGGTTGGCAAGTTCTATGGGGAAGCCCATTGGTGCCTTCGTTGGAAACGGGTTTGGAAATTTCAGTTTCAAAATCTCTGTGAAAAAGCGTCAGAGAAGCTTCTCCGTTTAGAATCCAGCATATCTCACTGAACCGAAGAAGTGGTAGTTAGAAGGGAGTTAGAGCTGCAAGCAGTTTGGTTTGGGACATTAGACGCGAAATGAAACTGCAAATGCCTTCCAACAGGCTTGGAAAAGTGTGTTCTATATCTCTGCCAAACAAACTCCCCGGAGGTTGAGCTTTCAGAAGCAAGTTTAACTCTAAGGGAGGAAGCAGCAGAATGTGCCTCTCACATCTAGCCTGTAGGAATTCAGGTTGGCAAGTTCTATGGGGAAGCCCATTGCTGCCTATGGTGGAAACGGCATGGGAGATTTCAGTTTCAAAATCTCTGTGAAAAAGCATCAGAGAAGCTTCTCCGTTTAGAATCCAGCATATCTCACTGAACCGAAGAAGTGGTAGTTAGAAGGGAGTTAGAGCTGCAAGCAGTTTGGTTTGGGAAATTAGATGCGAAATGACACTGCAAAGGCCTTCCAACAGGCTTGGAAAAGTGTGTTCTATATCTCTGCCAAACAGAGTCCCCGGAGGTTGATCTTTCAGAAGCAAGCTTAACTGTTAGGGAGGAAGCAGCAGAATGTGCCTCTCACATCTAGCCTGTAGGAATTCAGGTTGGCAAGTTCTATGGGGAAGCCCATTGCTGCCTATGGTGGAAACGGCATGGGAGATTTCAGTTTCAAAATCTCTGTGAAAAAGCGTCAGAGAAGCTTCTCCGTTTAGAATCCAGCATATCTCACTGAACCGAAGAAGTGGTAGTTAGAAGGCAGTTAGAGCTGCAAGCAGTTTGGTTTGGGAAATTAGACGCGAAATGAAACTGCAAATGCCTTCCAACAGGCTTGGAAAAGTGTGTTCTATATCTCTGCCAAACACACTCCCCGGAGGTTGAGCTTTCAGAAGCAAGTTTAACTCTAAGGGAGGAAGCAGCCGAATGTGCCTCTCACATCTAGCCTGTAGGAATTCAGGTTGGCAAGTTCTATGGGGAAGCCCATTACTGCCTATGGTGGAAACGGCATGGGAGATTTCAGTTTCAAAATCTCTGTGAAAAAGCGTCAGAGAAGCTTCTCCGTTTAGAATCCAGCATATCTCACTGAACCGAAGAAGTGGTAGTTAGAAGGCAGTTAGAGCTGCAAGCAGTTTGGTTTGGGAAATTAGACGCGAAATGAAACTGCAAATGCCTTCCAACAGGCTTGTAAAAGTGTGTTCTATATCTCTGCCAAACAAACTCCCCGGAGGTTGAGCTTTCAGAAGCTAGTTTAACTCTAAGGGAGGAAGCAGCAGAATGTGCCTCTCACATCTAGCCTGTAGGAATTCAGGCTGGCAAGTTCTATGGGGAACCCCTAGGCGCCTTCGTTGGAAACGGGTTTGGAAATTTCAGTTTCAAAATCTCTGTGAAAAAGCGTCAGAGAAGCTTCTCCGTTTAGAATCCAGCATATCTCACTGAACCGAAGAAGTGGTAGTTAGAAGGGAGTTAGAGCTGCAAGCAGTTTGGTTTGGGAAATTAGACGCGAAATGAAACTGCAAATGCCTTCCAACAGGCTTGGAAAAGTGTGTTCTATATCTCTGCCAAACAAACTCCCCGGAGGTTGAGCTTTCAGAAGCAAGTTTAACTCTAAGGGAGGAAGCAGCAGAATGTGCCTCTCACATCTAGCCTTTAGGAATTCAGGTTGGCAAGTTCTATGGGGAAGCCCATTGCTGCCTATGGTGGAAACGGCATGGGAGATTTCAGTTTCAAAATCTCTGTGAAAAAGCGTCAGAGAAGCTTCTCCGTTTAGAATCCAGCATATCTCACTGAACCGAAGAAGTGGTAGTTAGAAGGGAGTTAGAGCTGCAAGCAGTTTGGTTTGGGAAATTAGATGCGAAATGACACTGCAAAGGCCTTCCAACAGGCTTGGAAAAGTGTGTTCTATATCTGTGCCAAACAGAGTCCCCGGAGGTTGAGCTTTCAGAAGCAAGATTAACTGTTAGGGAGGAAGCAGCAGAATGTGCCTCTCACATCTAGCCTGTAGGAATTCAGGTTGGCAAGTTCTATGGGGAAGCCCATTGCTGCCTATGGTGGAAACGGCATGGGAGATTTCAGTTTCAAAATCTCTGTGAAAAAGCGTCAGAGAAGCTTCTCCGTTTAGAATCCAGCATATCTCACTGAACCGAAGAAGTGGTAGTTAGAAGGCAGTTAGAGCTGCAAGCAGTTTGGTTTGGGAAATTAGACGCGAAATGAAACTGCAAATGCCTTCCAACAGGCTTGGAAAAGTGTGTTCTATATCTCTGCCAAACAAACTCCCCGGAGGTTGAGCTTTCAGAAGCTAGTTTAACTCTAAGGGAGGAAGCAGCAGAATGTGCCTCTCACATCTAGCCTGTAGGAATTCAGGTTGGCAAGTTCTATGGGGAAGCCCATTGCTGCCTATGGTGGAAACAGCATGGGAGATTTCAGTTTCAAAATCTCTGTGAAAAAGCGTCAGAGAAGCTTCTCCGTTTAGAATCCAGCATATCTCACTGAACCGAAGAAGTGGTAGTTAGAAGGCAGTTAGAGCTGCAAGCAGTTTGGTTTGGGAAATTAGACGCGAAATGAAACTGCAAATGCCTTCCAACAGGCTTGGAAAAGTGTGTTCTATATCTCTGCCAAACACACTCCCCGGAGGTTGAGCTTTCAGAAGCAAGTTTAACTCTAAGGGAGGAAGCAGCCGAATGTGCCTCTCACATCTAGCCTGTAGGAATTCAGGTTGGCAAGTTGTATGGGGAAGCCCATTGCTGCCTATGGTGGAAACGGCATGGGAGATTTCAGTTTCAAAATCTCTGTGAAAAAGCGTCAGAGAAGCTTCTCCGTTTAGAATCCAGCATATCTCACTGAACCGAAGAAGTGGTAGTTAGAAGGCAGTTAGAGCTGCAAGCAGTTTGGTTTGGGAAATTAGACGCGAAATGAAACTGCAAATGCCTTCCAACAGGCTTGGAAAAGTGTGTTCTATATCTCTGCCAAACAAACTCCCCGGAGGTTGAGCTTTCAGAAGCTAGTTTAACTCTAAGGGAGGAAGCAGCAGAATGTGCCTCTCACATCTAGCCTGTAGGAATTCAGGTTGGCAAGTTCTATGGGGAACCCCTAGGCGCCTTCGTTGGAAACGGGTTTGGAAATTTCAGTTTCAAAATCTCTGTGAAAAAGCGTCAGAGAAGCTTCTCCGTTTAGAATCCAGCATATCTCACTGAACCGAAGAAGTGGTAGTTAGAAGGGAGTTAGAGCTGCAAGCAGTTTGGTTTGGGAAATTAGACGCGAAATGAAACTGCAAATGCCTTCCAACAGGCTTGGAAAAGTGTGTTCTATATCTCTGCCAAACAAACTCCCCGGAGGTTGAGCTTTCAGAAGCAAGTTTAACTCTAAGGGAGGAAGCAGCAGAATGTGCCTCTCACATCTAGCCTGTAGGAATTCAGGTTGGCAAGTTCTATTGGGAAGCCCATTGCTGCCTATGGTGGAAACGGCATGGGAGATTTCAGTTTCAAAATCTCTGTGAAAAAGCGTCAGAGAAGCTTCTCCGTTTAGAATCCAGCATATCTCACTGAACCGAAGAAGTGGTAGTTAGAAGGGAGTTAGAGCTGCAAGCAGTTTGGTTTGGGAAATTAGACGCGAAATGAAACTGCAAATGCCTTCCAACAGGCTTGGAAAAGTGTGTTCTATATCTCTGCCAAACAGACTCCCTGGAGGTTGAGCTTTCAGAAGCTAGTTTAACTCTAAGGGAGGAAGCAGCAGAATGTGCCTCTCACATCTAGCCTGTAGGAATTCAGGTTGGCAACTTCTATGTGGAAGCCCATTGCTGGCTATGGTGGAAACAGCATGGGAGATTTCAGTTTCAAAATCTCTGTGAAAAAGCGTCAGAGAAGCTTCTCCATTTAGAATCCAGCATATCTCACTGAACCGAAGAAGTGGTAGTTAGAAGGCAGTTAGAGCTGCAAGCAGTTTGGTTTGGGAAATTAGACGCGAAATGAAACTGCAAATGCCTTCCAACAGGCTTGGAAAAGTGTGTTCTATATCTCTGCCAAACAAACTCCCCGGAGGTTGAGCTTTCAGAAGCTAGTTTAACTCTAAGGGAGGAAGCAGCAGAATGTGCCTCTCACATCTAGCCTGTAGGAATTCCGGTTGGCAAGTTCTATGGGGAAGCCCATTGGTGCCTTCGTTGGAAACGGGTTTGGAAATTTCAGTTTCAAAATCTCTGTGAAAAAGCGTCAGAGAAGCTTCTCCGTTTAGAATCCAGCATATCTCACTGAACCGAAGAAGTGGTAGTTAGAAGGGAGTTAGAGCTGCAAGCAGTTTGGTTTGGGACATTAGACGCGAAATGAAACTGCAAATGCCTTCCAACAGGCTTGGAAAAGTGTGTTCTATATCTCTGCCAAACAAACTCCCCGGAGGTTGAGCTTTCAGAAGCAAGTTTAACTCTAAGGGAGGAAGCAGCAGAATGTGCCTCTCACATCTAGCCTGTAGGAATTCAGGTTGGCAAGTTCTATGGGGAAGCCCATTGCTGCCTATGGTGGAAACGGCATGGGAGATTTCAGTTTCAAAATCTCTGTGAAAAAGCATCAGAGAAGCTTCTCCGTTTAGAATCCAGCATATCTCACTGAACCGAAGAAGTGGTAGTTAGAAGGGAGTTAGAGCTGCAAGCAGTTTGGTTTGGGAAATTAGATGCGAAATGACACTGCAAAGGCCTTCCAACAGGCTTGGAAAAGTGTGTTCTATATCTCTGCCAAACAGAGTCCCCGGAGGTTGATCTTTCAGAAGCAAGCTTAACTGTTAGGGAGGAAGCAGCAGAATGTGCCTCTCACATCTAGCCTGTAGGAATTCAGGTTGGCAAGTTCTATGGGGAAGCCCATTGCTGCCTATGGTGGAAACGGCATGGGAGATTTCAGTTTCAAAATCTCTGTGAAAAAGCGTCAGAGAAGCTTCTCCGTTTAGAATCCAGCATATCTCACTGAACCGAAGAAGTGGTAGTTAGAAGGCAGTTAGAGCTGCAAGCAGTTTGGTTTGGGAAATTAGACGCGAAATGAAACTGCAAATGCCTTCCAACAGGCTTGGAAAAGTGTGTTCTATATCTCTGCCAAACACACTCCCCGGAGGTTGAGCTTTCAGAAGCAAGTTTAACTCTAAGGGAGGAAGCAGCCGAATGTGCCTCTCACATCTAGCCTGTAGGAATTCAGGTTGGCAAGTTCTATGGGGAAGCCCATTACTGCCTATGGTGGAAACGGCATGGGAGATTTCAGTTTCAAAATCTCTGTGAAAAAGCGTCAGAGAAGCTTCTCCGTTTAGAATCCAGCATATCTCACTGAACCGAAGAAGTGGTAGTTAGAAGGCAGTTAGAGCTGCAAGCAGTTTGGTTTGGGAAATTAGACGCGAAATGAAACTGCAAATGCCTTCCAACAGGCTTGTAAAAGTGTGTTCTATATCTCTGCCAAACAAACTCCCCGGAGGTTGAGCTTTCAGAAGCTAGTTTAACTCTAAGGGAGGAAGCAGCAGAATGTGCCTCTCACATCTAGCCTGTAGGAATTCAGGCTGGCAAGTTCTATGGGGAACCCCTAGGCGCCTTCGTTGGAAACGGGTTTGGAAATTTCAGTTTCAAAATCTCTGTGAAAAAGCGTCAGAGAAGCTTCTCCGTTTAGAATCCAGCATATCTCACTGAACCGAAGAAGTGGTAGTTAGAAGGGAGTTAGAGCTGCAAGCAGTTTGGTTTGGGAAATTAGACGCGAAATGAAACTGCAAATGCCTTCCAACAGGCTTGGAAAAGTGTGTTCTATATCTCTGCCAAACAAACTCCCCGGAGGTTGAGCTTTCAGAAGCAAGTTTAACTCTAAGGGAGGAAGCAGCAGAATGTGCCTCTCACATCTAGCCTTTAGGAATTCAGGTTGGCAAGTTCTATGGGGAAGCCCATTGCTGCCTATGGTGGAAACGGCATGGGAGATTTCAGTTTCAAAATCTCTGTGAAAAAGCGTCAGAGAAGCTTCTCCGTTTAGAATCCAGCATATCTCACTGAACCGAAGAAGTGGTAGTTAGAAGGGAGTTAGAGCTGCAAGCAGTTTGGTTTGGGAAATTAGATGCGAAATGACACTGCAAAGGCCTTCCAACAGGCTTGGAAAAGTGTGTTCTATATCTGTGCCAAACAGAGTCCCCGGAGGTTGAGCTTTCAGAAGCAAGATTAACTGTTAGGGAGGAAGCAGCAGAATGTGCCTCTCACATCTAGCCTGTAGGAATTCAGGTTGGCAAGTTCTATGGGGAAGCCCATTGCTGCCTATGGTGGAAACGGCATGGGAGATTTCAGTTTCAAAATCTCTGTGAAAAAGCGTCAGAGAAGCTTCTCCGTTTAGAATCCAGCATATCTCACTGAACCGAAGAAGTGGTAGTTAGAAGGCAGTTAGAGCTGCAAGCAGTTTGGTTTGGGAAATTAGACGCGAAATGAAACTGCAAATGCCTTCCAACAGGCTTGGAAAAGTGTGTTCTATATCTCTGCCAAACAAACTCCCCGGAGGTTGAGCTTTCAGAAGCTAGTTTAACTCTAAGGGAGGAAGCAGCAGAATGTGCCTCTCACATCTAGCCTGTAGGAATTCAGGTTGGCAAGTTCTATGGGGAAGCCCATTGGTGCCTTCGTTGGAAACGGGTTTGGAAATTTCAGTTTCAAAATCTCTGTGAAAAAGCGTCAGAGAAGCTTCTCCGTTTAGAATCCAGCATATCTCACTGAACCGAAGAAGTGGTAGTTAGAAGGGAGTTAGAGCTGCAAGCAGTTTGGTTTGGGAAATTAGACGCGAAATGAAACTGCAAATGCCTTCCAACAGGCTTGGAAAAGTGTGTTCTATATCTCTGCCAAACAAACTCCCCGGAGGTTGAGCTTTCAGAAGCAAGTTTAACTCTAAGGGAGGAAGCAGCAGAATGTGCCTCTCACATCTAGCCTGTAGGAATTCAGGTTGGCAAGTTCTGTGGGGAAGCCCATTGCTGCCTATGGTGGAAACGGCATGGGAGATTTCAGTTTCAAAATCTCTGTGAAGAAGCGTCAGAGAAGCTTCTCCGTTTAGAATCCAGCATATCTCACTGAACCGAAGAAGTGGTAGTTAGAAGGGAGTTAGAGCTGCAAGCAGTTTGGTTTGGGAAATTAGACGCGAAATGACACTGCAAAGGCCTTCCAACAGGCTTGGAAAAGTGTGTTCTATATCTCTGCCAAACAGAGTCCCCGGAGGTTGAGCTTTCAGAAGCAAGCTTAACTGTTAGGGAGGAAGCAGCAGAATGTGCCTCTCACATCTAGCCTGTAGGAATTCAGGTTGGCAAGTTCTATGGGGAACCCCTAGGCGCCTTCGTTGGAAACGGGTTTGGAAATTTCAGTTTCAAAATCTCTGTGAAAAAGCGTCAGAGAAGCTTCTCCGTTTAGAATCCAGCATATCTCACTGAACCGAAGAAGTGGTAGTTAGAAGGGAGTTAGAGCTGCAAGCAGTTTGGTTTGGGAAATTAGACGCGAAATGAAACTGCAAATGCCTTCCAACAGGCTTGGAAAAGTGTGTTCTATATCTCTGCCAAACAAACTCCCCGGAGGTTGAGCTTTCAGAAGCAAGTTTAACTCTAAGGGAGGAAGCAGCAGAATGTGCCTCTCACATCTAGCCTGTAGGAATTCAGGTTGGCAAGTTCTATTGGGAAGCCCATTGCTGCCTATGGTGGAAACGGCATGGGAGATTTCAGTTTCAAAATCTCTGTGAAAAAGCGTCAGAGAAGCTTCTCCGTTTAGAATCCAGCATATCTCACTGAACCGAAGAAGTGGTAGTTAGAAGGGAGTTAGAGCTGCAAGCAGTTTGGTTTGGGAAATTAGACGCGAAATGAAACTGCAAATGCCTTCCAACAGGCTTGGAAAAGTGTGTTCTATATCTCTGCCAAACAGACTCCCTGGAGGTTGAGCTTTCAGAAGCTAGTTTAACTCTAAGGGAGGAAGCAGCAGAATGTGCCTCTCACATCTAGCCTGTAGGAATTCAGGTTGGCAACTTCTATGTGGAAGCCCATTGCTGGCTATGGTGGAAACAGCATGGGAGATTTCAGTTTCAAAATCTCTGTGAAAAAGCGTCAGAGAAGCTTCTCCATTTAGAATCCAGCATATCTCACTGAACCGAAGAAGTGGTAGTTAGAAGGCAGTTAGAGCTGCAAGCAGTTTGGTTTGGGAAATTAGACGCGAAATGAAACTGCAAATGCCTTCCAACAGGCTTGGAAAAGTGTGTTCTATATCTCTGCCAAACAAACTCCCCGGAGGTTGAGCTTTCAGAAGCTAGTTTAACTCTAAGGGAGGAAGCAGCAGAATGTGCCTCTCACATCTAGCCTGTAGGAATTCAGGTTGGCAAGTTCTATGGGGAAGCCCATTGGTGCCTTCGTTGGAAACGGGTTTGGAAATTTCAGTTTCAAAATCTCTGTGAAAAAGCGTCAGAGAAGCTTCTCCGTTTAGAATCCAGCATATCTCACTGAACCGAAGAAGTGGTAGTTAGAAGGGAGTTAGAGCTGCAAGCAGTTTGGTTTGGGACATTAGACGCAAAATGAAACTGCAAATGCCTTCCAACAGGCTTGGAAAAGTGTGTTCTATATCTCTGCCAAACAAACTCCCCGGAGGTTGAGCTTTCAGAAGCAAGTTTAACTCTAAGGGAGGAAGCAGCAGAATGTGCCTCTCACATCTAGCCTGTAGGAATTCAGGTTGGCAAGTTCTATGGGGAAGCCCATTGCTGCCTATGGTGGAAACGGCATGGGAGATTTCAGTTTCAAAATCTCTGTGAAAAAGCATCAGAGAAGCTTCTCCGTTTAGAATCCAGCATATCTCACTGAACCGAAGAAGTGGTAGTTAGAAGGGAGTTAGAGCTGCAAGCAGTTTGGTTTGGGAAATTAGATGCGAAATGACACTGCAAAGGCCTTCCAACAGTCTTGGAAAAGTGTGTTCTATATCTGTGCCAAACAGAGTCCCCGGAGGTTGAGCTTTCAGAAGCAAGATTAACTGTTAGGGAGGAAGCAGCAGAATGTGCCTCTCACATCTAGCCTGTAGGAATTCAGGTTGGCAAGTTCTATGGGGAAGCCCATTGCTGCCTATGGTGGAAACAGCATGGGAGATTTCAGTTTCAAAATCTCTGTGAAAAAGCGTCAGAGAAGCTTCTCCGTTTAGAATCCAGCATATCTCACTGAACCGAAGAAGTGGTAGTTAGAAGGCAGTTAGAGCTGCAAGCAGTTTGGTTTGGGAAATTAGACGCGAAATGAAACTGCAAATGCCTTCCAACAGGCTTGGAAAAGTGTGTTCTATATCTCTGCCAAACAAACTCCCCGGAGGTTGAGCTTTCAGAAGCTAGTTTAACTCTAAGGGAGGAAGCAGCAGAATGTGCCTCTCACATCTAGCCTGTAGGAATTCAGGTTGGCAAGTTCTATGGGGAAGCCCATTGCTGCCTATGGTGGAAACAGCATGGGAGATTTCAGTTTCAAAATCTCTGTGAAAAAGCGTCAGAGAAGCTTCTCCGTTTAGAATCCAGCATATCTCACTGAACCGAAGAAGTGGTAGTTAGAAGGCAGTTAGAGCTGCAAGCAGTTTGGTTTGGGAAATTAGACGCGAAATGAAACTGCAAATGCCTTCCAACAGGCTTGGAAAAGTGTGTTCTATATCTCTGCCAAACAAACTCCCCGGAGGTTGAGCTTTCAGAAGCTAGTTTAACTCTAAGGGAGGAAGCAGCAGAATGTGCCTCTCACATCTAGCCTGTAGGAATTCAGGTTGGCAAGTTCTATGGGGAACCCCTAGGCGCCTTCGTTGGAAACGGGTTTGGAAATTTCAGTTTCAAAATCTCTGTGAAAAAGCGTCAGAGAAGCTTCTCCGTTTAGAATCCAGCATATCTCACTGAACCGAAGAAGTGGTAGTTAGAAGGGAGTTAGAGCTGCAAGCAGTTTGGTTTGGGAAATTAGACGCGAAATGAAACTGCAAATGCCTTCCAACAGGCTTGGAAAAGTGGGTTCTATATCTCTGCCAAACAAACTCCCCGGAGGTTGAGCTTTCAGAAGCAAGTTTAACTCTAAGGGAGGAAGCAGCAGAATGTGCCTCTCACATCTAGCCTGTAGGAATTCAGGTTGGCAAGTTCTATTGGGAAGCCCATTGCTGCCTATGGTGGAAACGGCATGGGAGATTTCAGTTTCAAAATCTCTGTGAAAAAGCGTCAGAGAAGCTTCTCCGTTTAGAATCCAGCATATCTCACTGAACCGAAGAAGTGGTAGTTAGAAGGGAGTTAGAGCTGCAAGCAGTTTGCTTTGGGAAATTAGACGCGAAATGAAACTGCAAATGCCTTCCAACAGGCTTGGAAAAGTGTGTTCTATATCTCTGCCAAACAGACTCCCTGGAGGTTGAGCTTTCAGAAGCTAGTTTAACTCTAAGGGAGGAAGCAGCAGAATGTGCCTCTCACATCTAGCCTGTAGGAATTCAGGTTGGCAACTTCTATGTGGAAGCCCATTGCTGGCTATGGTGGAAACAGCATGGGAGATTTCAGTTTCAAAATCTCTGTGAAAAAGCGTCAGAGAAGCTTCTCCATTTAGAATCCAGCATATCTCACTGAACCGAAGAAGTGGTAGTTAGAAGGCAGTTAGAGCTGCAAGCAGTTTGGTTTGGGAAATTAGACGCGAAATGAAACTGCAAATGCCTTCCAACAGGCTTGGAAAAGTGTGTTCTATATCTCTGCCAAACAAACTCCCCGGAGGTTGAGCTTTCAGAAGCTAGTTTAACTCTAAGGGAGGAAGCAGCAGAATGTGCCTCTCACATCTAGCCTGTAGGAATTCAGGTTGGCAAGTTCTATGGGGAAGCCCATTGGTGCCTTCGTTGGAAACGGGTTTGGAAATTTCAGTTTCAAAATCTCTGTGAAAAAGCGTCAGAGAAGCTTCTCCGTTTAGAATCCAGCATATCTCACTGAACCGAAGAAGTGGTAGTTAGAAGGGAGTTAGAGCTGCAAGCAGTTTGGTTTGGGACATTAGACGCGAAATGAAACTGCAAATGCCTTCCAACAGGCTTGGAAAAGTGTGTTCTATATCTCTGCCAAACAAACTCCCCGGAGGTTGAGCTTTCAGAAGCAAGTTTAACTCTAAGGGAGGAAGCAGCAGAATGTGCCTCTCACATCTAGCCTGTAGGAATTCAGGTTGGCAAGTTCTATGGGGAAGCCCATTGCTGCCTATGGTGGAAACGGCATGGGAGATTTCAGTTTCAAAATCTCTGTGAAAAAGCATCAGAGAAGCTTCTCCGTTTAGAATCCAGCATATCTCACTGAACCGAAGAAGTGGTAGTTAGAAGGGAGTTAGAGCTGCAAGCAGTTTGGTTTGGGAAATTAGATGCGAAATGACACTGCAAAGGCCTTCCAACAGGCTTGGAAAAGTGTGTTCTATATCTCTGCCAAACAGAGTCCCCGGAGGTTGATCTTTCAGAAGCAAGCTTAACTGTTAGGGAGGAAGCAGCAGAATGTGCCTCTCACATCTAGCCTGTAGGAATTCAGGTTGGCAAGTTCTATGGGGAAGCACATTGCTGCCTATGGTGGAAACGGCATGGGAGATTTCAGTTTCAAAATCTCTGTGAAAAAGCGTCAGAGAAGCTTCTCCGTTTAGAATCCAGCATATCTCACTGAACCGAAGAAGTGGTAGTTAGAAGGCAGTTAGAGCTGCAAGCAGTTTGGTTTGGGAAATTAGACGCGAAATGAAACTGCAAATGCCTTCCAACAGGCTTGGAAAAGTGTGTTCTATATCTCTGCCAAACAAACTCCCCGGAGGTTGAGCTTTCAGAAGCTAGTTTAACTCTAAGGGAGGAAGCAGCAGAATGTGCCTCTCACATCTAGCCTGTAGGAATTCAGGTTGGCAAGTTCTATGGGGAAGCCCATTGCTGCCTATGGTGGAAACAGCATGGGAGATTTCAGTTTCAAAATCTCTGTGAAAAAGCGTCAGAGAAGCTTCTCCGTTTAGAATCCAGCATATCTCACTGAACCGAAGAAGTGGTAGTTAGAAGGCAGTTAGAGCTGCAAGCAGTTTGGTTTGGGAAATTAGACGCGAAATGAAACTGCAAATGCCTTCCCCCAGGCTTGGAAAAGTGTGTTCTATATCTCTGCCAAACACACTCCCCGGAGGTTGAGCTTTCAGAAGCAAGTTTAACTCTAAGGGAGGAAGCAGCCGAATGTGCCTCTCACATCTAGCCTGTAGGAATTCAGGTTGGCAAGTTCTATGGGGAAGCCCATTGCTGCCTATGGTGGAAACGGCATGGGAGATTTCAGTTTCAAAATCTCTGTGAAAAAGCGTCAGAGAAGCTTCTCCGTTTAGAATCCAGCATATCTCACTGAACCGAAGAAGTGGTAGTTAGAAGGCAGTTAGAGCTGCAAGCAGTTTGGTTTGGGAAATTAGACGCGAAATGAAACTGCAAATGCCTTCCAACAGGCTTGTAAAAGTGTGTTCTATATCTCTGCCAAACAAACTCCCCGGAGGTTGAGCTTTCAGAAGCTAGTTTAACTCTAAGGGAGGAAGCAGCAGAATGTGCCTCTCACATCTAGCCTGTAGGAATTCAGGCTGGCAAGTTCTATGGGGAACCCCTAGGCGCCTTCGTTGGAAACGGGTTTGGAAATTTCAGTTTCAAAATCTCTGTGAAAAAGCGTCAGAGAAGCTTCTCCGTTTAGAATCCAGCATATCTCACTGAACCGAAGAAGTGGTAGTTAGAAGGGAGTTAGAGCTGCAAGCAGTTTGGTTTGGGAAATTAGACGCGAAATGAAACTGCAAATGCCTTCCAACAGGCTTGGAAAAGTGTGTTCTATATCTCTGCCAAACAAACTCCCCGGAGGTTGAGCTTTCAGAAGCAAGTTTAACTCTAAGGGAGGAAGCAGCAGAATGTGCCTCTCACATCTAGCCTTTAGGAATTCAGGTTGGCAAGTTCTATGGGGAAGCCCATTGCTGCCTATGGTGGAAACGGCATGGGAGATTTCAGTTTCAAAATCTCTGTGAAAAAGCGTCAGAGAAGCTTCTCCGTTTAGAATCCAGCATATCTCACTGAACCGAAGAAGTGGTAGTTAGAAGGGAGTTAGAGCTGCAAGCAGTTTGGTTTGGGAAATTAGATGCGAAATGACACTGCAAAGGCCTTCCAACAGGCTTGGAAAAGTGTGTTCTATATCTGTGCCAAACAGAGTCCCCGGAGGTTGAGCTTTCAGAAGCAAGATTAACTGTTAGGGAGGAAGCAGCAGAATGTGCCTCTCACATCTAGCCTGTAGGAATTCAGGTTGGCAAGTTCTATGGGGAAGCCCATTGCTGCCTATGGTGGAAACGGCATGGGAGATTTCAGTTTCAAAATCTCTGTGAAAAAGCGTCAGAGAAGCTTCTCCGTTTAGAATCCAGCATATCTCACTGAACCGAAGAAGTGGTAGTTAGAAGGCAGTTAGAGCTGCAAGCAGTTTGGTTTGGGAAATTAGACGCGAAATGAAACTGCAAATGCCTTCCAACAGGCTTGGAAAAGTGTGTTCTATATCTCTGCCAAACAAACTCCCCGGAGGTTGAGCTTTCAGAAGCTAGTTTAACTCTAAGGGAGGAAGCAGCAGAATGTGCCTCTCACATCTAGCCTGTAGGAATTCAGGTTGGCAAGTTCTATGGGGAAGCCCATTGCTGCCTATGGTGGAAACAGCATGGGAGATTTCAGTTTCAAAATCTCTGTGAAAAAGCGTCAGAGAAGCTTCTCCGTTTAGAATCCAGCATATCTCACTGAACCGAAGAAGTGGTAGTTAGAAGGCAGTTAGAGCTGCAAGCAGTTTGGTTTGGGAAATTAGACGCGAAATGAAACTGCAAATGCCTTCCAACAGGCTTGGAAAAGTGTGTTCTATATCTCTGCCAAACACACTCCCCGGAGGTTGAGCTTTCAGAAGCAAGTTTAACTCTAAGGGAGGAAGCAGCCGAATGTGCCTCTCACATCTAGCCTGTAGGAATTCAGGTTGGCAAGTTGTATGGGGAAGCCCATTGCTGCCTATGGTGGAAACGGCATGGGAGATTTCAGTTTCAAAATCTCTGTGAAAAAGCGTCAGAGAAGCTTCTCCGTTTAGAATCCAGCATATCTCACTGAACCGAAGAAGTGGTAGTTAGAAGGCAGTTAGAGCTGCAAGCAGTTTGGTTTGGGAAATTAGACGCGAAATGAAACTGCAAATGCCTTCCAACAGGCTTGGAAAAGTGTGTTCTATATCTCTGCCAAACAAACTCCCCGGAGGTTGAGCTTTCAGAAGCTAGTTTAACTCTAAGGGAGGAAGCAGCAGAATGTGCCTCTCACATCTAGCCTGTAGGAATTCAGGTTGGCAAGTTCTATGGGGAACCCCTAGGCGCCTTCGTTGGAAACGGGTTTGGAAATTTCAGTTTCAAAATCTCTGTGAAAAAGCGTCAGAGAAGCTTCTCCGTTTAGAATCCAGCATATCTCACTGAACCGAAGAAGTGGTAGTTAGAAGGGAGTTAGAGCTGCAAGCAGTTTGGTTTGGGAAATTAGACGCGAAATGAAACTGCAAATGCCTTCCAACAGGCTTGGAAAAGTGTGTTCTATATCTCTGCCAAACAAACTCCCCGGAGGTTGAGCTTTCAGAAGCAAGTTTAACTCTAAGGGAGGAAGCAGCAGAATGTGCCTCTCACATCTAGCCTGTAGGAATTCAGGTTGGCAAGTTCTATTGGGAAGCCCATTGCTGCCTATGGTGGAAACGGCATGGGAGATTTCAGTTTCAAAATCTCTGTGAAAAAGCGTCAGAGAAGCTTCTCCGTTTAGAATCCAGCATATCTCACTGAACCGAAGAAGTGGTAGTTAGAAGGGAGTTAGAGCTGCAAGCAGTTTGGTTTGGGAAATTAGACGCGAAATGAAACTGCAAATGCCTTCCAACAGGCTTGGAAAAGTGTGTTCTATATCTCTGCCAAACAGACTCCCTGGAGGTTGAGCTTTCAGAAGCTAGTTTAACTCTAAGGGAGGAAGCAGCAGAATGTGCCTCTCACATCTAGCCTGTAGGAATTCAGGTTGGCAACTTCTATGTGGAAGCCCATTGCTGGCTATGGTGGAAACAGCATGGGAGATTTCAGTTTCAAAATCTCTGTGAAAAAGCGTCAGAGAAGCTTCTCCATTTAGAATCCAGCATATCTCACTGAACCGAAGAAGTGGTAGTTAGAAGGCAGTTAGAGCTGCAAGCAGTTTGGTTTGGGAAATTAGACGCGAAATGAAACTGCAAATGCCTTCCAACAGGCTTGGAAAAGTGTGTTCTATATCTCTGCCAAACAAACTCCCCGGAGGTTGAGCTTTCAGAAGCTAGTTTAACTCTAAGGGAGGAAGCAGCAGAATGTGCCTCTCACATCTAGCCTGTAGGAATTCCGGTTGGCAAGTTCTATGGGGAAGCCCATTGGTGCCTTCGTTGGAAACGGGTTTGGAAATTTCAGTTTCAAAATCTCTGTGAAAAAGCGTCAGAGAAGCTTCTCCGTTTAGAATCCAGCATATCTCACTGAACCGAAGAAGTGGTAGTTAGAAGGGAGTTAGAGCTGCAAGCAGTTTGGTTTGGGACATTAGACGCGAAATGAAACTGCAAATGCCTTCCAACAGGCTTGGAAAAGTGTGTTCTATATCTCTGCCAAACAAACTCCCCGGAGGTTGAGCTTTCAGAAGCAAGTTTAACTCTAAGGGAGGAAGCAGCAGAATGTGCCTCTCACATCTAGCCTGTAGGAATTCAGGTTGGCAAGTTCTATGGGGAAGCCCATTGCTGCCTATGGTGGAAACGGCATGGGAGATTTCAGTTTCAAAATCTCTGTGAAAAAGCATCAGAGAAGCTTCTCCGTGTAGAATCCAGCATATCTCACTGAACCGAAGAAGTGGTAGTTAGAAGGGAGTTAGAGCTGCAAGCAGTTTGGTTTGGGAAATTAGATGCGAAATGACACTGCAAAGGCCTTCCAACAGGCTTGGAAAAGTGTGTTCTATATCTCTGCCAAACAGAGTCCCCGGAGGTTGATCTTTCAGAAGCAAGCTTAACTGTTAGGGAGGAAGCAGCAGAATGTGCCTCTCACATCTAGCCTGTAGGAATTCAGGTTGGCAAGTTCTATGGGGAAGCCCATTGCTGCCTATGGTGGAAACGGCATGGGAGATTTCAGTTTCAAAATCTCTGTGAAAAAGCGTCAGAGAAGCTTCTCCGTTTAGAATCCAGCATATCTCACTGAACCGAAGAAGTGGTAGTTAGAAGGCAGTTAGAGCTGCAAGCAGTTTGGTTTGGGAAATTAGACGCGAAATGAAACTGCAAATGCCTTCCAACAGGCTTGGAAAAGTGTGTTCTATATCTCTGCCAAACAAACTCCCCGGAGGTTGAGCTTTCAGAAGCTAGTTTAACTCTAAGGGAGGAAGCAGCAGAATGTGCCTCTCACATCTAGCCTGTAGGAATTCAGGTTGGCAAGTTCTATGGGGAAGCCCATTGCTGCCTATGGTGGAAACGGCATGGGAGATTTCAGTTTCAAAATCTCTGTTAAAAAGCGTCAGAGAAGCTTCTCCGTTTAGAATCCAGCATATCTCACTGAACCGAAGAAGTGGTAGTTAGAAGGCAGTTAGAGCTGCAAGCAGTTTGGTTTGGGAAATTAGACGCGAAATGAAACTGCAAATGCCTTCCAACAGGCTTGGAAAAGTGTGTTCTATATCTCTGCCAAACACACTCCCCGGAGGTTGAGCTTTCAGAAGCAAGTTTAACTCTAAGGGAGGAAGCAGCCGAATGTGCCTCTCACATCTAGCCTGTAGGAATTCAGGTTGGCAAGTTCTATGGGGAAGCCCATTG
Organism: Cynocephalus volans; assembly: GCF_027409185.1. Classification (NCBI taxonomy): domain Eukaryota; kingdom Metazoa; phylum Chordata; class Mammalia; order Dermoptera; family Cynocephalidae; genus Cynocephalus; species Cynocephalus volans. The sequence goes on along the minus strand of NW_026902470.1, from coordinate 512,356 downwards.
CTGCCTATGGTGGAAACGGCATGGGAGATTTCAGTTTCAAAATCTCTGTGAAAAAGCGTCAGAGAAGCTTCTCCGTTTAGAATCCAGCATATCTCACTGAACCGAAGAAGTGGTAGTTAGAAGGCAGTTAGAGCTGCAAGCAGTTTGGTTTGGGAAATTAGACGCGAAATGAAACTGCAAATGCCTTCCAACAGGCTTGTAAAAGTGTGTTCTATATCTCTGCCAAACAAACTCCCCGGAGGTTGAGCTTTCAGAAGCTAGTTTAACTCTAAGGGAGGAAGCAGCAGAATGTGCCTCTCACATCTAGCCTGTAGGAATTCAGGCTGGCAAGTTCTATGGGGAACCCCTAGGCGCCTTCGTTGGAAACGGGTTTGGAAATTTCAGTTTCAAAATCTCTGTGAAAAAGCGTCAGAGAAGCTTCTCCGTTTAGAATCCAGCATATCTCACTGAACCGAAGAAGTGGTAGTTAGAAGGGAGTTAGAGCTGCAAGCAGTTTGGTTTGGGAAATTAGACGCGAAATGAAACTGCAAATGCCTTCCAACAGGCTTGGAAAAGTGTGTTCTATATCTCTGCCAAACAAACTCCCCGGAGGTTGAGCTTTCAGAAGCAAGTTTAACTCTAAGGGAGGAAGCAGCAGAATGTGCCTCTCACATCTAGCCTTTAGGAATTCAGGTTGGCAAGTTCTATGGGGAAGCCCATTGCTGCCTATGGTGGAAACGGCATGGGAGATTTCAGTTTCAAAATCTCTGTGAAAAAGCGTCAGAGAAGCTTCTCCGTTTAGAATCCAGCATATCTCACTGAACCGAAGAAGTGGTAGTTAGAAGGGAGTTAGAGCTGCAAGCAGTTTGGTTTGGGAAATTAGATGCGAAATGACACTGCAAAGGCCTTCCAACAGGCTTGGAAAAGTGTGTTCTATATCTGTGCCAAACAGAGTCCCCGGAGGTTGAGCTTTCAGAAGCAAGATTAACTGTTAGGGAGGAAGCAGCAGAATGTGCCTCTCACATCTAGCCTGTAGGAATTCAGGTTGGCAAGTTCTATGGGGAAGCCCATTGCTGCCTATGGTGGAAACGGCATGGGAGATTTCAGTTTCAAAATCTCTGTGAAAAAGCGTCAGAGAAGCTTCTCCGTTTAGAATCCAGCATATCTCACTGAACCGAAGAAGTGGTAGTTAGAAGGCAGTTAGAGCTGCAATCAGTTTGGTTTGGGAAATTAGACGCGAAATGAAACTGCAAATGCCTTCCAACAGGCTTGGAAAAGTGTGTTCTATATCTCTGCCAAACAGACTCCCTGGAGGTTGAGCTTTCAGAAGCTAGTTTAACTCTAAGGGAGGAAGCAGCAGAATGTGCCTCTCACATCTAGCCTGTAGGAATTCAGGTTGGCAAGTTCTATGGGGAAGCCCATTGCTGCCTATGGTGGAAACGGCATGGGAGATTTCAGTTTCAAAATCTCTGTGAAAAAGCGTCAGAGAAGCTTCTCCGTTTAGAATCCAGCATATCTCACTGAACCGAAGAAGTGGTAGTTAGAAGGGAGTTAGAGCTGCAAGCAGTTTGGTTTGGGAAATTAGACGCGAAATGAAACTGCAAATGCCTTCCAACAGGCTTGGAAAAGTGTGTTCTATATCTCTGCCAAACAGACTCCCTGGAGGTTGAGCTTTCAGAAGCTAGTTTAACTCTAAGGGAGGAAGCAGCAGAATGTGCCTCTCACATCTAGCCTGTAGGAATTCAGGTTGGCAAGTTCTATGGGGAAGCCCATTGCTGCCTATGGTGGAAACGGCATGGGAGATTTCAGTTTCAAAATCTCTGTGAAAAAGCGTCAGAGAAGCTTCTCCGTTTAGAATCCAGCATATCTCACTGAACCGAAGAAGTGGTAGTTAGAAGGCAGTTAGAGCTGCAAGCAGTTTGGTTTGGGAAATTAGACGCGAAATGAAACTGCAAATGCCTTCCAACAGCCTTGGAAAAGTGTGTTCTATATCTCTGCCAAACAGACTCCCTGGAGGTTGAGCTTTCAGAAGCTAGTTTAACTCTAAGGGAGGAAGCAGCAGAATGTGCCTCTCACATCTAGCCTGTAGGAATTCAGGTTGGCAAGTTCTATGGGGAAGCCCATTGGCGCCTTCGTTGGAAACGGGTTTGGAAATTTCAGTTTCAAAATCTCTGTGAAAAAGCGTCAGAGAAGCTTCTCCGTTTAGAATCCAGCATATCTCACTGAACCGAAGAACTGGTAGTTAGAAGGGAGTTAGAGCTGCAAGCAGTTTGGTTTGGGAAATTAGACGCGAAATGAAACTGCAAATGCCTTCCAACAGGCTTGGAAAAGTGTGTTCTATATCTCTGCCAAAGAAACTCCCCGGAGGTTGAGCTTTCAGAAGCAAGTTTAACTCTAAGGGAGGAAGCAGCAGAATGTGCCTCTCACATCTAGCCTGTAGGAATTCAGGTTGGCAAGTTCTATGGGGAAGCCCATTGCTGCCTATGGTGGAAACGGCATGGGAGATTTCAGTTTCAAAATCTCTGTGAAAAAGCGTCAGAGAAGCTTCTCCGTTTAGAATCCAGCATATCTCACTGAACCGAAGAAGTGGTAGTTAGAAGGGAGTTAGAGCTGCAAGCAGTTTGGTTTGGGAATTTAGACGCGTAATGAAACTGCAAATGCCTTCCAACAGGCTTGGAAAAGTGTGTTCTATATCTCTGCCAAACAAACTCCCCGGAGGTTGAGCTTTCAGAAGCAAGTTTAACTCTAAGGGAGGAAGCAGCAGAATGTGCCTCTCACATCTAGCCTGTAGGAATTCAGGTTGGCAAGTTCTATGGGGAAGCCCATTGCTGCCTATGGTGGAAACGGCATGGGAGATTTCAGTTTCAAAATCTCTGTGAAAAAGCGTCAGAGAAGCTTCTCCGTTTAGAATCCAGCATATCTCACTGAACCGAAGAAGTGGTAGTTAGAAGGCAGTTAGAGCTGCAAGCAGTTTGGTTTGGGAAATTAGACGCGAAATGAAACTGCAAATGCCTTCCAACAGGCTTGGAAAAGTGTGTTCTATATCTCTGCCAAACACACTCCCCGGAGGTTGAGCTTTCAGAAGCAAGTTTAACTCTAAGGGAGGAAGCAGCCGAATGTGCCTCTCACATCTAGCCTGTAGGAATTCAGGTTGGCAAGTTCTATGGGGAACCCCTAGGCGCCTTCGTTGGAAACGGGTTTGGAAATTTCAGTTTCAAAATCTCTGTGAAAAAGCGTCAGAGAAGTTTCTCCGTTTAGAATCCAGCATATCTCACTGAACCGAAGAAGTGGTAGTTAGAAGGGAGTTAGAGCTGCAAGCAGTTTGGTTTGGGAAATTAGACGCGAAATGAAACTGCAAATGCCTTCCAACAGGCTTGGAAAAGTGTGTTCTATATCTCTGCCAAACAAACTCCCCGGAGGTTGAGCTTTCAGAAGCAAGTTTAACTCTAAGGGAGGAAGCAGCAGAATGTGCCTCTCACATCTAGCCTTTAGGAATTCAGGTTGGCAAGTTCTATGGGGAAGCCCATTGCTGCCTATGGTGGAAACGGCAGGGGAGATTTCAGTTTCAAAATCTCTGTGAAAAAGCGTCAGAGAAGCTTCTCCGTTTAGAATCCAGCATATCTCACTGAACCGAAGAAGTGGTAGTTAGAAGGGAGTTAGAGCTGCAAGCAGTTTGGTTTGGGAAATTAGATGCGAAATGACACTGCAAAGGCCTTCCAACAGGCTTGGAAAAGTGTGTTCTATATCTGTGCCAAACAGAGTCCCCGGAGGTTGAGCTTTCAGAAGCAAGATTAACTGTTAGGGAGGAAGCAGCAGAATGTGCCTCTCACATCTAGCCTGTAGGAATTCAGGTTGGCAAGTTCTATGGGGAAGCCCATTGCTGCCTATGGTGGAAACGGCATGGGAGATTTCAGTTTCAAAATCTCTGTGAAAAAGCGTCAGAGAAGCTTCTCCGTTTAGAATCCAGCATATCTCACTGAACCGAAGAAGTGGTAGTTAGAAGGCAGTTAGAGCTGCAAGCAGTTTGGTTTGGGAAATTAGATGCGAAATGACACTGCAAAGGCCTTCCAACAGGCTTGGAAAAGTGTGTTCTATATCTCTGCCAAACAGACTCCCCAGAGTTTGAGCTTTCAGAAGCAAGCTTAACTCTTAGGGAGGAAGCAGCAGAATGTGCCTCTCACATCTAGCCTGTAGGAATTCAGGTTGGCAAGTTCTATGGGGAAGCCCATTGGCGCCTTCGTTGGAAACGGGTTTGGAAATTTCAGTTTCAAAATCTCTGTGAAAAAGCGTCAGAGAAGCTTCTCCGTTTAGAATCCAGCATATCTCACTGAACCGAAGAAGTGGTAGTTAGAAGGCAGTTAGAGCTGCAAGCAGTTTGGTTTGGGAAATTAGACGCGAAATGAAACTGCAAATGCCTTCCAACAGGCTTGGAAAAGTGTGTTCTATATCTCTGCCAAACAAACTCCCCGGAGGTTGAGCTTTCAGAAGCAAGTTTAACTCTAAGGGAGGAAGCAGCAGAATGTGCCTCTCACATCTAGCCTGTAGGAATTCAGGTTGGCAAGTTCTATGGGGAAGCCCATTGCTGCCTATGGTGGAAACGGCATGGGAGATTTCAGTTTAAAAATCTCTGTGAAAAAGCGTCAGAGAAGCTTCTCCGTTTAGAATCCAGCATATCTCACTGAACCGAAGAAGTGGTAGTTAGAAGGTAGTTAGAGCTGCAAGCAGTTTGGTTTGGGAAATTAGACGCGAAATGAAACTGCAAATGCCTTCCAACAGGCTTGGAAAAGTGTGTTCTATATCTCTGCCAAACAGACTCCCTGGAGGTTGAGCTTTCAGAAGCTAGTTTAACTCTAAGGGAGGAAGCAGCAGAATGTGCCTCTCACATCTAGCCTGTAGGAATTCAGGTTGGCAACTTCTATGTGGAAGCCCATTGCTGGCTATGGTGGAAACAGCATGGGAGATTTCAGTTTCAAAATCTCTGTGAAAAAGCGTCAGAGAAGCTTCTCCGTTTAGAATCCAGCATATCTCACTGAACCGAAGAAGTGGTAGTTAGAAGGCAGTTAGAGCTGCAAGCAGTTTGGTTTGGGAAATTAGACGCGAAATGAAACTGCAAATGCCTTCCAACAGGCTTGTAAAAGTGTGTTCTATATCTCTGCCAAACAAACTCCCCGGAGGTTGAGCTTTCAGAAGCTAGTTTAACTCTAAGGGAGGAAGCAGCAGAATGTGCCTCTCACATCTAGCCTGTAGGAATTCAGGTTGGCAAGTTCTATGGGGAAGCCCATTGGTGCCTTCGTTGGAAACGGGTTTGGAAATTTCAGTTTCAAAATCTCTGTGAAAAAGCGTCAGAGAAGCTTCTCCGTTTAGAATCCAGCATATCTCACTGAACCGAAGAAGTGGTAGTTAGAAGGGAGTTAGAGCTGCAAGCAGTTTGGTTTGGGAAATTAGACGCGAAATGAAACTGCAAATGCCTTCCAACAGGCTTGGAAAAGTGTGTTCTATATCTCTGCCAAACAAACTCCCCGGAGGTTGAGCTTTCAGAAGCAAGTTTAACTCTAAGGGAGGAAGCAGCAGAATGTGCCTCTCACATCTAGCCTGTAGGAATTCAGGTTGGCAAGTTCTATGGGGAAGCCCATTGCTGCCTATGGTGGAAACGGCATGGGAGATTTCAGTTTCAAAATCTCTGTGAAAAAGCGTCAGAGAAGCTTCTCCGTTTAGAATCCAGCATATCTCACTGAACCGAAGAAGTGGTAGTTAGAAGGGAGTTAGAGCTGCAAGCAGTTTGGTTTGGGAAATTAGACGCGAAATGAAACTGCAAATGCCTTCCAACAGGCTTGGAAAAGTGTGTTCTATATCTCTGCCAAACAGACTCCCTGGAGGTTGAGCTTTCAGAAGCTAGTTTAACTCTAAGGGAGGAAGCAGCAGAATGTGCCTCTCACATCTAGCCTGTAGGAATTCAGGTTGGCAAGTTCTATGGGGAAGCCCATTGCTGCCTATGGTGGAAACGGCATGGGAGATTTCAGTTTCAAAATCTCTGTGAAAAAGCGTCAGAGAAGCTTCTCCGTTTAGAATCCAGCATATCTCACTGAACCGAAGAAGTGGTAGTTAGAAGGGAGTTAGAGCTGCAAGCAGTTTGGTTTGGGAAATTAGACGCGAAATGAAACTGCAAATGCCTTCCAACAGGCTTGGAAAAGTGTGTTCTATATCTCTGCCAAACAGACTCCCTGGAGGTTGAGCTTTCAGAAGCTAGTTTAACTCTAAGGGAGGAAGCAGCAGAATGTGCCTCTCACATCTAGCCTGTAGGAATTCAGGTTGGCAAGTTCTATGGGGAAGCCCATTGCTGCCTATGGTGGAAACGGCATGGGAGATTTCAGTTTCAAAATCTCTGTGAAAAAGCGTCAGAGAAGCTTCTCCGTTTAGAATCCAGCATATCTCACTGAACCGAAGAAGTGGTAGTTAGAAGGCAGTTAGAGCTGCAAGCAGTTTGGTTTGGGAAATTAGACGCGAAATGAAACTGCAAATGCCTTCCAACAGCCTTGGAAAAGTGTGTTCTATATCTCTGCCAAACAGACTCCCTGGAGGTTGAGCTTTCAGAAGCTAGTTTAACTCTAAGGGAGGAAGCAGCAGAATGTGCCTCTCACATCTAGCCTGTAGGAATTCAGGTTGGCAAGTTCTATGGGGAAGCCCATTGGCGCCTTCGTTGGAAACGGGTTTGGAAATTTCAGTTTCAAAATCTCTGTGAAAAAGCGTCAGAGAAGCTTCTCCGTTTAGAATCCAGCATATCTCACTGAACCGAAGAACTGGTAGTTAGAAGGGAGTTAGAGCTGCAAGCAGTTTGGTTTGGGAAATTAGACGCGAAATGAAACTGCAAATGCCTTCCAACAGGCTTGGAAAAGTGTGTTCTATATCTCTGCCAAAGAAACTCCCCGGAGGTTGAGCTTTCAGAAGCAAGTTTAACTCTAAGGGAGGAAGCAGCAGAATGTGCCTCTCACATCTAGCCTGTAGGAATTCAGGTTGGCAAGTTCTATGGGGAAGCCCATTGCTGCCTATGGTGGAAACGGCATGGGAGATTTCAGTTTCAAAATCTCTGTGAAAAAGCGTCAGAGAAGCTTCTCCGTTTAGAATCCAGCATATCTCACTGAACCGAAGAAGTGGTAGTTAGAAGGGAGTTAGAGCTGCAAGCAGTTTGGTTTGGGAATTTAGACGCGTAATGAAACTGCAAATGCCTTCCAACAGGCTTGGAAAAGTGTGTTCTATATCTCTGCCAAACAAACTCCCCGGAGGTTGAGCTTTCAGAAGCAAGTTTAACTCTAAGGGAGGAAGCAGCAGAATGTGCCTCTCACATCTAGCCTGTAGGAATTCAGGTTGGCAAGTTCTATGGGGAAGCCCATTGCTGCCTATGGTGGAAACGGCATGGGAGATTTCAGTTTCAAAATCTCTGTGAAAAAGCGTCAGAGAAGCTTCTCCGTTTAGAATCCAGCATATCTCACTGAACCGAAGAAGTGGTAGTTAGAAGGCAGTTAGAGCTGCAAGCAGTTTGGTTTGGGAAATTAGACGCGAAATGAAACTGCAAATGCCTTCCAACAGGCTTGGAAAAGTGTGTTCTATATCTCTGCCAAACACACTCCCCGGAGGTTGAGCTTTCAGAAGCAAGTTTAACTCTAAGGGAGGAAGCAGCCGAATGTGCCTCTCACATCTAGCCTGTAGGAATTCAGGTTGGCAAGTTCTATGGGGAACCCCTAGGCGCCTTCGTTGGAAACGGGTTTGGAAATTTCAGTTTCAAAATCTCTGTGAAAAAGCGTCAGAGAAGTTTCTCCGTTTAGAATCCAGCATATCTCACTGAACCGAAGAAGTGGTAGTTAGAAGGGAGTTAGAGCTGCAAGCAGTTTGGTTTGGGAAATTAGACGCGAAATGAAACTGCAAATGCCTTCCAACAGGCTTGGAAAAGTGTGTTCTATATCTCTGCCAAACAAACTCCCCGGAGGTTGAGCTTTCAGAAGCAAGTTTAACTCTAAGGGAGGAAGCAGCAGAATGTGCCTCTCACATCTAGCCTTTAGGAATTCAGGTTGGCAAGTTCTATGGGGAAGCCCATTGCTGCCTATGGTGGAAACGGCAGGGGAGATTTCAGTTTCAAAATCTCTGTGAAAAAGCGTCAGAGAAGCTTCTCCGTTTAGAATCCAGCATATCTCACTGAACCGAAGAAGTGGTAGTTAGAAGGGAGTTAGAGCTGCAAGCAGTTTGGTTTGGGAAATTAGATGCGAAATGACACTGCAAAGGCCTTCCAACAGGCTTGGAAAAGTGTGTTCTATATCTGTGCCAAACAGAGTCCCCGGAGGTTGAGCTTTCAGAAGCAAGATTAACTGTTAGGGAGGAAGCAGCAGAATGTGCCTCTCACATCTAGCCTGTAGGAATTCAGGTTGGCAAGTTCTATGGGGAAGCCCATTGCTGCCTATGGTGGAAACGGCATGGGAGATTTCAGTTTCAAAATCTCTGTGAAAAAGCGTCAGAGAAGCTTCTCCGTTTAGAATCCAGCATATCTCACTGAACCGAAGAAGTGGTAGTTAGAAGGCAGTTAGAGCTGCAAGCAGTTTGGTTTGGGAAATTAGATGCGAAATGACACTGCAAAGGCCTTCCAACAGGCTTGGAAAAGTGTGTTCTATATCTCTGCCAAACAGACTCCCCAGAGTTTGAGCTTTCAGAAGCAAGCTTAACTCTTAGGGAGGAAGCAGCAGAATGTGCCTCTCACATCTAGCCTGTAGGAATTCAGGTTGGCAAGTTCTATGGGGAAGCCCATTGGCGCCTTCGTTGGAAACGGGTTTGGAAATTTCAGTTTCAAAATCTCTGTGAAAAAGCGTCAGAGAAGCTTCTCCGTTTAGAATCCAGCATATCTCACTGAACCGAAGAAGTGGTAGTTAGAAGGCAGTTAGAGCTGCAAGCAGTTTGGTTTGGGAAATTAGACGCGAAATGAAACTGCAAATGCCTTCCAACAGGCTTGGAAAAGTGTGTTCTATATCTCTGCCAAACAAACTCCCCGGAGGTTGAGCTTTCAGAAGCAAGTTTAACTCTAAGGGAGGAAGCAGCAGAATGTGCCTCTCACATCTAGCCTGTAGGAATTCAGGTTGGCAAGTTCTATGGGGAAGCCCATTGCTGCCTATGGTGGAAACGGCATGGGAGATTTCAGTTTAAAAATCTCTGTGAAAAAGCGTCAGAGAAGCTTCTCCGTTTAGAATCCAGCATATCTCACTGAACCGAAGAAGTGGTAGTTAGAAGGTAGTTAGAGCTGCAAGCAGTTTGGTTTGGGAAATTAGACGCGAAATGAAACTGCAAATGCCTTCCAACAGGCTTGGAAAAGTGTGTTCTATATCTCTGCCAAACAGACTCCCTGGAGGTTGAGCTTTCAGAAGCTAGTTTAACTCTAAGGGAGGAAGCAGCAGAATGTGCCTCTCACATCTAGCCTGTAGGAATTCAGGTTGGCAACTTCTATGTGGAAGCCCATTGCTGGCTATGGTGGAAACAGCATGGGAGATTTCAGTTTCAAAATCTCTGTGAAAAAGCGTCAGAGAAGCTTCTCCGTTTAGAATCCAGCATATCTCACTGAACCGAAGAAGTGGTAGTTAGAAGGCAGTTAGAGCTGCAAGCAGTTTGGTTTGGGAAATTAGACGCGAAATGAAACTGCAAATGCCTTCCAACAGGCTTGTAAAAGTGTGTTCTATATCTCTGCCAAACAAACTCCCCGGAGGTTGAGCTTTCAGAAGCTAGTTTAACTCTAAGGGAGGAAGCAGCAGAATGTGCCTCTCACATCTAGCCTGTAGGAATTCAGGTTGGCAAGTTCTATGGGGAAGCCCATTGGTGCCTTCGTTGGAAACGGGTTTGGAAATTTCAGTTTCAAAATCTCTGTGAAAAAGCGTCAGAGAAGCTTCTCCGTTTAGAATCCAGCATATCTCACTGAACCGAAGAAGTGGTAGTTAGAAGGGAGTTAGAGCTGCAAGCAGTTTGGTTTGGGAAATTAGACGCGAAATGAAACTGCAAATGCCTTCCAACAGGCTTGGAAAAGTGTGTTCTATATCTCTGCCAAACAAACTCCCCGGAGGTTGAGCTTTCAGAAGCAAGTTTAACTCTAAGGGAGGAAGCAGCAGAATGTGCCTCTCACATCTAGCCTGTAGGAATTCAGGTTGGCAAGTTCTATGGGGAAGCCCATTGCTGCCTATGGTGGAAACGGCATGGGAGATTTCAGTTTCAAAATCTCTGTGAAAAAGCGTCAGAGAAGCTTCTCCGTTTAGAATCCAGCATATCTCACTGAACCGAAGAAGTGGTAGTTAGAAGGGAGTTAGAGCTGCAAGCAGTTTGGTTTGGGAAATTAGACGCGAAATGAAACTGCAAATGCCTTCCAACAGGCTTGGAAAAGTGTGTTCTATATCTCTGCCAAACAAACTCCCCGGAGGTTGAGCTTTCAGAAGCAAGTTTAACTCTAAGGGAGGAAGCAGCAGAATGTGCCTCTCACATCTAGCCTGTAGGAATTCAGGTTGGCAAGTTCTATGGGGAAGCCCATAGGCGCCTTCGTTGGAAACGGGTTTGGAAATTTCAGTTTCAAAATCTCTGTGAAAAAGCGTCAGAGAAGCTTCTCCGTTTAGAATCCAGCATATCTCACTGAACCGAAGAAGTGGTAGTTAGAAGGCAGTTAGAGCTGCAAGCAGTTTGGTTTGGGAAATTAGACGCGAAATGAAACTGCAAATGCCTTCCAACAGGCTTGGAAAAGTGTGTTCTATATCTCTGCCAAACAAACTCCCCGGAGGTTGAGCTTTCAGAAGCAAGTTTAACTCTAAGGGAGGAAGCAGCAGAATGTGCCTCTCACATCTAGCCTGTAGGAATTCAGGTTGGCAAGTTCTATGGGGAAGCCCATTGCTGCCTATGGTGGAAACGGCATGGGAGATTTCAGTTTAAAAATCTCTGTGAAAAAGCGTCAGAGAAGCTTCTCCGTTTAGAATCCAGCATATCTCACTGAACCGAAGAAGTGGTAGTTAGAAGGTAGTTAGAGCTGCAAGCAGTTTGGTTTGGGAAATTAGACGCGAAATGAAACTGCAAATGCCTTCCAACAGGCTTGGAAAAGTGTGTTCTATATCTCTGCCAAACAGAATCCCTGGAGGTTGAGCTTTCAGAAGCTAGTTTAACTCTAAGGGAGGAAGCAGCAGAATGTGCCTCTCACATCTAGCCTGTAGGAATTCAGGTTGGCAACTTCTATGTGGAAGCCCATTGCTGGCTATGGTGGAAACAGCATGGGAGATTTCAGTTTCAAAATCTCTGTGAAAAAGCGTCAGAGAAGCTTCTCCGTTTAGAATCCAGCATATCTCACTGAACCGAAGAAGTGGTAGTTAGAAGGCAGTTAGAGCTGCAAGCAGTTTGGTTTGGGAAATTAGACGCGAAATGAAACTGCAAATGCCTTCCAACAGGCTTGGACAAGTGTGTTCTATATCTCTGCCAAACAGAATCCCCGGAGGTTGAGCTTTCAGAAGCTAGTTTAACTCTAAGGGAGGAAGCAGCAGAATGTGCCTCTCACATCTAGCCTGTAGGAATTCAGGTTGGCAAGTTCTATGGGGAAGCCCATTGGTGCCTTCGTTGGAAACGGGTTTGGAAATTTCAGTTTAAAAATCTCTGTGAAAAAGCGTCAGAGAAGCTTCTCCGTTTAGAATCCAGCATATCTCACTGAACCGAAGAAGTGGTAGTTAGAAGGGAGTTAGAGCTGCAAGCAGTTTGGTTTGGGAAATTAGACGCGAAATGAAACTGCAAATGCCTTCCAACAGGCTTGGAAATATGTGTTCTATATCTCTGCCAAACAGACTCCCTGGAGGTTGAGCTTTCAGAAGCTAGTTTAACTCTAAGGGAGGAAGCAGCAGAATGTGCCTCTCACATCTAGCCTGTAGGAATTCAGGTTGGCAACTTCTATGTGGAAGCCCATTGCTGGCTATGGTGGAAACAGCATGGGAGATTTCAGTTTCAAAATCTCTGTGAAAAAGCGTCAGAGAAGCTTCTCCGTTTAGAATCCAGCATATCTCACTGAATCGAAGAAGTGGTAGTTAGAAGGCAGTTAGAGCTGCAAGCAGTTTGGTTTGGGAAATTAGACGCGAAATGAAACTGCAAATGCCTTCCAACAGGCTTGGAAAAGTGTGTTCTATATCTCTGCCAAACAAACTCCCCGGAGGTTGAGCTTTCAGAAGCTAGTTTAACTCTAAGGGAGGAAGCAGCAGAATGTGCCTCTCACATCTAGCCTGTAGGAATTCAGGTTGGCAAGTTCTATGGGGAAGCCCATTGCTGCCTATGGTGGAAACGGCATGGGAGATTTCAGTTTCAAAATCTCTGTGAAAATGCATCAGAGAAGCTTCTCCGTTTAGAATCCAGCATATCTCACTGAACCGAAGAAGTGGTAGTTAGAAGGGAGTTAGAGCTGCAAGCAGTTTGGTTTGGGAAATTAGATGCGAAATGACACTGCAAAGGCCTTCCAACAGGCTTGGAAAAGTGTGTTCTATATCTCTGCCAAACAGAGTCCCCGGAGGTTGAGCTTTCAGAAGCAAGCTTAACTGTTAGGGAGGAAGCAGCAGAATGTGCCTCTCACATCTAGCCTGTAGGAATTCAGGTTGGCAAGTTCTATGGGGAACCCCTAGGCGCCTTCGTTGGAAACGGGTTTGGAAATTTCAGTTTCAAAATCTCTGTGAAAAAGCGTCAGAGAAGCTTCTCCGTTTAGAATCCAGCATATCTCACTGAACCGAAGAAGTGGTAGTTAGAAGGGAGTTAGAGCTGCAAGCAGTTTGGTTTGGGAAATTAGACGCGAAATGAAACTGCAAATGCCTTCCAACAGGCTTGGAAAAGTGTGTTCTATATCTCTGCCAAACAAACTCCCCGGAGGTTGAGCTTTCAGAAGCAAGTTTAACTCTAAGGGAGGAAGCAGCAGAATGTGCCTCTCACATCTAGCCTGTAGGAATTCAGGTTGGCAAGTTCTATTGGGAAGCCCATTGCTGCCTATGGTGGAAACGGCATGGGAGATTTCAGTTTCAAAATCTCTGTGAAAAAGCGTCAGAGAAGCTTCTCCGTTTAGAATCCAGCATATCTCACTGAACCGAAGAAGTGGTAGTTAGAAGGGAGTTAGAGCTGCAAGCAGTTTGGTTTGGGAAATTAGACGCGAAATGAAACTGCAAATGCCTTCCAACAGGCTTGGAAAAGTGTGTTCTATATCTCTGCCAAACAGACTCCCTGGAGGTTGAGCTTTCAGAAGCTAGTTTAACTCTAAGGGAGGAAGCAGCAGAATGTGCCTCTCACATCTAGCCTGTAGGAATTCAGGTTGGCAACTTCTATGTGGAAGCCCATTGCTGGCTATGGTGGAAACAGCATGGGAGATTTCAGTTTCAAAATCTCTGTGAAAAAGCGTCAGAGAAGCTTCTCCGTTTAGAATCCAGCATATCTCACTGAACCGAAGAAGTGGTAGTTAGAAGGCAGTTAGAGCTGCAAGCAGTTTGGTTTGGGAAATTAGACGCGAAATGAAACTGCAAATGCCTTCCAACAGGCTTGGACAAGTGTGTTCTATATCTCTGCCAAAGAAACTCCCCGGAGGTTGAGCTTTCAGAAGCTAGTTTAACTCTAAGGGAGGAAGCAGCAGAATGTGCCTCTCACATCTAGCCTGTAGGAATTCAGGTTGGCAAGTTCTATGGGGAAGCCCATTGGTGCCTTCGTTGGAAACGGGTTTGGAAATTTCAGTTTAAAAATCTCTGTGAAAAAGCGTCAGAGAAGCTTCTCCGTTTAGAATCCAGCATATCTCACTGAACCGAAGAAGTGGTAGTTAGAAGGGAGTTAGAGCTGCAAGCAGTTTGGTTTGGGAAATTAGACGCGAAATGAAACTGCAAATGCCTTCCAACAGGCTTGGAAATATGTGTTCTATATCTCTGCCAAACAGACTCCCTGGAGGTTGAGCTTTCAGAAGCTAGTTTAACTCTAAGGGAGGAAGCAGCAGAATGTGCCTCTCACATCTAGCCTGTAGGAATTCAGGTTGGCAACTTCTATGTGGAAGCCCATTGCTGGCTATGGTGGAAACAGCATGGGAGATTTCAGTTTCAAAATCTCTGTGAAAAAGCGTCAGAGAAGCTTCTCCGTTTAGAATCCAGCATATCTCACTGAATCGAAGACGTGGTAGTTAGAAGGCAGTTAGAGCTGCAAGCAGTTTGGTTTGGGAAATTAGACGCGAAATGAAACTGCAAATGCCTTCCAACAGGCTTGGAAAAGTGTGTTCTATATCTCTGCCAAACAAACTCCCCGGAGGTTGAGCTTTCAGAAGCAAGTTTAACTCTAAGGGAGGAAGCAGCAGAATGTGCCTCTCACATCTAGCCTGTAGGAATTCAGGTTGGCAAGTTCTGTGGGGAAGCCCATTGCTGCCTATGGTGGAAACGGCATGGGAGATTTCAGTTTCAAAATCTCTGTGAAAAAGCGTCAGAGAAGCTTCTCCGTTTAGAATCCAGCATATCTCACTGAACCGAAGAAGTGGTAGTTAGAAGGGAGTTAGAGCTGCAAGCAGTTTGGTTTGGGAAATTAGACGCGAAATGAAACTGCAAATGCCTTCCAACAGGCTTGGAAAAGTGTGTTCTATATCTCTGCCAAACAAACTCCCCGGAGGTTGAGCTTTCAGAAGCAAGTTTAACTCTAAGGGAGGAAGCAGCAGAATGTGCCTCTCACATCTAGCCTGTAGGAATTCAGGTTGGCAAGTTCTATGGGGAAGCCCATAGGCGCCTTCGTTGGAAACGGGTTTGGAAATTTCAGTTTCAAAATCTCTGTGAAAAAGCGTCAGAGAAGCTTCTCCGTTTAGAATCCAGCATATCTCACTGAACCGAAGAAGTGGTAGTTAGAAGGCAGTTAGAGCTGCAAGCAGTTTGGTTTGGGAAATTAGACGCGAAATGAAACTGCAAATGCCTTCCAACAGGCTTGGAAAAGTGTGTTCTATATCTCTGCCAAACAAACTCCCCGGAGGTTGAGCTTTCAGAAGCAAGTTTAACTCTAAGGGAGGAAGCAGCAGAATGTGCCTCTCACATCTAGCCTGTAGGAATTCAGGTTGGCAAGTTCTATGGGGAAGCCCATTGCTGCCTATGGTGGAAACGGCATGGGAGATTTCAGTTTAAAAATCTCTGTGAAAAAGCGTCAGAGAAGCTTCTCCGTTTAGAATCCAGCATATCTCACTGAACCGAAGAAGTGGTAGTTAGAAGGTAGTTAGAGCTGCAAGCAGTTTGGTTTGGGAAATTAGACGCGAAATGAAACTGCAAATGCCTTCCAACAGGCTTGGAAAAGTGTGTTCTATATCTCTGCCAAACAGAATCCCTGGAGGTTGAGCTTTCAGAAGCTAGTTTAACTCTAAGGGAGGAAGCAGCAGAATGTGCCTCTCACATCTAGCCTGTAGGAATTCAGGTTGGCAACTTCTATGTGGAAGCCCATTGCTGGCTATGGTGGAAACAGCATGGGAGATTTCAGTTTCAAAATCTCTGTGAAAAAGCGTCAGAGAAGCTTCTCCGTTTAGAATCCAGCATATCTCACTGAACCGAAGAAGTGGTAGTTAGAAGGCAGTTAGAGCTGCAAGCAGTTTGGTTTGGGAAATTAGACGCGAAATGAAACTGCAAATGCCTTCCAACAGGCTTGGACAAGTGTGTTCTATATCTCTGCCAAAGAAACTCCCCGGAGGTTGAGCTTTCAGAAGCTAGTTTAACTCTAAGGGAGGAAGCAGCAGAATGTGCCTCTCACATCTAGCCTGTAGGAATTCAGGTTGGCAAGTTCTATGGGGAAGCCCATTGGTGCCTTCGTTGGAAACGGGTTTGGAAATTTCAGTTTAAAAATCTCTGTGAAAAAGCGTCAGAGAAGCTTCTCCGTTTAGAATCCAGCATATCTCACTGAACCGAAGAAGTGGTAGTTAGAAGGGAGTTAGAGCTGCAAGCAGTTTGGTTTGGGAAATTAGACGCGAAATGAAACTGCAAATGCCTTCCAACAGGCTTGGAAATATGTGTTCTATATCTCTGCCAAACAGACTCCCTGGAGGTTGAGCTTTCAGAAGCTAGTTTAACTCTAAGGGAGGAAGCAGCAGAATGTGCCTCTCACATCTAGCCTGTAGGAATTCAGGTTGGCAACTTCTATGTGGAAGCCCATTGCTGGCTATGGTGGAAACAGCATGGGAGATTTCAGTTTCAAAATCTCTGTGAAAAAGCGTCAGAGAAGCTTCTCCGTTTAGAATCCAGCATATCTCACTGAACCGAAGAAGTGGTAGTTAGAAGGGAGTTAGAGCTGCAAGCAGTTTGGTTTGGGAAATTAGACGCGAAATGAAACTGCAAATGCCTTCCAACAGGCTTGGAAAAGTGTGTTCTATATCTCTGCCAAACAAACTCCCCGGAGGTTGAGCTTTCAGAAGCAAGTTTAACTCTAAGGGAGGAAGCAGCAGAATGTGCCTCTCACATCTAGCCTGTAGGAATTCAGGTTGGCAAGTTCTGTGGGGAAGCCCATTGCTGCCTATGGTGGAAACGGCATGGGAGATTTCAGTTTCAAAATCTCTGTGAAAAAGCGTCAGAGAAGCTTCTCCGTTTAGAATCCAGCATATCTCACTGAACCGAAGAAGTGGTAGTTAGAAGGGAGTTAGAGCTGCAAGCAGTTTGGTTTGGGAAATTAGACGCGAAATGAAACTGCAAATGCCTTCCAACAGGCTTGGAAAAGTGTGTTCTATATCTCTGCCAAACAAACTCCCCGGAGGTTGAGCTTTCAGAAGCAAGTTTAACTCTAAGGGAGGAAGCAGCAGAATGTGCCTCTCACATCTAGCCTGTAGGAATTCAGGTTGGCAAGTTCTATGGGGAAGCCCATTGCTGCCTATGGTGGAAACGGCATGGGAGATTTCAGTTTCAAAATCTCTGTGAAAAAGCGTCAGAGAAGCTTCTCCGTTTAGAATCCAGCATATCTCACTGAACCGAAGAAGTGGTAGTTAGAAGGGAGTTAGAGATGCAAGCAGTTTGGTTTGGGAAATTAGATGCGAAATGACACTGCAAAGGCCTTCCAACAGGCTTGGAAAAGTGTGTTCTATATCTCTGCCAAACAGAGTCCCCGGAGGTTGAGCTTTCAGAAGCAAGTTTAACTCTAAGGGAGGAAGCAGCAGAATGTGCCTCTCACATCTAGCCTGTAGGAATTCAGGTTGGCAAGTTCTGTGGGGAAGCCCATTGCTGCCTATGGTGGAAACGGCATGGGAGATTTCAGTTTCAAAATCTCTGTGAAAAAGCGTCAGAGAAGCTTCTCCGTTTAGAATCCAGCATATCTCACTGAACCGAAGAAGTGGTAGTTAGAAGGGAGTTAGAGCTGCAAGCAGTTTGGTTTGGGAAATTAGACGCGAAATGAAACTGCAAATGCCTTCCAACAGGCTTGGAAAAGTGTGTTCTATATCTCTGCCAAACAAACTCCCCGGAGGTTGAGCTTTCACAAGCAAGTTTAACTCTAAGGGAGGAAGCAGCAGAATGTGCCTCTCACATCTAGCCTGTAGGAATTCAGGTTGGCAAGTTCTATGGGGAAGCCCATTGCTGCCTATGGTGGAAACGGCATGGGAGATTTCAGTTTCAAAATCTCTGTGAAAAAGCATCAGAGAAGCTTCTCCGTTTAGAATCCAGCATATCTCACTGAACCGAAGAAGTGGTAGTTAGAAGGGAGTTAGAGCTGCAAGCAGTTTGGTTTGGGAAATTAGATGCGAAATGACACTGCAAAGGCCTTCCAACAGGCTTGGAAAAGTGTGTTCTATATCTCTGCCAAACAGAGTCCCCGGAGGTTGAGCTTTCAGAAGCAAGCTTAACTGTTAGGGAGGAAGCAGCAGAATGTGCCTCTCACATCTAGCCTGTAGGAATTCAGGTTGGCAAGTTCTATGGGGAAGCCCATTGCTGCCTATGGTGGAAACGGCATGGGAGATTTCAGTTTCAAAATCTCTGTGAAAAAGCGTCAGAGAAGCTTCTCCGTTTAGAATCCAGCATATCTCACTGAACCGAAGAAGTGGTAGTTAGAAGGCAGTTAGAGCTGCAAGCAGTTTGGTTTGGGAAATTAGACGCGAAATGAAACTGCAAATGCCTTCCAACAGGCTTGGAAAAGTGTGTTCTATATCTCTGCCAAACAAACTCCCCGGAGGTTGAGCTTTCAGAAGCTAGTTTAACTCTAAGGGAGGAAGCAGCAGAATGTGCCTCTCACATCTAGCCTGTAGGAATTCAGGTTGGCAAGTTCTATGGGGAAGCCCATTGCTGCCTATGGTGGAAACAGCATGGGAGATTTCAGTTTCAAAATCTCTGTGTAAAAGCGTCAGAGAAGCTTCTCCGTTTAGAATCCAGCATATCTCACTGAACCGAAGAAGTGGTAGTTAGAAGGCAGTTAGAGCTGCAAGCAGTTTGGTTTGGGAAATTAGACGCGAAATGAAACTGCAAATGCCTTCCAACAGGCTTGGAAAAGTGTGTTCTATATCTCTGCCAAACACACTCCCCGGAGGTTGAGCTTTCAGAAGCAAGTTTAACTCTAAGGGAGGAAGCAGCCGAATGTGCCTCTCACATCTAGCCTGTAGGAATTCAGGTTGGCAAGTTGTATGGGGAAGCCCATTGCTGCCTATGGTGGAAACGGCATGGGAGATTTCAGTTTCAAAATCTCTGTGAAAAAGCGTCAGAGAAGCTTCTCCGTTTAGAATCCAGCATATCTCACTGAACCGAAGAAGTGGTAGTTAGAAGGCAGTTAGAGCTGCAAGCAGTTTGGTTTGGGAAATTAGACGCGAAATGAAACTGCAAATGCCTTCCAACAGGCTTGGAAAAGTGTGTTCTATATCTCTGCCAAACAAACTCCCCGGAGGTTGAGCTTTCAGAAGCTAGTTTAACTCTAAGGGAGGAAGCAGCAGAATGTGCCTCTCACATCTAGCCTGTAGGAATTCAGGTTGGCAAGTTCTATGGGGAACCCCTAGGCGCCTTCGTTGGAAACGGGTTTGGAAATTTCAGTTTCAAAATCTCTGTGAAAAAGCGTCAGAGAAGCTTCTCCGTTTAGAATCCAGCATATCTCACTGAACCGAAGAAGTGGTAGTTAGAAGGGAGTTAGAGCTGCAAGCAGTTTGGTTTGGGAAATTAGACGCGAAATGAAACTGCAAATGCCTTCCAACAGGCTTGGAAAAGTGTGTTTTATATCTCTGCCAAACAAACTCCCCGGAGGTTGAGCTTTCAGAAGCAAGTTTAACTCTAAGGGAGGAAGCAGCAGAATGTGCCTCTCACATCTAGCCTGTAGGAATTCAGGTTGGCAAGTTCTATTGGGAAGCCCATTGCTGCCTATGGTGGAAACGGCATGGGAGATTTCAGTTTCAAAATCTCTGTGAAAAAGCGTCAGAGAAGCTTCTCCGTTTAGAATCCAGCATATCTCACTGAACCGAAGAAGTGGTAGTTAGAAGGGAGTTAGAGCTGCAAGCAGTTTGGTTTGGGAAATTAGACGCGAAATGAAACTGCAAATGCCTTCCAACAGGCTTGGAAAAGTGTGTTCTATATCTCTGCCAAACAGACTCCCTGGAGGTTGAGCTTTCAGAAGCTGGTTTAACTCTAAGGGAGGAAGCAGCAGAATGTGCCTCTCACATCTAGCCTGTAGGAATTCAGGTTGGCAACTTCTATGTTGAAGCCCATTGCTGGCTATGGTGGAAACAGCATGGGAGATTTCAGTTTCAAAATCTCTGTGAAAAAGCGTCAGAGAAGCTTCTCCATTTAGAATCCAGCATATCTCACTGAACCGAAGAAGTGGTAGTTAGAAGGCAGTTAGAGCTGCAAGCAGTTTGGTTTGGGAAATTAGACGCGAAATGAAACTGCAAATGCCTTCCAACAGGCTTGGAAAAGTGTGTTCTATATCTCTGCCAAACAAACTCCCCGGAGGTTGAGCTTTCAGAAGCTAGTTTAACTCTAAGGGAGGAAGCAGCAGAATGTGCCTCTCACATCTAGCCTGTAGGAATTCAGGTTGGCAAGTTCTATGGGGAAGCCCATTGCTGCCTATGGTGGAAACGGCATGGGAGATTTCAGTTTCAAAATCTCTGTGAAAATGCATCAGAGAAGCTTCTCCGTTTAGAATCCAGCATATCTCACTGAACCGAAGAAGTGGTAGTTAGAAGGGAGTTAGAGCTGCAAGCAGTTTGGTTTGGGAAATTAGATGCGAAATGACACTGCAAAGGCCTTCCAACAGGCTTGGAAAAGTGTGTTCTATATCTCTGCCAAACAGAGTCCCCGGAGGTTGAGCTTTCAGAAGCAAGCTTAACTGTTAGGGAGGAAGCAGCAGAATGTGCCTCTCACATCTAGCCTGTAGGAATTCAGGTTGGCAAGTTCTATGGGGAACCCCTAGGCGCCTTCGTTGGAAACGGGTTTGGAAATTTCAGTTTCAAAATCTCTGTGAAAAAGCGTCAGAGAAGCTTCTCCGTTTAGAATCCAGCATATCTCACTGAACCGAAGAAGTGGTAGTTAGAAGGGAGTTAGAGCTGCAAGCAGTTTGGTTTGGGAAATTAGACGCGAAATGAAACTGCAAATGCCTTCCAACAGGCTTGGAAAAGTGTGTTCTATATCTCTGCCAAACAAACTCCCCGGAGGTTGAGCTTTCAGAAGCAAGTTTAACTCTAAGGGAGGAAGCAGCAGAATGTGCCTCTCACATCTAGCCTGTAGGAATTCAGGTTGGCAAGTTCTATTGGGAAGCCCATTGCTGCCTATGGTGGAAACGGCATGGGAGATTTCAGTTTCAAAATCTCTGTGAAAAAGCGTCAGAGAAGCTTCTCCGTTTAGAATCCAGCATATCTCACTGAACCGAAGAAGTGGTAGTTAGAAGGGAGTTAGAGCTGCAAGCAGTTTGGTTTGGGAAATTAGACGCGAAATGAAACTGCAAATGCCTTCCAACAGGCTTGGAAAAGTGTGTTCTATATCTCTGCCAAACAGACTCCCTGGAGGTTGAGCTTTCAGAAGCTAGTTTAACTCTAAGGGAGGAAGCAGCAGAATGTGCCTCTCACATCTAGCCTGTAGGAATTCAGGTTGGCAAGTTCTATGGGGAAGCCCATTGCTGCCTATGGTGGAAACGGCATGGGAGATTTCAGTTTCAAAATCTCTGTGAAAAAGCATCAGAGAAGCTTCTCCGTTTAGAATCCAGCATATCTCACTGAACCGAAGAAGTGGTAGTTAGAAGGGAGTTAGAGCTGCAAGCAGTTTGGTTTGGGAAATTAGATGCGAAATGACACTGCAAAGGCCTTCCAACAGGCTTGGAAAAGTGTGTTCTATATCTCTGCCAAACAGAGTCCCCGGAGGTTGATCTTTCAGAAGCAAGCTTAACTGTTAGGGAGGAAGCAGCAGAATGTGCCTCTCACATCTAGCCTGTAGGAATTCAGGTTGGCAAGTTCTATGGGGAAGCCCATTGCTGCCTATGGTGGAAACGGCATGGGAGATTTCAGTTTCAAAATCTCTGTGAAAAAGCGTCAGAGAAGCTTCTCCGTTTAGAATCCAGCATATCACACTGAACCGAAGAAGTGGTAGTTAGAAGGCAGTTAGAGCTGCAAGCAGTTTGGTTTGGGAAATTAGACGCGAAATGAAACTGCAAATGCCTTCCAACAGGCTTGGAAAAGTGTGTTCTATATCTCTGCCAAACAAACTCCCCGGAGGTTGAGCTTTCAGAAGCTAGTTTAACTCTAAGGGAGGAAGCAGCAGAATGTGCCTCTCACATCTAGCCTGTAGGAATTCAGGTTGGCAAGTTCTATGGGGAAGCCCATTGCTGCCTATGGTGGAAACAGCATGGGAGATTTCAGTTTCAAAATCTCTGTGAAAAAGCGTCAGAGAAGCTTCTCCGTTTAGAATCCAGCATATCTCACTGAACCGAAGAAGTGGTAGTTAGAAGGCAGTTAGAGCTGCAAGCAGTTTGGTTTGGGAAATTAGACGCGAAATGAAACTGCAAATGCCTTCCAACAGGCTTGGAAAAGTGTGTTCTATATCTCTGCCAAACACACTCCCCGGAGGTTGAGCTTTCAGAAGCAAGTTTAACTCTAAGGGAGGAAGCAGCCGAATGTGCCTCTCACATCTAGCCTGTAGGAATTCAGGTTGGCAAGTTCTATGGGGAAGCCCATTGCTGCCTATGGTGGAAACGGCATGGGAGATTTCAGTTTCAAAATCTCTGTGAAAAAGCGTCAGAGAAGCTTCTCCGTTTAGAATCCAGCATATCTCACTGAACCGAAGAAGTGGTAGTTAGAAGGCAGTTAGAGCTGCAAGCAGTTTGGTTTGGGAAATTAGACGCGAAATGAAACTGCAAATGCCTTCCAACAGGCTTGTAAAAGTGTGTTCTATATCTCTGCCAAACAAACTCCCCGGAGGTTGAGCTTTCAGAAGCTAGTTTAACTCTAAGGGAGGAAGCAGCAGAATGTGCCTCTCACATCTAGCCTGTAGGAATTCAGGCTGGCAAGTTCTATGGTGAACCCCTAGGCGCCTTCGTTGGAAACGGGTTTGGAAATTTCAGTTTCAAAATCTCTGTGAAAAAGCGTCAGAGAAGCTTCTCCGTTTAGAATCCAGCATATCTCACTGAACCGAAGAAGTGGTAATTAGAAGGGAGTTAGAGCTGCAAGCAGTTTGGTTTGGGAAATTAGACGCGAAATGAAACTGCAAATGCCTTCCAACAGGCTTGGAAAAGTGTGTTCTATATCTCTGCCAAACAAACTCCCCGGAGGTTGAGCTTTCAGAAGCAAGTTTAACTCTAAGGGAGGAAGCAGCAGAATGTGCCTCTCACATCTAGCCTTTAGGAATTCAGGTTGGCAAGTTCTATGGGGAAGCCCATTGCTGCCTATGGTGGAAACGGCATGGGAGATTTCAGTTTCAAAATCTCTGTGAAAAAGCGTCAGAGAAGCTTCTCCGTTTAGAATCCAGCATATCTCACTGAACCGAAGAAGTGGTAGTTAAAAGGGAGTTAGAGCTGCAAGCAGTTTGGTTTGGGAAATTAGATGCGAAATGACACTGCAAAGGCCTTCCAACAGGCTTGGAAAAGTGTGTTCTATATCTGTGCCAAACAGAGTCCCCGGAGGTTGAGCTTTCAGAAGCAAGATTAACTGTTAGGGAGGAAGCAGCAGAATGTGCCTCTCACATCTAGCCTGTAGGAATTCAGGTTGGCAAGTTCTATGGGGAAGCCCATTGCTGCCTATGGTGGAAACGGCATGGGAGATTTCAGTTTCAAAATCTCTGTGAAAAAGCGTCAGAGAAGCTTCTCCGTTTAGAATCCAGCATATCTCACTGAACCGAAGAAGTGGTAGTTAGAAGGCAGTTAGAGCTGCAAGCAGTTTGGTTTGGGAAATTAGACGCGAAATGAAACTGCAAATGCCTTCCAACAGGCTTGGAAAAGTGTGTTCTATATCTCTGCCAAACAAACTCCCCGGAGGTTGAGCTTTCAGAAGCTAGTTTAACTCTAAGGGAGGAAGCAGCAGAATGTGCCTCTCACATCTAGCCTGTAGGAATTCAGGTTGGCAAGTTCTATGGGGAAGCCCATTGCTGCCTATGGTGGAAACAGCATGGGAGATTTCAGTTTCAAAATCTCTGTGAAAAAGCGTCAGAGAAGCTTCTCCGTTTAGAATCCAGCATATCTCACTGAACCGAAGAAGTGGTAGTTAGAAGGCAGTTAGAGCTGCAAGCAGTTTGGTTTGGGAAATTAGACGCGAAATGAAACTGCAAATGCCTTCCAACAGGCTTGGAAAAGTGTGTTCTATATCTCTGCCAAACACACTCCCCGGAGGTTGAGCTTTCAGAAGCAAGTTTAACTCTAAGGGAGGAAGCAGCCGAATGTGCCTCTCACATCTAGCCTGTAGGAATTCAGGTTGGCAAGTTGTATGGGGAAGCCCATTGCTGCCTATGGTGGAAACGGCATGGGAGATTTCAGTTTCAAAATCTCTGTGAAAAAGCGTCAGAGAAGCTTCTCCGTTTAGAATCCAGCATATCTCACTGAACCGAAGAAGTGGTAGTTAGAAGGCAGTTAGAGCTGCAAGCAGTTTGGTTTGGGAAATTAGACGCGAAATGAAACTGCAAATGCCTTCCAACAGGCTTGGAAAAGTGTGTTCTATATCTCTGCCAAACAAACTCCCCGGAGGTTGAGCTTTCAGAAGCTAGTTTAACTCTAAGGGAGGAAGCAGCAGAATGTGCCTCTCACATCTAGCCTGTAGGAATTCAGGTTGGCAAGTTCTATGGGGAACCCCTAGGCGCCTTCGTTGGAAACGGGTTTGGAAATTTCAGTTTCAAAATCTCTGTGAAAAAGCGTCAGAGAAGCTTCTCCGTTTAGAATCCAGCATATCTCACTGAACCGAAGAAGTGGTAGTTAGAAGGGAGTTAGAGCTGCAAGCAGTTTGGTTTGGGAAATTAGACGCGAAATGAAACTGCAAATGCCTTCCAACAGGCTTGGAAAAGTGTGTTCTATATCTCTGCCAAACAAACTCCCCGGAGGTTGAGCTTTCAGAAGCAAGTTTAACTCTAAGGGAGGAAGCAGCAGAATGTGCCTCTCACATCTAGCCTGTAGGAATTCAGGTTGGCAAGTTCTATTGGGAAGCCCATTGCTGCCTATGGTGGAAACGGCATGGGAGATTTCAGTTTCAAAATCTCTGTGAAAAAGCGTCAGAGAAGCTTCTCCGTTTAGAATCCAGCATATCTCACTGAACCGAAGAAGTGGTAGTTAGAAGGGAGTTAGAGCTGCAAGCAGTTTGGTTTGGGAAATTAGACGCGAAATGAAACTGCAAATGCCTTCCAACAGGCTTGGAAAAGTGTGTTCTATATCTCTGCCAAACAGACTCCCTGGAGGTTGAGCTTTCAGAAGCTAGTTTAACTCTAAGGGAGGAAGCAGCAGAATGTGCCTCTCACATCTAGCCTGTAGGAATTCAGGTTGGCAACTTCTATGTGGAAGCCCATTGCTGGCTATGGTGGAAACAGCATGGGAGATTTCAGTTTCAAAATCTCTGTGAAAAAGCGTCAGAGAAGCTTCTCCATTTAGAATCCAGCATATCTCACTGAACCGAAGAAGTGGTAGTTAGAAGGCAGTTAGAGCTGCAAGCAGTTTGGTTTGGGAAATTAGACGCGAAATGAAACTGCAAATGCCTTCCAACAGGCTTGGAAAAGTGTGTTCTATATCTCTGCCAAACAAACTCCCCGGAGGTTGAGCTTTCAGAAGCTAGTTTAACTCTAAGGGAGGAAGCAGCAGAATGTGCCTCTCACATCTAGCCTGTAGGAATTCAGGTTGGCAAGTTCTATGGGGAACCCCTAGGCGCCTTCGTTGGAAACGGGTTTGGAAATTTCAGTTTCAAAATCTCTGTGAAAAAGCGTCAGAGAAGCTTCTCCGTTTAGAATCCAGCATATCTCACTGAACCGAAGAAGTGGTAGTTAGAAGGGAGTTAGAGCTGCAAGCAGTTTGGTTTGGGAAATTAGACGCGAAATGAAACTGCAAATGCCTTCCAACAGGCTTGGAAAAGTGTGTTCTATATCTCTGCCAAACAAACTCCCCGGAGGTTGAGCTTTCAGAAGCAAGTTTAACTCTAAGGGAGGAAGCAGCAGAATGTGCCTCTCACATCTAGCCTGTAGGAATTCAGGTTGGCAAGTTCTATTGGGAAGCCCATTGCTGCCTATGGTGGAAACGGCATGGGAGATTTCAGTTTCAAAATCTCTGTGAAAAAGCGTCAGAGAAGCTTCTCCGTTTAGAATCCAGCATATCTCACTGAACCGAAGAAGTGGTAGTTAGAAGGGAGTTAGAGCTGCAAGCAGTTTGGTTTGGGAAATTAGACGCGAAATGAAACTGCAAATGCCTTCCAACAGGCTTGGAAAAGTGTGTTCTATATCTCTGCCAAACAGACTCCCTGGAGGTTGAGCTTTCAGAAGCTAGTTTAACTCTAAGGGAGGAAGCAGCAGAATGTGCCTCTCACATCTAGCCTGTAGGAATTCAGGTTGGCAACTTCTATGTGGAAGCCCATTGCTGGCTATGGTGGAAACAGCATGGGAGATTTCAGTTTCAAAATCTCTGTGAAAAAGCGTCAGAGAAGCTTCTCCATTTAGAATCCAGCATATCTCACTGAACCGAAGAAGTGGTAGTTAGAAGGCAGTTAGAGCTGCAAGCAGTTTGGTTTGGGAAATTAGACGCGAAATGAAACTGCAAATGCCTTCCAACAGGCTTGGAAAAGTGTGTTCTATATCTCTGCCAAACAAACTCCCCGGAGGTTGAGCTTTCAGAAGCTAGTTTAACTCTAAGGGAGGAAGCAGCAGAATGTGCCTCTCACATCTAGCCTGTAGGAATTCAGGTTGGCAAGTTCTATGGGGAAGCCCATTGGTGCCTTCGTTGGAAACGGGTTTGGAAATTTCAGTTTCAAAATCTCTGTGAAAAAGCGTCAGAGAAGCTTCTCCGTTTAGAATCCAGCATATCTCACTGAACCGAAGAAGTGGTAGTTAGAAGGGAGTTAGAGCTGCAAGCAGTTTGGTTTGGGACATTAGACGCGAAATGAAACTGCAAATGCCTTCCAACAGGCTTGGAAAAGTGTGTTCTATATCTCTGCCAAACAAACTCCCCGGAGGTTGAGCTTTCAGAAGCAAGTTTAACTCTAAGGGAGGAAGCAGCAGAATGTGCCTCTCACATCTAGCCTGTAGGAATTCAGGTTGGCAAGTTCTATGGGGAAGCCCATTGCTGCCTATGGTGGAAACGGCATGGGAGATTTCAGTTTCAAAATCTCTGTGAAAAAGCATCAGAGAAGCTTCTCCGTTTAGAATCCAGCATATCTCACTGAACCGAAGAAGTGGTAGTTAGAAGGGAGTTAGAGCTGCAAGCAGTTTGGTTTGGGAAATTAGATGCGAAATGACACTGCAAAGGCCTTCCAACAGGCTTGGAAAAGTGTGTTCTATATCTCTGCCAAACAGAGTCCCCGGAGGTTGATCTTTCAGAAGCAAGCTTAACTGTTAGGGAGGAAGCAGCAGAATGTGCCTCTCACATCTAGCCTGTAGGAATTCAGGTTGGCAAGTTCTATGGGGAAGCCCATTGCTGCCTATGGTGGAAACGGCATGGGAGATTTCAGTTTCAAAATCTCTGTGAAAAAGCGTCAGAGAAGCTTCTCCGTTTAGAATCCAGCATATCTCACTGAACCGAAGAAGTGGTAGTTAGAAGGCAGTTAGAGCTGCAAGCAGTTTGGTTTGGGAAATTAGACGCGAAATGAAACTGCAAATGCCTTCCAACAGGCTTGGAAAAGTGTGTTCTATATCTCTGCCAAACAAACTCCCCGGAGGTTGAGCTTTCAGAAGCTAGTTTAACTCTAAGGGAGGAAGCAGCAGAATGTGCCTCTCACATCTAGCCTGTAGGAATTCAGGTTGGCAAGTTCTATGGGGAAGCCCATTGCTGCCTATGGTGGAAACAGCATGGGAGATTTCAGTTTCAAAATCTCTGTGAAAAAGCGTCAGAGAAGCTTCTCCGTTTAGAATCCAGCATATCTCACTGAACCGAAGAAGTGGTAGTTAGAAGGCAGTTAGAGCTGCAAGCAGTTTGGTTTGGGAAATTAGACGCGAAATGAAACTGCAAATGCCTTCCAACAGGCTTGTAAAAGTGTGTTCTATATCTCTGCCAAACAAACTCCCCGGAGGTTGAGCTTTCAGAAGCTAGTTTAACTCTAAGGGAGGAAGCAGCAGAATGTGCCTCTCACATCTAGCCTGTAGGAATTCAGGCTGGCAAGTTCTATGGGGAACCCCTAGGCGCCTTCGTTGGAAACGGGTTTGGAAATTTCAGTTTCAAAATCTCTGTGAAAAAGCGTCAGAGAAGCTTCTCCGTTTAGAATCCAGCATATCTCACTGAACCGAAGAAGTGGTAGTTAGAAGGGAGTTAGAGCTGCAAGCAGTTTGGTTTGGGAAATTAGACGCGAAATGAAACTGCAAATGCCTTCCAACAGGCTTGGAAAAGTGTGTTCTATATCTCTGCCAAACAAACTCCCCGGAGGTTGAGCTTTCAGAAGCAAGTTTAACTCTAAGGGAGGAAGCAGCAGAATGTGCCTCTCACATCTAGCCTGTAGGAATTCAGGTTGGCAAGTTCTATGGGGAAGCCCATTGCTGCCTATGGTGGAAACGGCATGGGAGATTTCAGTTTCAAAATCTCTGTGAAAAAGCGTCAGAGAAGCTTCTCCGTTTAGAATCCAGCATATCTCACTGAACCGAAGAAGTGGTAGTTAGAAGGGAGTTAGAGCTGCAAGCAGTTTGGTTTGGGAAATTAGATGCGAAATGACACTGCAAAGGCCTTCCAACAGGCTTGGAAAAGTGTGTTCTATATCTGTGCCAAACAGAGTCCCCGGAGGTTGAGCTTTCAGAAGCAAGATTAACTGTTAGGGAGGAAGCAGCAGAATGTGCCTCTCACATCTAGCCTGTAGGAATTCAGGTTGGCAAGTTCTATGGGGAAGCCCATTGCTGCCTATGGTGGAAACGGCATGGGAGATTTCAGTTTCAAAATCTCTGTGAAAAAGCGTCAGAGAAGCTTCTCCGTTTAGAATCCAGCATATCTCACTGAACCGAAGAAGTGGTAGTTAGAAGGCAGTTAGAGCTGCAAGCAGTTTGGTTTGGGAAATTAGACGCGAAATGAAACTGCAAATGCCTTCCAACAGGCTTGGAAAAGTGTGTTCTATATCTCTGCCAAACAGACTCCCTGGAGGTTGAGCTTTCAGAAGCTAGTTTAACTCTAAGGGAGGAAGCAGCAGAATGTGCCTCTCACATCTAGCCTGTAGGAATTCAGGTTGGCAAGTTCTATGGGGAAGCCCATTGCTGCCTATGGTGGAAACGGCATGGGAGATTTCAGTTTCAAAATCTCTGTGAAAAAGCGTCAGAGAAGCTTCTCCGTTTAGAATCCAGCATATCTCACTGAACCGAAGAAGTGGTAGTTAGAAGGGAGTTAGAGCTGCAAGCAGTTTGGTTTGGGAAATTAGACGCGAAATGAAACTGCAAATGCCTTCCAACAGGCTTGGAAAAGTGTGTTCTATATCTCTGCCAAACAGACTCCCTGGAGGTTGAGCTTTCAGAAGCTAGTTTAACTCTAAGGGAGGAAGCAGCAGAATGTGCCTCTCACATCTAGCCTGTAGGAATTCAGGTTGGCAAGTTCTATGGGGAAGCCCATTGCTGCCTATGGTGGAAACGGCATGGGAGATTTCAGTTTCAAAATCTCTGTGAAAAAGCGTCAGAGAAGCTTCTCCGTTTAGAATCCAGCATATCTCACTGAACCGAAGAAGTGGTAGTTAGAAGGCAGTTAGAGCTGCAAGCAGTTTGGTTTGGGAAATTAGACGCGAAATGAAACTGCAAATGCCTTCCAACAGCCTTGGAAAAGTGTGTTCTATATCTCTGCCAAACAGACTCCCTGGAGGTTGAGCTTTCAGAAGCTAGTTTAACTCTAAGGGAGGAAGCAGCAGAATGTGCCTCTCACATCTAGCCTGTAGGAATTCAGGTTGGCAAGTTCTATGGGGAAGCCCATTGGCGCCTTCGTTGGAAACGGGTTTGGAAATTTCAGTTTCAAAATCTCTGTGAAAAAGCGTCAGAGAAGCTTCTCCGTTTAGAATCCAGCATATCTCACTGAACCGAAGAAGTGGTAGTTAGAAGGGAGTTAGAGCTGCAAGCAGTTTGGTTTGGGAAATTAGACGCGAAATGAAACTGCAAATGCCTTCCAACAGGCTTGGAAAAGTGTGTTCTATATCTCTGCCAAACAAACTCCCCGGAGGTTGAGCTTTCAGAAGCAAGTTTAACTCTAAGGGAGGAAGCAGCAGAATGTGCCTCTCACATCTAGCCTGTAGGAATTCAGGTTGGCAAGTTCTATGGGGAAGCCCATTGCTGCCTATGGTGGAAACGGCATGGGAGATTTCAGTTTCAAAATCTCTGTGAAAAAGCGTCAGAGAAGCTTCTCCGTTTAGAATCCAGCATATCTCACTGAACCGAAGAAGTGGTAGTTAGAAGGGAGTTAGAGCTGCAAGCAGTTTGGTTTGGGAATTTAGACGCGTAATGAAACTGCAAATGCCTTCCAACAGGCTTGGAAAAGTGTGTTCTATATCTCTGCCAAACAAACTCCCCGGAGGTTGAGCTTTCAGAAGCAAGTTTAACTCTAAGGGAGGAAGCAGCAGAATGTGCCTCTCACATCTAGCCTGTAGGAATTCAGGTTGGCAAGTTCTATGGGGAAGCCCATTGCTGCCTATGGTGGAAACGGCATGGGAGATTTCAGTTTCAAAATCTCTGTGAAAAAGCGTCAGAGAAGCTTCTCCGTTTAGAATCCAGCATATCTCACTGAACCGAAGAAGTGGTAGTTAGAAGGCAGTTAGAGCTGCAAGCAGTTTGGTTTGGGAAATTAGACGCGAAATGAAACTGCAAATGCCTTCCAACAGGCTTGGAAAAGTGTGTTCTATATCTCTGCCAAACACACTCCCCGGAGGTTGAGCTTTCAGAAGCAAGTTTAACTCTAAGGGAGGAAGCAGCCGAATGTGCCTCTCACATCTAGCCTGTAGGAATTCAGGTTGGCAAGTTCTATGGGGAACCCCTAGGCGCCTTCGTTGGAAACGGGTTTGGAAATTTCAGTTTCAAAATCTCTGTGAAAAAGCGTCAGAGAAGTTTCTCCGTTTAGAATCCAGCATATCTCACTGAACCGAAGAAGTGGTAGTTAGAAGGGAGTTAGAGCTGCAAGCAGTTTGGTTTGGGAAATTAGACGCGAAATGAAACTGCAAATGCCTTCCAACAGGCTTGGAAAAGTGTGTTCTATATCTCTGCCAAACAAACTCCCCGGAGGTTGAGCTTTCAGAAGCAAGTTTAACTCTAAGGGAGGAAGCAGCAGAATGTGCCTCTCACATCTAGCCTTTAGGAATTCAGGTTGGCAAGTTCTATGGGGAAGCCCATTGCTGCCTATGGTGGAAACGGCAGGGGAGATTTCAGTTTCAAAATCTCTGTGAAAAAGCGTCAGAGAAGCTTCTCCGTTTAGAATCCAGCATATCTCACTGAACCGAAGAAGTGGTAGTTAGAAGGGAGTTAGAGCTGCAAGCAGTTTGGTTTGGGAAATTAGATGCGAAATGACACTGCAAAGGCCTTCCAACAGGCTTGGAAAAGTGTGTTCTATATCTGTGCCAAACAGAGTCCCCGGAGGTTGAGCTTTCAGAAGCAAGATTAACTGTTAGGGAGGAAGCAGCAGAATGTGCCTCTCACATCTAGCCTGTAGGAATTCAGGTTGGCAACTTCTATGTGGAAGCCCATTGCTGGCTATGGTGGAAACAGCATGGGAGATTTCAGTTTCAAAATCTCTGTGAAAAAGCGTCAGAGAAGCTTCTCCGTTTAGAATCCAGCATATCTCACTGAACCGAAGAAGTGGTAGTTAGAAGGCAGTTAGAGCTGCAAGCAGTTTGGTTTGGGAAATTAGACGCGAAATGAAACTGCAAATGCCTTCCAACAGGCTTGGAAAAGTGTGTTCTATATCTCTGCCAAAGAAACTCCCCGGAGGTTGAGCTTTCAGAAGCTAGTTTAACTCTAAGGGAGGAAGCAGCAGAATGTGCCTCTCACATCTAGCCTGTAGGAATTCAGGTTGGCAAGTTCTATGGGGAAGCCCATTGGTGCCTTCGTTGGAAACGGGTTTGGAAATTTCAGTTTCAAAATCTCTGTGAAAAAGCGTCAGAGAAGCTTCTCCGTTTAGAATCCAGCATATCTCACTGAACCGAAGAAGTGGTAGTTAGAAGGGAGTTAGAGCTGCAAGCAGTTTGGTTTGGGAAATTAGACGCGAAATGAAACTGCAAATGCCTTCCAACAGGCTTGGAAATATGTGTTCTATATCTCTGCCAAACAGACTCCCTGGAGGTTGAGCTTTCAGAAGCTAGTTTAACTCTAAGGGAGGAAGCAGCAGAATGTGCCTCTCACATCTAGCCTGTAGGAATTCAGGTTGGCAACTTCTATGTGGAAGCCCATTGCTGGCTATGGTGGAAACAGCATGGGAGATTTCAGTTTCAAAATCTCTGTGAAAAAGCGTCAGAGAAGCTTCTCCGTTTAGAATCCAGCATATCTCACTGAACCGAAGAAGTGGTAGTTAGAAGGCAGTTAGAGCTGCAAGCAGTTTGGTTTGGGAAATTAGACGCGAAATGAAACTGCAAATGCCTTCCAACAGGCTTGGAAAAGTGTGTTCTATATCTCTGCCAAACAAACTCCCCGGAGGTTGAGCTTTCAGAAGCAAGTTTAACTCTAAGGGAGGAAGCAGCAGAATGTGCCTCTCACATCTAGCCTGTAGGAATTCAGGTTGGCAAGTTCTGTGGGGAAGCCCATTGCTGCCTATGGTGGAAACGGCATGGGAGATTTCAGTTTCAAAATCTCTGTGAAAAAGCGTCAGAGAAGCTTCTCCGTTTAGAATCCAGCATATCTCACTGAACCGAAGAAGTGGTAGTTAGAAGGGAGTTAGAGCTGCAAGCAGTTTGGTTTGTGAAATTAGACGCGAAATGAAACTGCAAATGCCTTCCAACAGGCTTGGAAAAGTGTGTTCTATATCTCTGCCAAACAAACTCCCCGGAGGTTGAGCTTTCAGAAGCAAGTTTAACTCTAAGGGAGGAAGCAGGAGAATGTGCCTCTCACATCTAGCCTGTAGGAATTCAGGTTGGCAAGTTCTGTGGGGAAGCCCATTGCTGCCTATGGTGGAAACGGCATGGGAGATTTCAGTTTCAAAATCTCTGTGAAAAAGCGTCAGAGAAGCTTCTCCGTTTAGAATCCAGCATATCTCACTGAACCGAAGAAGTGGTAGTTAGAAGGGAGTTAGAGCTGCAAGCAGTTTGGTTTGGGAAATTAGACGCGAAATGAAACTGCAAATGCCTTCCAACAGGCTTGGAAAAGTGTGTTTTATATCTCTGCCAAACAAACTCCCCGGAGGTTGAGCTTTCAGAAGCAAGTTTAACTCTAAGGGAGGAAGCAGCAGAATGTGCCTCTCACATCTAGCCTGTAGGAATTCAGGTTGGCAAGTTCTATTGGGAAGCCCATTGCTGCCTATGGTGGAAACGGCATGGGAGATTTCAGTTTCAAAATCTCTGTGAAAAAGCGTCAGAGAAGCTTCTCCGTTTAGAATCCAGCATATCTCACTGAACCGAAGAAGTGGTAGTTAGAAGGGAGTTAGAGCTGCAAGCAGTTTGGTTTGGGAAATTAGACGCGAAATGAAACTGCAAATGCCTTCCAACAGGCTTGGAAAAGTGTGTTCTATATCTCTGCCAAACAGACTCCCTGGAGGTTGAGCTTTCAGAAGCTAGTTTAACTCTAAGGGAGGAAGCAGCAGAATGTGCCTCTCACATCTAGCCTGTAGGAATTCAGGTTGGCAACTTCTATGTGGAAGCCCATTGCTGGCTATGGTGGAAACAGCATGGGAGATTTCAGTTTCAAAATCTCTGTGAAAAAGCGTCAGAGAAGCTTCTCCATTTAGAATCCAGCATATCTCACTGAACCGAAGAAGTGGTAGTTAGAAGGCAGTTAGAGCTGCAAGCAGTTTGGTTTGGGAAATTAGACGCGAAATGAAACTGCAAATGCCTTCCAACAGGCTTGGAAAAGTGTGTTCTATATCTCTGCCAAACAAACTCCCCGGAGGTTGAGCTTTCAGAAGCTAGTTTAACTCTAAGGGAGGAAGCAGCAGAATGTGCCTCTCACATCTAGCCTGTAGGAATTCAGGTTGGCAAGTTCTATGGGGAAGCCCATTGCTGCCTATGGTGGAAACGGCATGGGAGATTTCAGTTTCAAAATCTCTGTGAAAAAGCATCAGAGAAGCTTCTCCGTTTAGAATCCAGCATATCTCACTGAACCGAAGAAGTGGTAGTTAGAAGGGAGTTAGAGCTGCAAGCAGTTTGGTTTGGGAAATTAGATGCGAAATGACACTGCAAAGGCCTTCCAACAGGCTTGGAAAAGTGTGTTCTATATCTCTGCCAAACAGAGTCCCCGGAGGTTGAGCTTTCAGAAGCAAGCTTAACTGTTAGGGAGGAAGCAGCAGAATGTGCCTCTCACATCTAGCCTGTAGGAATTCAGGTTGGCAAGTTCTATGGGGAACCCCTAGGCGCCTTCGTTGGAAACGGGTTTGGAAATTTCAGTTTCAAAATCTCTGTGAAAAAGCGTCAGAGAAGCTTCTCCGTTTAGAATCCAGCATATCTCACTGAACCGAAGAAGTGGTAGTTAGAAGGGAGTTAGAGCTGCAAGCAGTTTGGTTTGGGAAATTAGACGCGAAATGAAACTGCAAATGCCTTCCAACAGGCTTGGAAAAGTGTGTTCTATATCTCTGCCAAACAAACTCCCCGGAGGTTGAGCTTTCAGAAGCAAGTTTAACTCTAAGGGAGGAAGCAGCAGAATGTGCCTCTCACATCTAGCCTGTAGGAATTCAGGTTGGCAAGTTCTATTGGGAAGCCCATTGCTGCCTATGGTGGAAACGGCATGGGAGATTTCAGTTTCAAAATCTCTGTGAAAAAGCGTCAGAGAAGCTTCTCCGTTTAGAATCCAGCATATCTCACTGAACCGAAGAAGTGGTAGTTAGAAGGGAGTTAGAGCTGCAAGCAGTTTGGTTTGGGAAATTAGACGCGAAATGAAACTGCAAATGCCTTCCAACAGGCTTGGAAAAGTGTGTTCTATATCTCTGCCAAACAGACTCCCTGGAGGTTGAGCTTTCAGAAGCTAGTTTAACTCTAAGGGAGGAAGCAGCAGAATGTGCCTCTCACATCTAGCCTGTAGGAATTCAGGTTGGCAACTTCTATGTGGAAGCCCATTGCTGGCTATGGTGGAAACAGCATGGGAGATTTCAGTTTCAAAATCTCTGTGAAAAAGCGTCAGAGAAGCTTCTCCATTTAGAATCCAGCATATCTCACTGAACCGAAGAAGTGGTAGTTAGAAGGCAGTTAGAGCTGCAAGCAGTTTGGTTTGGGAAATTAGACGCGAAATGAAACTGCAAATGCCTTCCAACAGGCTTGGAAAAGTGTGTTCTATATCTCTGCCAAACAAACTCCCCGGAGGTTGAGCTTTCAGAAGCTAGTTTAACTCTAAGGGAGGAAGCAGCAGAATGTGCCTCTCACATCTAGCCTGTAGGAATTCAGGTTGGCAAGTTCTATGGGGAAGCCCATTGGTGCCTTCGTTGGAAACGGGTTTGGAAATTTCAGTTTCAAAATCTCTGTGAAAAAGCGTCAGAGAAGCTTCTCCGTTTAGAATCCAGCATATCTCACTGAACCGAAGAAGTGGTAGTTAGAAGGGAGTTAGAGCTGCAAGCAGTTTGGTTTGGGACATTAGACGCGAAATGAAACTGCAAATGCCTTCCAACAGGCTTGGAAAAGTGTGTTCTATATCTCTGCCAAACAAACTCCCCGGAGGTTGAGCTTTCAGAAGCAAGTTTAACTCTAAGGGAGGAAGCAGCAGAATGTGCCTCTCACATCTAGCCTGTAGGAATTCAGGTTGGCAAGTTCTATGGGGAAGCCCATTGCTGCCTATGGTGGAAACGGCATGGGAGATTTCAGTTTCAAAATCTCTGTGAAAAAGCATCAGAGAAGCTTCTCCGTTTAGAATCCAGCATATCTCACTGAACCGAAGAAGTGGTAGTTAGAAGGGAGTTAGAGCTGCAAGCAGTTTGGTTTGGGAAATTAGATGCGAAATGACACTGCAAAGGCCTTCCAACAGGCTTGGAAAAGTGTGTTCTATATCTCTGCCAAACAGAGTCCCCGGAGGTTGATCTTTCAGAAGCAAGCTTAACTGTTAGGGAGGAAGCAGCAGAATGTGCCTCTCACATCTAGCCTGTAGGAATTCAGGTTGGCAAGTTCTATGGGGAAGCCCATTGCTGCCTATGGTGGAAACGGCATGGGAGATTTCAGTTTCAAAATCTCTGTGAAAAAGCGTCAGAGAAGCTTCTCCGTTTAGAATCCAGCATATCACACTGAACCGAAGAAGTGGTAGTTAGAAGGCAGTTAGAGCTGCAAGCAGTTTGGTTTGGGAAATTAGACGCGAAATGAAACTGCAAATGCCTTCCAACAGGCTTGGAAAAGTGTGTTCTATATCTCTGCCAAACAAACTCCCCGGAGGTTGAGCTTTCAGAAGCTAGTTTAACTCTAAGGGAGGAAGCAGCAGAATGTGCCTCTCACATCTAGCCTGTAGGAATTCAGGTTGGCAAGTTCTATGGGGAAGCCCATTGCTGCCTATGGTGGAAACAGCATGGGAGATTTCAGTTTCAAAATCTCTGTGAAAAAGCGTCAGAGAAGCTTCTCCGTTTAGAATCCAGCATATCTCACTGAACCGAAGAAGTGGTAGTTAGAAGGCAGTTAGAGCTGCAAGCAGTTTGGTTTGGGAAATTAGACGCGAAATGAAACTGCAAATGCCTTCCAACAGGCTTGGAAAAGTGTGTTCTATATCTCTGCCAAACACACTCCCCGGAGGTTGAGCTTTCAGAAGCAAGTTTAACTCTAAGGGAGGAAGCAGCCGAATGTGCCTCTCACATCTAGCCTGTAGGAATTCAGGTTGGCAAGTTCTATGGGGAAGCCCATTGCTGCCTATGGTGGAAACGGCATGGGAGATTTCAGTTTCAAAATCTCTGTGAAAAAGCGTCAGAGAAGCTTCTCCGTTTAGAATCCAGCATATCTCACTGAACCGAAGAAGTGGTAGTTAGAAGGCAGTTAGAGCTGCAAGCAGTTTGGTTTGGGAAATTAGACGCGAAATGAAACTGCAAATGCCTTCCAACAGGCTTGTAAAAGTGTGTTCTATATCTCTGCCAAACAAACTCCCCGGAGGTTGAGCTTTCAGAAGCTAGTTTAACTCTAAGGGAGGAAGCAGCAGAATGTGCCTCTCACATCTAGCCTGTAGGAATTCAGGCTGGCAAGTTCTATGGGGAACCCCTAGGCGCCTTCGTTGGAAACGGGTTTGGAAATTTCAGTTTCAAAATCTCTGTGAAAAAGCGTCAGAGAAGCTTCTCCGTTTAGAATCCAGCATATCTCACTGAACCGAAGAAGTGGTAGTTAGAAGGGAGTTAGAGCTGCAAGCAGTTTGGTTTGGGAAATTAGACGCGAAATGAAACTGCAAATGCCTTCCAACAGGCTTGGAAAAGTGTGTTCTATATCTCTGCCAAACAAACTCCCCGGAGGTTGAGCTTTCAGAAGCAAGTTTAACTCTAAGGGAGGAAGCAGCAGAATGTGCCTCTCACATCTAGCCTTTAGGAATTCAGGTTGGCAAGTTCTATGGGGAAGCCCATTGCTGCCTATGGTGGAAACGGCATGGGAGATTTCAGTTTCAAAATCTCTGTGAAAAAGCGTCAGAGAAGCTTCTCCGTTTAGAATCCAGCATATCTCACTGAACCGAAGAAGTGGTAGTTAAAAGGGAGTTAGAGCTGCAAGCAGTTTGGTTTGGGAAATTAGATGCGTAATGACACTGCAAAGGCCTTCCAACAGGCTTGGAAAAGTGTGTTCTATATCTGTGCCAAACAGAGTCCCCGGAGGTTGAGCTTTCAGAAGCAAGATTAACTGTTAGGGAGGAAGCAGCAGAATGTGCCTCTCACATCTAGCCTGTAGGAATTCAGGTTGGCAAGTTCTATGGGGAAGCCCATTGCTGCCTATGGTGGAAACGGCATGGGAGATTTCAGTTTCAAAATCTCTGTGAAAAAGCGTCAGAGAAGCTTCTCCGTTTAGAATCCAGCATATCTCACTGAACCGAAGAAGTGGTAGTTAGAAGGCAGTTAGAGCTGCAAGCAGTTTGGTTTGGGAAATTAGACGCGAAATGAAACTGCAAATGCCTTCCAACAGGCTTGGAAAAGTGTGTTCTATATCTCTGCCAAACAAACTCCCCGGAGGTTGAGCTTTCAGAAGCTAGTTTAACTCTAAGGGAGGAAGCAGCAGAATGTGCCTCTCACATCTAGCCTGTAGGAATTCAGGTTGGCAAGTTCTATGGGGAAGCCCATTGCTGCCTATGGTGGAAACAGCATGGGAGATTTCAGTTTCAAAATCTCTGTGAAAAAGCGTCAGAGAAGCTTCTCCGTTTAGAATCCAGCATATCTCACTGAACCGAAGAAGTGGTAGTTAGAAGGCAGTTAGAGCTGCAAGCAGTTTGGTTTGGGAAATTAGACGCGAAATGAAACTGCAAATGCCTTCCAACAGGCTTGGAAAAGTGTGTTCTATATCTCTGCCAAACACACTCCCCGGAGGTTGAGCTTTCAGAAGCAAGTTTAACTCTAAGGGAGGAAGCAGCCGAATGTGCCTCTCACATCTAGCCTGTAGGAATTCAGGTTGGCAAGTTGTATGGGGAAGCCCATTGCTGCCTATGGTGGAAACGGCATGGGAGATTTCAGTTTCAAAATCTCTGTGAAAAAGCGTCAGAGAAGCTTCTCCGTTTAGAATCCAGCATATCTCACTGAACCGAAGAAGTGGTAGTTAGAAGGCAGTTAGAGCTGCAAGCAGTTTGGTTTGGGAAATTAGACGCGAAATGAAACTGCAAATGCCTTCCAACAGGCTTGGAAAAGTGTGTTCTATATCTCTGCCAAACAGACTCCCTGGAGGTTGAGCTTTCAGAAGCTAGTTTAACTCTAAGGGAGGAAGCAGCAGAATGTGCCTCTCACATCTAGCCTGTAGGAATTCAGGTTGGCAACTTCTATGTGGAAGCCCATTGCTGGCTATGGTGGAAACAGCATGGGAGATTTCAGTTTCAAAATCTCTGTGAAAAAGCGTCAGAGAAGCTTCTCCATTTAGAATCCAGCATATCTCACTGAACCGAAGAAGTGGTAGTTAGAAGGCAGTTAGAGCTGCAAGCAGTTTGGTTTGGGAAATTAGACGCGAAATGAAACTGCAAATGCCTTCCAACAGGCTTGGAAAAGTGTGTTCTATATCTCTGCCAAACAAACTCCCCGGAGGTTGAGCTTTCAGAAGCTAGTTTAACTCTAAGGGAGGAAGCAGCAGAATGTGCCTCTCACATCTAGCCTGTAGGAATTCAGGTTGGCAAGTTCTATGGGGAAGCCCATTGGTGCCTTCGTTGGAAACGGGTTTGGAAATTTCAGTTTCAAAATCTCTGTGAAAAAGCGTCAGAGAAGCTTCTCCGTTTAGAATCCAGCATATCTCACTGAACCGAAGAAGTGGTAGTTAGAAGGGAGTTAGAGCTGCAAGCAGTTTGGTTTGGGACATTAGACGCGAAATGAAACTGCAAATGCCTTCCAACAGGCTTGGAAAAGTGTGTTCTATATCTCTGCCAGACAAACTCCCCGGAGGTTGAGCTTTCAGAAGCAAGTTTAACTCTAAGGGAGGAAGCAGCAGAATGTGCCTCTCACATCTAGCCTGTAGGAATTCAGGTTGGCAAGTTCTATGGGGAAGCCCATTGCTGCCTATGGTGGAAACGGCATGGGAGATTTCAGTTTCAAAATCTCTGTGAAAAAGCATCAGAGAAGCTTCTCCGTTTAGAATCCAGCATATCTCACTGAACCGAAGAAGTGGTAGTTAGAAGGGAGTTAGAGCTGCAAGCAGTTTGGTTTGGGAAATTAGATGCGAAATGACACTGCAAAGGCCTTCCAACAGGCTTGGAAAAGTGTGTTCTATATCTCTGCCAAACAGAGTCCCCGGAGGTTGATCTTTCAGAAGCAAGCTTAACTGTTAGGGAGGAAGCAGCAGAATGTGCCTCTCACATCTAGCCTGTAGGAATTCAGGTTGGCAAGTTCTATGGGGAAGCCCATTGCTGCCTATGGTGGAAACGGCATGGGAGATTTCAGTTTCAAAATCTCTGTGAAAAAGCGTCAGAGAAGCTTCTCCGTTTAGAATCCAGCATATCACACTGAACCGAAGAAGTGGTAGTTAGAAGGCAGTTAGAGCTGCAAGCAGTTTGGTTTGGGAAATTAGACGCGAAATGAAACTGCAAATGCCTTCCAACAGGCTTGGAAAAGTGTGTTCTATATCTCTGCCAAACAAACTCCCCGGAGGTTGAGCTTTCAGAAGCTAGTTTAACTCTAAGGGAGGAAGCAGCAGAATGTGCCTCTCACATCTAGCCTGTAGGAATTCAGGTTGGCAAGTTCTATGGGGAAGCCCATTGCTGCCTATGGTGGAAACAGCATGGGAGATTTCAGTTTCAAAATCTCTGTGAAAAAGCGTCAGAGAAGCTTCTCCGTTTAGAATCCAGCATATCTCACTGAACCGAAGAAGTGGTAGTTAGAAGGCAGTTAGAGCTGCAAGCAGTTTGGTTTGGGAAATTAGACGCGAAATGAAACTGCAAATGCCTTCCAACAGGCTTGGAAAAGTGTGTTCTATATCTCTGCCAAACACACTCCCCGGAGGTTGAGCTTTCAGAAGCAAGTTTAACTCTAAGGGAGGAAGCAGCCGAATGTGCCTCTCACATCTAGCCTGTAGGAATTCAGGTTGGCAAGTTCTATGGGGAAGCCCATTGCTGCCTATGGTGGAAACGGCATGGGAGATTTCAGTTTCAAAATCTCTGTGAAAAAGCGTCAGAGAAGCTTCTCCGTTTAGAATCCAGCATATCTCACTGAACCGAAGAAGTGGTAGTTAGAAGGCAGTTAGAGCTGCAAGCAGTTTGGTTTGGGAAATTAGACGCGAAATGAAACTGCAAATGCCTTCCAACAGGCTTGTAAAAGTGTGTTCTATATCTCTGCCAAACAAACTCCCCGGAGGTTGAGCTTTCAGAAGCTAGTTTAACTCTAAGGGAGGAAGCAGCAGAATGTGCCTCTCACATCTAGCCTGTAGGAATTCAGGCTGGCAAGTTCTATGGGGAACTCCT
This sequence comes from Cynocephalus volans, assembly GCF_027409185.1. Lineage (NCBI taxonomy): Eukaryota > Metazoa > Chordata > Mammalia > Dermoptera > Cynocephalidae > Cynocephalus > Cynocephalus volans. The sequence continues at coordinate 471,656 of NW_026902470.1, read as the reverse complement.
AGGCGCCTTCGTTGGAAACGGGTTTGGAAATTTCAGTTTCAAAATCTCTGTGAAAAAGCGTCAGAGAAGCTTCTCCGTTTAGAATCCAGCATATCTCACTGAACCGAAGAAGTGGTAGTTAGAAGGGAGTTAGAGCTGCAAGCAGTTTGGTTTGGGAAATTAGACGCGAAATGAAACTGCAAATGCCTTCCAACAGGCTTGGAAAAGTGTGTTCTATATCTCTGCCAAACAAACTCCCCGGAGGTTGAGCTTTCAGAAGCAAGTTTAACTCTAAGGGAGGAAGCAGCAGAATGTGCCTCTCACATCTAGCCTTTAGGAATTCAGGTTGGCAAGTTCTATGGGGAAGCCCATTGCTGCCTATGGTGGAAACGGCATGGGAGATTTCAGTTTCAAAATCTCTGTGAAAAAGCGTCAGAGAAGCTTCTCCGTTTAGAATCCAGCATATCTCACTGAACCGAAGAAGTGGTAGTTAAAAGGGAGTTAGAGCTGCAAGCAGTTTGGTTTGGGAAATTAGATGCGAAATGACACTGCAAAGGCCTTCCAACAGGCTTGGAAAAGTGTGTTCTATATCTCTGCCAAACAAACTCCCCGGAGGTTGAGCTTTCAGAAGCTAGTTTAACTCTAAGGGAGGAAGCAGCAGAATGTGCCTCTCACATCTAGCCTGTAGGAATTCAGGTTGGCAAGTTCTATGGGGAAGCCCATTGCTGCCTATGGTGGAAACAGCATGGGAGATTTCAGTTTCAAAATCTCTGTGAAAAAGCGTCAGAGAAGCTTCTCCGTTTAGAATCCAGCATATCTCACTGAACCGAAGAAGTGGTAGTTAGAAGGCAGTTAGAGCTGCAAGCAGTTTGGTTTGGGAAATTAGACGCGAAATGAAACTGCAAATGCCTTCCAACAGGCTTGGAAAAGTGTGTTCTATATCTCTGCCAAACACACTCCCCGGAGGTTGAGCTTTCAGAAGCAAGTTTAACTCTAAGGGAGGAAGCAGCCGAATGTGCCTCTCACATCTAGCCTGTAGGAATTCAGGTTGGCAAGTTGTATGGGGAAGCCCATTGCTGCCTATGGTGGAAACGGCATGGGAGATTTCAGTTTCAAAATCTCTGTGAAAAAGCGTCAGAGAAGCTTCTCCGTTTAGAATCCAGCATATCTCACTGAACCGAAGAAGTGGTAGTTAGAAGGCAGTTAGACCTGCAAGCAGTTTGGTTTGGGAAATTAGACGCGAAATGAAACTGCAAATGCCTTCCAACAGGCTTGGAAAAGTGTGTTCTATATCTCTGCCAAACAAACTCCCCGGAGGTTGAGCTTTCAGAAGCTAGTTTAACTCTAAGGGAGGAAGCAGCAGAATGTGCCTCTCACATCTAGCCTGTAGGAATTCAGGTTGGCAAGTTCTATGGGGAACCCCTAGGCGCCTTCGTTGGAAACGGGTTTGGAAATTTCAGTTTCAAAATCTCTGTGAAAAAGCGTCAGAGAAGCTTCTCCGTTTAGAATCCAGCATATCTCACTGAACCGAAGAAGTGGTAGTTAGAAGGGAGTTAGAGCTGCAAGCAGTTTGGTTTGGGAAATTAGACGCGAAATGAAACTGCAAATGCCTTCCAACAGGCTTGGAAAAGTGTGTTCTATATCTCTGCCAAACAAACTCCCCGGAGGTTGAGCTTTCAGAAGCAAGTTTAACTCTAAGGGAGGAAGCAGCAGAATGTGCCTCTCACATCTAGCCTGTAGGAATTCAGGTTGGCAAGTTCTATTGGGAAGCCCATTGCTGCCTATGGTGGAAACGGCATGGGAGATTTCAGTTTCAAAATCTCTGTGAAAAAGCATCAGAGAAGCTTCTCCGTTTAGAATCCAGCATATCTCACTGAACCGAAGAAGTGGTAGTTAGAAGGGAGTTAGAGCTGCAAGCAGTTTGGTTTGGGAAATTAGACGCGAAATGAAACTGCAAATGCCTTCCAACAGGCTTGGAAAAGTGTGTTCTATATCTCTGCCAAACAGACTCCCTGGAGGTTGAGCTTTCAGAAGCTAGTTTAACTCTAAGGGAGGAAGCAGCAGAATGTGCCTCTCACATCTAGCCTGTAGGAATTCAGGTTGGCAACTTCTATGTGGAAGCCCATTGCTGGCTATGGTGGAAACAGCATGGGAGATTTCAGTTTCAAAATCTCTGTGAAAAAGCGTCAGAGAAGCTTCTCCATTTAGAATCCAGCATATCTCACTGAACCGAAGAAGTGGTAGTTAGAAGGCAGTTAGAGCTGCAAGCAGTTTGGTTTGGGAAATTAGACGCGAAATGAAACTGCAAATGCCTTCCAACAGGCTTGGAAAAGTGTGTTCTATATCTCTGCCAAACAAACTCCCCGGAGGTTGAGCTTTCAGAAGCTAGTTTAACTCTAAGGGAGGAAGCAGCAGAATGTGCCTCTCACATCTAGCCTGTAGGAATTCAGGTTGGCAAGTTCTATGGGGAACCCCTAGGCGCCTTCGTTGGAAACGGGTTTGGAAATTTCAGTTTCAAAATCTCTGTGAAAAAGCGTCAGAGAAGCTTCTCCGTTTAGAATCCAGCATATCTCACTGAACCGAAGAAGTGGTAGTTAGAAGGGAGTTAGAGCTGCAAGCAGTTTGGTTTGGGAAATTAGACGCGAAATGAAACTGCAAATGCCTTCCAACAGGCTTGGAAAAGTGTGTTCTATATCTCTGCCAAACAAACTCCCCGGAGGTTGAGCTTTCAGAAGCAAGTTTAACTCTAAGGGAGGAAGCAGCAGAATGTGCCTCTCACATCTAGCCTGTAGGAATTCAGGTTGGCAAGTTCTATTGGGAAGCCCATTGCTGCCTATGGTGGAAACGGCATGGGAGATTTCAGTTTCAAAATCTCTGTGAAAAAGCGTCAGAGAAGCTTCTCCGTTTAGAATCCAGCATATCTCACTGAACCGAAGAAGTGGTAGTTAGAAGGGAGTTAGAGCTGCAAGCAGTTTGGTTTGGGAAATTAGACGCGAAATGAAACTGCAAATGCCTTCCAACAGGCTTGGAAAAGTGTGTTCTATATCTCTGCCAAACAGACTCCCTGGAGGTTGAGCTTTCAGAAGCTAGTTTAACTCTAAGGGAGGAAGCAGCAGAATGTGCCTCTCACATCTAGCCTGTAGGAATTCAGGTTGGCAACTTCTATGTGGAAGCCCATTGCTGGCTATGGTGGAAACAGCATGGGAGATTTCAGTTTCAAAATCTCTGTGAAAAAGCGTCAGAGAAGCTTCTCCATTTAGAATCCAGCATATCTCACTGAACCGAAGAAGTGGTAGTTAGAAGGCAGTTAGAGCTGCAAGCAGTTTGGTTTGGGAAATTAGACGCGAAATGAAACTGCAAATGCCTTCCAACAGGCTTGGAAAAGTGTGTTCTATATCTCTGCCAAACAAACTCCCCGGAGGTTGAGCTTTCAGAAGCTAGTTTAACTCTAAGGGAGGAAGCAGCAGAATGTGCCTCTCACATCTAGCCTGTAGGAATTCAGGTTGGCAAGTTCTATGGGGAAGCCCATTGGTGCCTTCGTTGGAAACGGGTTTGGAAATTTCAGTTTCAAAATCTCTGTGAAAAAGCGTCAGAGAAGCTTCTCCGTTTAGAATCCAGCATATCTCACTGAACCGAAGAAGTGGTAGTTAGAAGGGAGTTAGAGCTGCAAGCAGTTTGGTTTGGGACATTAGACGCGAAATGAAACTGCAAATGCCTTCCAACAGGCTTGGAAAAGTGTGTTCTATATCTCTGCCAAACAAACTCCCCGGAGGTTGAGCTTTCAGAAGCAAGTTTAACTCTAAGGGAGGAAGCAGCAGAATGTGCCTCTCACATCTAGCCTGTAGGAATTCAGGTTGGCAAGTTCTATGGGGAAGCCCATTGCTGCCTATGGTGGAAACGGCATGGGAGATTTCAGTTTCAAAATCTCTGTGAAAAAGCATCAGAGAAGCTTCTCCGTTTAGAATCCAGCATATCTCACTGAACCGAAGAAGTGGTAGTTAGAAGGGAGTTAGAGCTGCAAGCAGTTTGGTTTGGGAAATTAGATGCGAAATGACACTGCAAAGGCCTTCCAACAGGCTTGGAAAAGTGTGTTCTATATCTCTGCCAAACAGAGTCCCCGGAGGTTGATCTTTCAGAAGCAAGCTTAACTGTTAGGGAGGAAGCAGCAGAATGTGCCTCTCACATCTAGCCTGTAGGAATTCAGGTTGGCAAGTTCTATGGGGAAGCCCATTGCTGCCTATGGTGGAAACGGCATGGGAGATTTCAGTTTCAAAATCTCTGTGAAAAAGCGTCAGAGAAGCTTCTCCGTTTAGAATCCAGCATATCTCACTGAACCGAAGAAGTGGTAGTTAGAAGGCAGTTAGAGCTGCAAGCAGTTTGGTTTGGGAAATTAGACGCGAAATGAAACTGCAAATGCCTTCCAACAGGCTTGGAAAAGTGTGTTCTATATCTCTGCCAAACAAACTCCCCGGAGGTTGAGCTTTCAGAAGCTAGTTTAACTCTAAGGGAGGAAGCAGCAGAATGTGCCTCTCACATCTAGCCTGTAGGAATTCAGGTTGGCAAGTTCTATGGGGAAGCCCATTGCTGCCTATGGTGGAAACAGCATGGGAGATTTCAGTTTCAAAATCTCTGTGAAAAAGCGTCAGAGAAGCTTCTCCGTTTAGAATCCAGCATATCTCACTGAACCGAAGAAGTGGTAGTTAGAAGGCAGTTAGAGCTGCAAGCAGTTTGGTTTGGGAAATTAGACGCGAAATGAAACTGCAAATGCCTTCCAACAGGCTTGTAAAAGTGTGTTCTATATCTCTGCCAAACAAACTCCCCGGAGGTTGAGCTTTCAGAAGCTAGTTTAACTCTAAGGGAGGAAGCAGCAGAATGTGCCTCTCACATCTAGCCTGTAGGAATTCAGGCTGGCAAGTTCTATGGGGAACCCCTAGGCGCCTTCGTTGGAAACGGGTTTGGAAATTTCAGTTTCAAAATCTCTGTGAAAAAGCGTCAGAGAAGCTTCTCCGTTTAGAATCCAGCATATCTCACTGAACCGAAGAAGTGGTAGTTAGAAGGGAGTTAGAGCTGCAAGCAGTTTGGTTTGGGAAATTAGACGCGAAATGAAACTGCAAATGCCTTCCAACAGGCTTGGAAAAGTGTGTTCTATATCTCTGCCAAACAAACTCCCCGGAGGTTGAGCTTTCAGAAGCAAGTTTAACTCTAAGGGAGGAAGCAGCAGAATGTGCCTCTCACATCTAGCCTGTAGGAATTCAGGTTGGCAAGTTCTATGGGGAAGCCCATTGCTGCCTATGGTGGAAACGGCATGGGAGATTTCAGTTTCAAAATCTCTGTGAAAAAGCGTCAGAGAAGCTTCTCCGTTTAGAATCCAGCATATCTCACTGAACCGAAGAAGTGGTAGTTAGAAGGGAGTTAGAGCTGCAAGCAGTTTGGTTTGGGAAATTAGACGCGAAATGAAACTGCAAATGCCTTCCAACAGGCTTGGAAAAGTGTGTTCTATATCTCTGCCAAACAAACTCCCCGGAGGTTGAGCTTTCAGAAGCAAGTTTAACTCTAAGGGAGGAAGCAGCAGAATGTGCCTCTCACATCTAGCCTGTAGGAATTCAGGTTGGCAAGTTCTATGGGGAAGCCCATTGCTGCCTATGGTGGAAACGGCATGGGAGATTTCAGTTTCAAAATCTCTGTGAAAAAGCGTCAGAGAAGCTTCTCCGTTTAGAATCCAGCATATCTCACTGAACCGAAGAAGTGGTAGTTAGAAGGGAGTTAGAGCTGCAAGCAGTTTGGTTTGGGAAATTAGATGCGAAATGACACTGCAAAGGCCTTCCAACAGGCTTGGAAAAGTGTGTTCTATATCTGTGCCAAACAGAGTCCCCGGAGGTTGAGCTTTCAGAAGCAAGATTAACTGTTAGGGAGGAAGCAGCAGAATGTGCCTCTCACATCTAGCCTGTAGGAATTCAGGTTGGCAAGTTCTATGGGGAAGCCCATTGCTGCCTATGGTGGAAACGGCATGGGAGATTTCAGTTTCAAAATCTCTGTGAAAAAGCGTCAGAGAAGCTTCTCCGTTTAGAATCCAGCATATCTCACTGAACCGAAGAAGTGGTAGTTAGAAGGCAGTTAGAGCTGCAAGCAGTTTGGTTTGGGAAATTAGACGCGAAATGAAACTGCAAATGCCTTCCAACAGGCTTGGAAAAGTGTGTTCTATATCTCTGCCAAACAGACTCCCTGGAGGTTGAGCTTTCAGAAGCTAGTTTAACTCTAAGGGAGGAAGCAGCAGAATGTGCCTCTCACATCTAGCCTGTAGGAATTCAGGTTGGCAAGTTCTATGGGGAAGCCCATTGCTGCCTATGGTGGAAACGGCATGGGAGATTTCAGTTTCAAAATCTCTGTGAAAAAGCGTCAGAGAAGCTTCTCCGTTTAGAATCCAGCATATCTCACTGAACCGAAGAAGTGGTAGTTAGAAGGGAGTTAGAGCTGCAAGCAGTTTGGTTTGGGAAATTAGACGCGAAATGAAACTGCAAATGCCTTCCAACAGGCTTGGAAAAGTGTGTTCTATATCTCTGCCAAACAGACTCCCTGGAGGTTGAGCTTTCAGAAGCTAGTTTAACTCTAAGGGAGGAAGCAGCAGAATGTGCCTCTCACATCTAGCCTGTAGGAATTCAGGTTGGCAAGTTCTATGGGGAAGCCCATTGCTGCCTATGGTGGAAACGGCATGGGAGATTTCAGTTTCAAAATCTCTGTGAAAAAGCGTCAGAGAAGCTTCTCCGTTTAGAATCCAGCATATCTCACTGAACCGAAGAAGTGGTAGTTAGAAGGCAGTTAGAGCTGCAAGCAGTTTGGTTTGGGAAATTAGACGCGAAATGAAACTGCAAATGCCTTCCAACAGCCTTGGAAAAGTGTGTTCTATATCTCTGCCAAACAGACTCCCTGGAGGTTGAGCTTTCAGAAGCTAGTTTAACTCTAAGGGAGGAAGCAGCAGAATGTGCCTCTCACATCTAGCCTGTAGGAATTCAGGTTGGCAAGTTCTATGGGGAAGCCCATTGGCGCCTTCGTTGGAAACGGGTTTGGAAATTTCAGTTTCAAAATCTCTGTGAAAAAGCGTCAGAGAAGCTTCTCCGTTTAGAATCCAGCATATCTCACTGAACCGAAGAAGTGGTAGTTAGAAGGGAGTTAGAGCTGCAAGCAGTTTGGTTTGGGAAATTAGACGCGAAATGAAACTGCAAATGCCTTCCAACAGGCTTGGAAAAGTGTGTTCTATATCTCTGCCAAACAAACTCCCCGGAGGTTGAGCTTTCAGAAGCAAGTTTAACTCTAAGGGAGGAAGCAGCAGAATGTGCCTCTCACATCTAGCCTGTAGGAATTCAGGTTGGCAAGTTCTATGGGGAAGCCCATTGCTGCCTATGGTGGAAACGGCATGGGAGATTTCAGTTTCAAAATCTCTGTGAAAAAGCGTCAGAGAAGCTTCTCCGTTTAGAATCCAGCATATCTCACTGAACCGAAGAAGTGGTAGTTAGAAGGGAGTTAGAGCTGCAAGCAGTTTGGTTTGGGAATTTAGACGCGTAATGAAACTGCAAATGCCTTCCAACAGGCTTGGAAAAGTGTGTTCTATATCTCTGCCAAACAAACTCCCCGGAGGTTGAGCTTTCAGAAGCAAGTTTAACTCTAAGGGAGGAAGCAGCAGAATGTGCCTCTCACATCTAGCCTGTAGGAATTCAGGTTGGCAAGTTCTATGGGGAAGCCCATTGCTGCCTATGGTGGAAACGGCATGGGAGATTTCAGTTTCAAAATCTCTGTGAAAAAGCGTCAGAGAAGCTTCTCCGTTTAGAATCCAGCATATCTCACTGAACCGAAGAAGTGGTAGTTAGAAGGCAGTTAGAGCTGCAAGCAGTTTGGTTTGGGAAATTAGACGCGAAATGAAACTGCAAATGCCTTCCAACAGGCTTGGAAAAGTGTGTTCTATATCTCTGCCAAACACACTCCCCGGAGGTTGAGCTTTCAGAAGCAAGTTTAACTCTAAGGGAGGAAGCAGCCGAATGTGCCTCTCACATCTAGCCTGTAGGAATTCAGGTTGGCAAGTTCTATGGGGAACCCCTAGGCGCCTTCGTTGGAAACGGGTTTGGAAATTTCAGTTTCAAAATCTCTGTGAAAAAGCGTCAGAGAAGTTTCTCCGTTTAGAATCCAGCATATCTCACTGAACCGAAGAAGTGGTAGTTAGAAGGGAGTTAGAGCTGCAAGCAGTTTGGTTTGGGAAATTAGACGCGAAATGAAACTGCAAATGCCTTCCAACAGGCTTGGAAAAGTGTGTTCTATATCTCTGCCAAACAAACTCCCCGGAGGTTGAGCTTTCAGAAGCAAGTTTAACTCTAAGGGAGGAAGCAGCAGAATGTGCCTCTCACATCTAGCCTTTAGGAATTCAGGTTGGCAAGTTCTATGGGGAAGCCCATTGCTGCCTATGGTGGAAACGGCAGGGGAGATTTCAGTTTCAAAATCTCTGTGAAAAAGCGTCAGAGAAGCTTCTCCGTTTAGAATCCAGCATATCTCACTGAACCGAAGAAGTGGTAGTTAGAAGGGAGTTAGAGCTGCAAGCAGTTTGGTTTGGGAAATTAGATGCGAAATGACACTGCAAAGGCCTTCCAACAGGCTTGGAAAAGTGTGTTCTATATCTGTGCCAAACAGAGTCCCCGGAGGTTGAGCTTTCAGAAGCAAGATTAACTGTTAGGGAGGAAGCAGCAGAATGTGCCTCTCACATCTAGCCTGTAGGAATTCAGGTTGGCAACTTCTATGTGGAAGCCCATTGCTGGCTATGGTGGAAACAGCATGGGAGATTTCAGTTTCAAAATCTCTGTGAAAAAGCGTCAGAGAAGCTTCTCCGTTTAGAATCCAGCATATCTCACTGAACCGAAGAAGTGGTAGTTAGAAGGCAGTTAGAGCTGCAAGCAGTTTGGTTTGGGAAATTAGACGCGAAATGAAACTGCAAATGCCTTCCAACAGGCTTGGAAAAGTGTGTTCTATATCTCTGCCAAAGAAACTCCCCGGAGGTTGAGCTTTCAGAAGCTAGTTTAACTCTAAGGGAGGAAGCAGCAGAATGTGCCTCTCACATCTAGCCTGTAGGAATTCAGGTTGGCAAGTTCTATGGGGAAGCCCATTGGTGCCTTCGTTGGAAACGGGTTTGGAAATTTCAGTTTAAAAATCTCTGTGAAAAAGCGTCAGAGAAGCTTCTCCGTTTAGAATCCAGCATATCTCACTGAACCGAAGAAGTGGTAGTTAGAAGGGAGTTAGAGCTGCAAGCAGTTTGGTTTGGGAAATTAGACGCGAAATGAAACTGCAAATGCCTTCCAACAGGCTTGGAAATATGTGTTCTATATCTCTGCCAAACAGACTCCCTGGAGGTTGAGCTTTCAGAAGCTAGTTTAACTCTAAGGGAGGAAGCAGCAGAATGTGCCTCTCACATCTAGCCTGTAGGAATTCAGGTTGGCAACTTCTATGTGGAAGCCCATTGCTGGCTATGGTGGAAACAGCATGGGAGATTTCAGTTTCAAAATCTCTGTGAAAAAGCGTCAGAGAAGCTTCTCCGTTTAGAATCCAGCATATCTCACTGAACCGAAGAAGTGGTAGTTAGAAGGGAGTTAGAGCTGCAAGCAGTTTGGTTTGGGAAATTAGACGCGAAATGAAACTGCAAATGCCTTCCAACAGGCTTGGAAAAGTGTGTTCTATATCTCTGCCAAACAAACTCCCCGGAGGTTGAGCTTTCAGAAGCAAGTTTAACTCTAAGGGAGGAAGCAGCAGAATGTGCCTCTCACATCTAGCCTGTAGGAATTCAGGTTGGCAAGTTCTGTGGGGAAGCCCATTGCTGCCTATGGTGGAAACGGCATGGGAGATTTCAGTTTCAAAATCTCTGTGAAAAAGCGTCAGAGAAGCTTCTCCGTTTAGAATCCAGCATATCTCACTGAACCGAAGAAGTGGTAGTTAGAAGGGAGTTAGAGCTGCAAGCAGTTTGGTTTGGGAAATTAGACGCGAAATGAAACTGCAAATGCCTTCCAACAGGCTTGGAAAAGTGTGTTCTATATCTCTGCCAAACAAACTCCCCGGAGGTTGAGCTTTCAGAAGCAAGTTTAACTCTAAGGGAGGAAGCAGCAGAATGTGCCTCTCACATCTAGCCTGTAGGAATTCAGGTTGGCAAGTTCTATGGGGAAGCCCATTGCTGCCTATGGTGGAAACGGCATGGGAGATTTCAGTTTCAAAATCTCTGTGAAAAAGCGTCAGGGAAGCTTCTCCGTTTAGAATCCAGCATATCTCACTGAACCGAAGAAGTGGTAGTTAGAAGGGAGTTAGAGCTGCAAGCAGTTTGGTTTGGGAAATTAGATGCGAAATGACACTGCAAATGCCTTCCAACAGGCTTGGAAAAGTGTGTTCTATATCTCTGCCAAACAAACTCCCCGGAGGTTGAGCTTTCAGAAGCTAGTTTAACTCTAAGGGAGGAAGCAGCAGAATGTGCCTCTCACATCTAGCCTGTAGGAATTCAGGTTGGCAAGTTCTATGGGGAAGCCCATTGCTGCCTATGGTGGAAACAGCATGGGAGATTTCAGTTTCAAAATCTCTGTGAAAAAGCGTCAGAGAAGCTTCTCCGTTTAGAATCCAGCATATCTCACTGAACCGAAGAAGTGGTAGTTAGAAGGCAGTTAGAGCTGCAAGCAGTTTGGTTTGGGAAATTAGACGCGAAATGAAACTGCAAATGCCTTCCAACAGGCTTGGAAAAGTGTGTTCTATATCTCTGCCAAACACACTCCCCGGAGGTTGAGCTTTCAGAAGCAAGTTTAACTCTAAGGGAGGAAGCAGCCGAATGTGCCTCTCACATCTAGCCTGTAGGAATTCAGGTTGGCAAGTTGTATGGGGAAGCCCATTGCTGCCTATGGTGGAAACGGCATGGGAGATTTCAGTTTCAAAATCTCTGTGAAAAAGCGTCAGAGAAGCTTCTCCGTTTAGAATCCAGCATATCTCACTGAACCGAAGAAGTGGTAGTTAGAAGGCAGTTAGAGCTGCAAGCAGTTTGGTTTGGGAAATTAGACGCGAAATGAAACTGCAAATGCCTTCCAACAGGCTTGGAAAAGTGTGTTCTATATCTCTGCCAAACAAACTCCCCGGAGGTTGAGCTTTCAGAAGCTAGTTTAACTCTAAGGGAGGAAGCAGCAGAATGTGCCTCTCACATCTAGCCTGTAGGAATTCAGGTTGGCAAGTTCTATGGGGAACCCCTAGGCGCCTTCGTTGGAAACGGGTTTGGAAATTTCAGTTTCAAAATCTCTGTGAAAAAGCGTCAGAGAAGCTTCTCCGTTTAGAATCCAGCATATCTCACTGAACCGAAGAAGTGGTAGTTAGAAGGGAGTTAGAGCTGCAAGCAGTTTGGTTTGGGAAATTAGACGCGAAATGAAACTGCAAATGCCTTCCAACAGGCTTGGAAAAGTGTGTTCTATATCTCTGCCAAACAAACTCCCCGGAGGTTGAGCTTTCAGAAGCAAGTTTAACTCTAAGGGAGGAAGCAGCAGAATGTGCCTCTCACATCTAGCCTGTAGGAATTCAGGTTGGCAAGTTCTATTGGGAAGCCCATTGCTGCCTATGGTGGAAACGGCATGGGAGATTTCAGTTTCAAAATCTCTGTGAAAAAGCGTCAGAGAAGCTTCTCCGTTTAGAATCCAGCATATCTCACTGAACCGAAGAAGTGGTAGTTAGAAGGGAGTTAGAGCTGCAAGCAGTTTGGTTTGGGAAATTAGACGCGAAATGAAACTGCAAATGCCTTCCAACAGGCTTGGAAAAGTGTGTTCTATATCTCTGCCAAACAGACTCCCTGGAGGTTGAGCTTTCAGAAGCTAGTTTAACTCTAAGGGAGGAAGCAGCAGAATGTGCCTCTCACATCTAGCCTGTAGGAATTCAGGTTGGCAACTTCTATGTGGAAGCCCATTGCTGGCTATGGTGGAAACAGCATGGGAGATTTCAGTTTCAAAATCTCTGTGAAAAAGCGTCAGAGAAGCTTCTCCATTTAGAATCCAGCATATCTCACTGAACCGAAGAAGTGGTAGTTAGAAGGCAGTTAGAGCTGCAAGCAGTTTGGTTTGGGAAATTAGACGCGAAATGAAACTGCAAATGCCTTCCAACAGGCTTGGAAAAGTGTGTTCTATATCTCTGCCAAACAAACTCCCCGGAGGTTGAGCTTTCAGAAGCTAGTTTAACTCTAAGGGAGGAAGCAGCAGAATGTGCCTCTCACATCTAGCCTGTAGGAATTCAGGTTGGCAAGTTCTATGGGGAACCCCTAGGCGCCTTCGTTGGAAACGGGTTTGGAAATTTCAGTTTCAAAATCTCTGTGAAAAAGCGTCAGAGAAGCTTCTCCGTTTAGAATCCAGCATATCTCACTGAACCGAAGAAGTGGTAGTTAGAAGGGAGTTAGAGCTGCAAGCAGTTTGGTTTGGGAAATTAGACGCGAAATGAAACTGCAAATGCCTTCCAACAGGCTTGGAAAAGTGTGTTCTATATCTCTGCCAAACAAACTCCCCGGAGGTTGAGCTTTCAGAAGCAAGTTTAACTCTAAGGGAGGAAGCAGCAGAATGTGCCTCTCACATCTAGCCTGTAGGAATTCAGGTTGGCAAGTTCTATTGGGAAGCCCATTGCTGCCTATGGTGGAAACGGCATGGGAGATTTCAGTTTCAAAATCTCTGTGAAAAAGCGTCAGAGAAGCTTCTCCGTTTAGAATCCAGCATATCTCACTGAACCGAAGAAGTGGTAGTTAGAAGGGAGTTAGAGCTGCAAGCAGTTTGGTTTGGGAAATTAGACGCGAAATGAAACTGCAAATGCCTTCCAACAGGCTTGGAAAAGTGTGTTCTATATCTCTGCCAAACAGACTCCCTGGAGGTTGAGCTTTCAGAAGCTAGTTTAACTCTAAGGGAGGAAGCAGCAGAATGTGCCTCTCACATCTAGCCTGTAGGAATTCAGGTTGGCAACTTCTATGTGGAAGCCCATTGCTGGCTATGGTGGAAACAGCATGGGAGATTTCAGTTTCAAAATCTCTGTGAAAAAGCGTCAGAGAAGCTTCTCCATTTAGAATCCAGCATATCTCACTGAACCGAAGAAGTGGTAGTTAGAAGGCAGTTAGAGCTGCAAGCAGTTTGGTTTGGGAAATTAGACGCGAAATGAAACTGCAAATGCCTTCCAACAGGCTTGGAAAAGTGTGTTCTATATCTCTGCCAAACAAACTCCCCGGAGGTTGAGCTTTCAGAAGCTAGTTTAACTCTAAGGGAGGAAGCAGCAGAATGTGCCTCTCACATCTAGCCTGTAGGAATTCAGGTTGGCAAGTTCTATGGGGAAGCCCATTGGTGCCTTCGTTGGAAACGGGTTTGGAAATTTCAGTTTCAAAATCTCTGTGAAAAAGCGTCAGAGAAGCTTCTCCGTTTAGAATCCAGCATATCTCACTGAACCGAAGAAGTGGTAGTTAGAAGGGAGTTAGAGCTGCAAGCAGTTTGGTTTGGGACATTAGACGCGAAATGAAACTGCAAATGCCTTCCAACAGGCTTGGAAAAGTGTGTTCTATATCTCTGCCAAACAAACTCCCCGGAGGTTGAGCTTTCAGAAGCAAGTTTAACTCTAAGGGAGGAAGCAGCAGAATGTGCCTCTCACATCTAGCCTGTAGGAATTCAGGTTGGCAAGTTCTATGGGGAAGCCCATTGCTGCCTATGGTGGAAACGGCATGGGAGATTTCAGTTTCAAAATCTCTGTGAAAAAGCATCAGAGAAGCTTCTCCGTTTAGAATCCAGCATATCTCACTGAACCGAAGAAGTGGTAGTTAGAAGGGAGTTAGAGCTGCAAGCAGTTTGGTTTGGGAAATTAGATGCGAAATGACACTGCAAAGGCCTTCCAACAGGCTTGGAAAAGTGTGTTCTATATCTCTGCCAAACAGAGTCCCCGGAGGTTGATCTTTCAGAAGCAAGCTTAACTGTTAGGGAGGAAGCAGCAGAATGTGCCTCTCACATCTAGCCTGTAGGAATTCAGGTTGGCAAGTTCTATGGGGAAGCCCATTGCTGCCTATGGTGGAAACGGCATGGGAGATTTCAGTTTCAAAATCTCTGTGAAAAAGCGTCAGAGAAGCTTCTCCGTTTAGAATCCAGCATATCTCACTGAACCGAAGAAGTGGTAGTTAGAAGGCAGTTAGAGCTGCAAGCAGTTTGGTTTGGGAAATTAGACGCGAAATGAAACTGCAAATGCCTTCCAACAGGCTTGGAAAAGTGTGTTCTATATCTCTGCCAAACAAACTCCCCGGAGGTTGAGCTTTCAGAAGCTAGTTTAACTCTAAGGGAGGAAGCAGCAGAATGTGCCTCTCACATCTAGCCTGTAGGAATTCAGGTTGGCAAGTTCTATGGGGAAGCCCATTGCTGCCTATGGTGGAAACAGCATGGGAGATTTCAGTTTCAAAATCTCTGTGAAAAAGCGTCAGAGAAGCTTCTCCGTTTAGAATCCAGCATATCTCACTGAACCGAAGAAGTGGTAGTTAGAAGGCAGTTAGAGCTGCAAGCAGTTTGGTTTGGGAAATTAGACGCGAAATGAAACTGCAAATGCCTTCCAACAGGCTTGGAAAAGTGTGTTCTATATCTCTGCCAAACAAACTCCCCGGAGGTTGAGCTTTCAGAAGCTAGTTTAACTCTAAGGGAGGAAGCAGCAGAATGTGCCTCTCACATCTAGCCTGTAGGAATTCAGGCTGGCAAGTTCTATGGGGAACCCCTAGGCGCCTTCGTTGGAAACGGGTTTGGAAATTTCAGTTTCAAAATCTCTGTGAAAAAGCGTCAGAGAAGCTTCTCCGTTTAGAATCCAGCATATCTCACTGAACCGAAGAAGTGGTAGTTAGAAGGGAGTTAGAGCTGCAAGCAGTTTGGTTTGGGAAATTAGACGCGAAATGAAACTGCAAATGCCTTCCAACAGGCTTGGAAAAGTGTGTTCTATATCTCTGCCAAACAAACTCCCCGGAGGTTGAGCTTTCAGAAGCAAGTTTAACTCTAAGGGAGGAAGCAGCAGAATGTGCCTCTCACATCTAGCCTGTAGGAATTCAGGTTGGCAAGTTCTATGGGGAAGCCCATTGCTGCCTATGGTGGAAACGGCATGGGAGATTTCAGTTTCAAAATCTCTGTGAAAAAGCGTCAGAGAAGCTTCTCCGTTTAGAATCCAGCATATCTCACTGAACCGAAGAAGTGGTAGTTAGAAGGGAGTTAGAGCTGCAAGCAGTTTGGTTTGGGAATTTAGACGCGTAATGAAACTGCAAATGCCTTCCAACAGGCTTGGAAAAGTGTGTTCTATATCTCTGCCAAACAAACTCCCCGGAGGTTGAGCTTTCAGAAGCAAGTTTAACTCTAAGGGAGGAAGCAGCAGAATGTGCCTCTCACATCTAGCCTGTAGGAATTCAGGTTGGCAAGTTCTATGGGGAAGCCCATTGCTGCCTATGGTGGAAACGGCATGGGAGATTTCAGTTTCAAAATCTCTGTGAAAAAGCGTCAGAGAAGCTTCTCCGTTTAGAATCCAGCATATCTCACTGAACCGAAGAAGTGGTAGTTAGAAGGCAGTTAGAGCTGCAAGCAGTTTGGTTTGGGAAATTAGACGCGAAATGAAACTGCAAATGCCTTCCAACAGGCTTGGAAAAGTGTGTTCTATATCTCTGCCAAACACACTCCCCGGAGGTTGAGCTTTCAGAAGCAAGTTTAACTCTAAGGGAGGAAGCAGCCGAATGTGCCTCTCACATCTAGCCTGTAGGAATTCAGGTTGGCAAGTTCTATGGGGAACCCCTAGGCGCCTTCGTTGGAAACGGGTTTGGAAATTTCAGTTTCAAAATCTCTGTGAAAAAGCGTCAGAGAAGTTTCTCCGTTTAGAATCCAGCATATCTCACTGAACCGAAGAAGTGGTAGTTAGAAGGGAGTTAGAGCTGCAAGCAGTTTGGTTTGGGAAATTAGACGCGAAATGAAACTGCAAATGCCTTCCAACAGGCTTGGAAAAGTGTGTTCTATATCTCTGCCAAACAAACTCCCCGGAGGTTGAGCTTTCAGAAGCAAGTTTAACTCTAAGGGAGGAAGCAGCAGAATGTGCCTCTCACATCTAGCCTTTAGGAATTCAGGTTGGCAAGTTCTATGGGGAAGCCCATTGCTGCCTATGGTGGAAACGGCAGGGGAGATTTCAGTTTCAAAATCTCTGTGAAAAAGCGTCAGAGAAGCTTCTCCGTTTAGAATCCAGCATATCTCACTGAACCGAAGAAGTGGTAGTTAGAAGGGAGTTAGAGCTGCAAGCAGTTTGGTTTGGGAAATTAGATGCGAAATGACACTGCAAAGGCCTTCCAACAGGCTTGGAAAAGTGTGTTCTATATCTGTGCCAAACAGAGTCCCCGGAGGTTGAGCTTTCAGAAGCAAGATTAACTGTTAGGGAGGAAGCAGCAGAATGTGCCTCTCACATCTAGCCTGTAGGAATTCAGGTTGGCAACTTCTATGTGGAAGCCCATTGCTGGCTATGGTGGAAACAGCATGGGAGATTTCAGTTTCAAAATCTCTGTGAAAAAGCGTCAGAGAAGCTTCTCCGTTTAGAATCCAGCATATCTCACTGAACCGAAGAAGTGGTAGTTAGAAGGCAGTTAGAGCTGCAAGCAGTTTGGTTTGGGAAATTAGACGCGAAATGAAACTGCAAATGCCTTCCAACAGGCTTGGAAAAGTGTGTTCTATATCTCTGCCAAAGAAACTCCCCGGAGGTTGAGCTTTCAGAAGCTAGTTTAACTCTAAGGGAGGAAGCAGCAGAATGTGCCTCTCACATCTAGCCTGTAGGAATTCAGGTTGGCAAGTTCTATGGGGAAGCCCATTGGTGCCTTCGTTGGAAACGGGTTTGGAAATTTCAGTTTAAAAATCTCTGTGAAAAAGCGTCAGAGAAGCTTCTCCGTTTAGAATCCAGCATATCTCACTGAACCGAAGAAGTGGTAGTTAGAAGGGAGTTAGAGCTGCAAGCAGTTTGGTTTGGGAAATTAGACGCGAAATGAAACTGCAAATGCCTTCCAACAGGCTTGGAAATATGTGTTCTATATCTCTGCCAAACAGACTCCCTGGAGGTTGAGCTTTCAGAAGCTAGTTTAACTCTAAGGGAGGAAGCAGCAGAATGTGCCTCTCACATCTAGCCTGTAGGAATTCAGGTTGGCAACTTCTATGTGGAAGCCCATTGCTGGCTATGGTGGAAACAGCATGGGAGATTTCAGTTTCAAAATCTCTGTGAAAAAGCGTCAGAGAAGCTTCTCCGTTTAGAATCCAGCATATCTCACTGAACCGAAGAAGTGGTAGTTAGAAGGCAGTTAGAGCTGCAAGCAGTTTGGTTTGGGAAATTAGACGCGAAATGAAACTGCAAATGCCTTCCAACAGGCTTGGAAAAGTGTGTTCTATATCTCTGCCAAACAAACTCCCCGGAGGTTGAGCTTTCAGAAGCAAGTTTAACTCTAAGGGAGGAAGCAGCAGAATGTGCCTCTCACATCTAGCCTGTAGGAATTCAGGTTGGCAAGTTCTGTGGGGAAGCCCATTGCTGCCTATGGTGGAAACGGCATGGGAGATTTCAGTTTCAAAATCTCTGTGAAAAAGCGTCAGAGAAGCTTCTCCGTTTAGAATCCAGCATATCTCACTGAACCGAAGAAGTGGTAGTTAGAAGGGAGTTAGAGCTGCAAGCAGTTTGGTTTGGGAAATTAGACGCGAAATGAAACTGCAAATGCCTTCCAACAGGCTTGGAAAAGTGTGTTCTATATCTCTGCCAAACAAACTCCCCGGAGGTTGAGCTTTCAGAAGCAAGTTTAACTCTAAGGGAGGAAGCAGCAGAATGTGCCTCTCACATCTAGCCTGTAGGAATTCAGGTTGGCAAGTTCTGTGGGGAAGCCCATTGCTGCCTATGGTGGAAACGGCATGGGAGATTTCAGTTTCAAAATCTCTGTGAAAAAGCGTCAGAGAAGCTTCTCCGTTTAGAATCCAGCATATCTCACTGAACCGAAGAAGTGGTAGTTAGAAGGGAGTTAGAGCTGCAAGCAGTTTGGTTTGGGAAATTAGACGCGAAATGAAACTGCAAATGCCTTCCAACAGGCTTGGAAAAGTGTGTTTTATATCTCTGCCAAACAAACTCCCCGGAGGTTGAGCTTTCAGAAGCAAGTTTAACTCTAAGGGAGGAAGCAGCAGAATGTGCCTCTCACATCTAGCCTGTAGGAATTCAGGTTGGCAAGTTCTATTGGGAAGCCCATTGCTGCCTATGGTGGAAACGGCATGGGAGATTTCAGTTTCAAAATCTCTGTGAAAAAGCGTCAGAGAAGCTTCTCCGTTTAGAATCCAGCATATCTCACTGAACCGAAGAAGTGGTAGTTAGAAGGGAGTTAGAGCTGCAAGCAGTTTGGTTTGGGAAATTAGACGCGAAATGAAACTGCAAATGCCTTCCAACAGGCTTGGAAAAGTGTGTTCTATATCTCTGCCAAACAGACTCCCTGGAGGTTGAGCTTTCAGAAGCTAGTTTAACTCTAAGGGAGGAAGCAGCAGAATGTGCCTCTCACATCTAGCCTGTAGGAATTCAGGTTGGCAACTTCTATGTGGAAGCCCATTGCTGGCTATGGTGGAAACAGCATGGGAGATTTCAGTTTCAAAATCTCTGTGAAAAAGCGTCAGAGAAGCTTCTCCATTTAGAATCCAGCATATCTCACTGAACCGAAGAAGTGGTAGTTAGAAGGCAGTTAGAGCTGCAAGCAGTTTGGTTTGGGAAATTAGACGCGAAATGAAACTGCAAATGCCTTCCAACAGGCTTGGAAAAGTGTGTTCTATATCTCTGCCAAACAAACTCCCCGGAGGTTGAGCTTTCAGAAGCTAGTTTAACTCTAAGGGAGGAAGCAGCAGAATGTGCCTCTCACATCTAGCCTGTAGGAATTCAGGTTGGCAAGTTCTATGGGGAAGCCCATTGCTGCCTATGGTGGAAACGGCATGGGAGATTTCAGTTTCAAAATCTCTGTGAAAAAGCATCAGAGAAGCTTCTCCGTTTAGAATCCAGCATATCTCACTGAACCGAAGAAGTGGTAGTTAGAAGGGAGTTAGAGCTGCAAGCAGTTTGGTTTGGGAAATTAGATGCGAAATGACACTGCAAAGGCCTTCCAACAGGCTTGGAAAAGTGTGTTCTATATCTCTGCCAAACAGAGTCCCCGGAGGTTGAGCTTTCAGAAGCAAGCTTAACTGTTAGGGAGGAAGCAGCAGAATGTGCCTCTCACATCTAGCCTGTAGGAATTCAGGTTGGCAAGTTCTATGGGGAACCCCTAGGCGCCTTCGTTGGAAACGGGTTTGGAAATTTCAGTTTCAAAATCTCTGTGAAAAAGCGTCAGAGAAGCTTCTCCGTTTAGAATCCAGCATATCTCACTGAACCGAAGAAGTGGTAGTTAGAAGGGAGTTAGAGCTGCAAGCAGTTTGGTTTGGGAAATTAGACGCGAAATGAAACTGCAAATGCCTTCCAACAGGCTTGGAAAAGTGTGTTCTATATCTCTGCCAAACACACTCCCCGGAGGTTGAGCTTTCAGAAGCAAGTTTAACTCTAAGGGAGGAAGCAGCCGAATGTGCCTCTCACATCTAGCCTGTAGGAATTCAGGTTGGCAAGTTGTATGGGGAAGCCCATTGCTGCCTATGGTGGAAACGGCATGGGAGATTTCAGTTTCAAAATCTCTGTGAAAAAGCGTCAGAGAAGCTTCTCCGTTTAGAATCCAGCATATCTCACTGAACCGAAGAAGTGGTAGTTAGAAGGCAGTTAGAGCTGCAAGCAGTTTGGTTTGGGAAATTAGACGCGAAATGAAACTGCAAATGCCTTCCAACAGGCTTGGAAAAGTGTGTTCTATATCTCTGCCAAACAGACTCCCTGGAGGTTGAGCTTTCAGAAGCTAGTTTAACTCTAAGGGAGGAAGCAGCAGAATGTGCCTCTCACATCTAGCCTGTAGGAATTCAGGTTGGCAACTTCTATGTGGAAGCCCATTGCTGGCTATGGTGGAAACAGCATGGGAGATTTCAGTTTCAAAATCTCTGTGAAAAAGCGTCAGAGAAGCTTCTCCATTTAGAATCCAGCATATCTCACTGAACCGAAGAAGTGGTAGTTAGAAGGCAGTTAGAGCTGCAAGCAGTTTGGTTTGGGAAATTAGACGCGAAATGAAACTGCAAATGCCTTCCAACAGGCTTGGAAAAGTGTGTTCTATATCTCTGCCAAACAAACTCCCCGGAGGTTGAGCTTTCAGAAGCTAGTTTAACTCTAAGGGAGGAAGCAGCAGAATGTGCCTCTCACATCTAGCCTGTAGGAATTCAGGTTGGCAAGTTCTATGGGGAAGCCCATTGGTGCCTTCGTTGGAAACGGGTTTGGAAATTTCAGTTTCAAAATCTCTGTGAAAAAGCGTCAGAGAAGCTTCTCCGTTTAGAATCCAGCATATCTCACTGAACCGAAGAAGTGGTAGTTAGAAGGGAGTTAGAGCTGCAAGCAGTTTGGTTTGGGACATTAGACGCGAAATGAAACTGCAAATGCCTTCCAACAGGCTTGGAAAAGTGTGTTCTATATCTCTGCCAAACAAACTCCCCGGAGGTTGAGCTTTCAGAAGCAAGTTTAACTCTAAGGGAGGAAGCAGCAGAATGTGCCTCTCACATCTAGCCTGTAGGAATTCAGGTTGGCAAGTTCTATGGGGAAGCCCATTGCTGCCTATGGTGGAAACGGCATGGGAGATTTCAGTTTCAAAATCTCTGTGAAAAAGCATCAGAGAAGCTTCTCCGTTTAGAATCCAGCATATCTCACTGAACCGAAGAAGTGGTAGTTAGAAGGGAGTTAGAGCTGCAAGCAGTTTGGTTTGGGAAATTAGATGCGAAATGACACTGCAAAGGCCTTCCAACAGGCTTGGAAAAGTGTGTTCTATATCTCTGCCAAACAGAGTCCCCGGAGGTTGATCTTTCAGAAGCAAGCTTAACTGTTAGGGAGGAAGCAGCAGAATGTGCCTCTCACATCTAGCCTGTAGGAATTCAGGTTGGCAAGTTCTATGGGGAAGCCCATTGCTGCCTATGGTGGAAACGGCATGGGAGATTTCAGTTTCAAAATCTCTGTGAAAAAGCGTCAGAGAAGCTTCTCCGTTTAGAATCCAGCATATCACACTGAACCGAAGAAGTGGTAGTTAGAAGGCAGTTAGAGCTGCAAGCAGTTTGGTTTGGGAAATTAGACGCGAAATGAAACTGCAAATGCCTTCCAACAGGCTTGGAAAAGTGTGTTCTATATCTCTGCCAAACAAACTCCCCGGAGGTTGAGCTTTCAGAAGCTAGTTTAACTCTAAGGGAGGAAGCAGCAGAATGTGCCTCTCACATCTAGCCTGTAGGAATTCAGGTTGGCAAGTTCTATGGGGAAGCCCATTGCTGCCTATGGTGGAAACAGCATGGGAGATTTCAGTTTCAAAATCTCTGTGAAAAAGCGTCAGAGAAGCTTCTCCGTTTAGAATCCAGCATATCTCACTGAACCGAAGAAGTGGTAGTTAGAAGGCAGTTAGAGCTGCAAGCAGTTTGGTTTGGGAAATTAGACGCGAAATGAAACTGCAAATGCCTTCCAACAGGCTTGGAAAAGTGTGTTCTATATCTCTGCCAAACACACTCCCCGGAGGTTGAGCTTTCAGAAGCAAGTTTAACTCTAAGGGAGGAAGCAGCCGAATGTGCCTCTCACATCTAGCCTGTAGGAATTCAGGTTGGCAAGTTCTATGGGGAAGCCCATTGCTGCCTATGGTGGAAACGGCATGGGAGATTTCAGTTTCAAAATCTCTGTGAAAAAGCGTCAGAGAAGCTTCTCCGTTTAGAATCCAGCATATCTCACTGAACCGAAGAAGTGGTAGTTAGAAGGCAGTTAGAGCTGCAAGCAGTTTGGTTTGGGAAATTAGACGCGAAATGAAACTGCAAATGCCTTCCAACAGGCTTGTAAAAGTGTGTTCTATATCTCTGCCAAACAAACTCCCCGGAGGTTGAGCTTTCAGAAGCTAGTTTAACTCTAAGGGAGGAAGCAGCAGAATGTGCCTCTCACATCTAGCCTGTAGGAATTCAGGCTGGCAAGTTCTATGGGGAACCCCTAGGCGCCTTCGTTGGAAACGGGTTTGGAAATTTCAGTTTCAAAATCTCTGTGAAAAAGCGTCAGAGAAGCTTCTCCGTTTAGAATCCAGCATATCTCACTGAACCGAAGAAGTGGTAGTTAGAAGGGAGTTAGAGCTGCAAGCAGTTTGGTTTGGGAAATTAGACGCGAAATGAAACTGCAAATGCCTTCCAACAGGCTTGGAAAAGTGTGTTCTATATCTCTGCCAAACAAACTCCCCGGAGGTTGAGCTTTCAGAAGCAAGTTTAACTCTAAGGGAGGAAGCAGCAGAATGTGCCTCTCACATCTAGCCTTTAGGAATTCAGGTTGGCAAGTTCTATGGGGAAGCCCATTGCTGCCTATGGTGGAAACGGCATGGGAGATTTCAGTTTCAAAATCTCTGTGAAAAAGCGTCAGAGAAGCTTCTCCGTTTAGAATCCAGCATATCTCACTGAACCGAAGAAGTGGTAGTTAAAAGGGAGTTAGAGCTGCAAGCAGTTTGGTTTGGGAAATTAGATGCGTAATGACACTGCAAAGGCCTTCCAACAGGCTTGGAAAAGTGTGTTCTATATCTGTGCCAAACAGAGTCCCCGGAGGTTGAGCTTTCAGAAGCAAGATTAACTGTTAGGGAGGAAGCAGCAGAATGTGCCTCTCACATCTAGCCTGTAGGAATTCAGGTTGGCAAGTTCTATGGGGAAGCCCATTGCTGCCTATGGTGGAAACGGCATGGGAGATTTCAGTTTCAAAATCTCTGTGAAAAAGCGTCAGAGAAGCTTCTCCGTTTAGAATCCAGCATATCTCACTGAACCGAAGAAGTGGTAGTTAGAAGGCAGTTAGAGCTGCAAGCAGTTTGGTTTGGGAAATTAGACGCGAAATGAAACTGCAAATGCCTTCCAACAGGCTTGGAAAAGTGTGTTCTATATCTCTGCCAAACAAACTCCCCGGAGGTTGAGCTTTCAGAAGCTAGTTTAACTCTAAGGGAGGAAGCAGCAGAATGTGCCTCTCACATCTAGCCTGTAGGAATTCAGGTTGGCAAGTTCTATGGGGAAGCCCATTGCTGCCTATGGTGGAAACAGCATGGGAGATTTCAGTTTCAAAATCTCTGTGAAAAAGCGTCAGAGAAGCTTCTCCGTTTAGAATCCAGCATATCTCACTGAACCGAAGAAGTGGTAGTTAGAAGGCAGTTAGAGCTGCAAGCAGTTTGGTTTGGGAAATTAGACGCGAAATGAAACTGCAAATGCCTTCCAACAGGCTTGGAAAAGTGTGTTCTATATCTCTGCCAAACACACTCCCCGGAGGTTGAGCTTTCAGAAGCAAGTTTAACTCTAAGGGAGGAAGCAGCCGAATGTGCCTCTCACATCTAGCCTGTAGGAATTCAGGTTGGCAAGTTGTATGGGGAAGCCCATTGCTGCCTATGGTGGAAACGGCATGGGAGATTTCAGTTTCAAAATCTCTGTGAAAAAGCGTCAGAGAAGCTTCTCCGTTTAGAATCCAGCATATCTCACTGAACCGAAGAAGTGGTAGTTAGAAGGCAGTTAGAGCTGCAAGCAGTTTGGTTTGGGAAATTAGACGCGAAATGAAACTGCAAATGCCTTCCAACAGGCTTGGAAAAGTGTGTTCTATATCTCTGCCAAACAGACTCCCTGGAGGCTGAGCTTTCAGAAGCTAGTTTAACTCTAAGGGAGGAAGCAGCAGAATGTGCCTCTCACATCTAGCCTGTAGGAATTCAGGTTGGCAACTTCTATGTGGAAGCCCATTGCTGGCTATGGTGGAAACAGCATGGGAGATTTCAGTTTCAAAATCTCTGTGAAAAAGCGTCAGAGAAGCTTCTCCATTTAGAATCCAGCATATCTCACTGAACCGAAGAAGTGGTAGTTAGAAGGCAGTTAGAGCTGCAAGCAGTTTGGTTTGGGAAATTAGACGCGAAATGAAACTGCAAATGCCTTCCAACAGGCTTGGAAAAGTGTGTTCTATATCTCTGCCAAACAAACTCCCCGGAGGTTGAGCTTTCAGAAGCTAGTTTAACTCTAAGGGAGGAAGCAGCAGAATGTGCCTCTCACATCTAGCCTGTAGGAATTCAGGTTGGCAAGTTCTATGGGGAAGCCCATTGGTGCCTTCGTTGGAAACGGGTTTGGAAATTTCAGTTTCAAAATCTCTGTGAAAAAGCATCAGAGAAGCTTCTCCGTTTAGAATCCAGCATATCTCACTGAACCGAAGAAGTGGTAGTTAGAAGGGAGTTAGAGCTGCAAGCAGTTTGGTTTGGGACATTAGACGCGAAATGAAACTGCAAATGCCTTCCAACAGGCTTGGAAAAGTGTGTTCTATATCTCTGCCAAACAAACTCCCCGGAGGTTGAGCTTTCAGAAGCAAGTTTAACTCTAAGGGAGGAAGCAGCAGAATGTGCCTCTCACATCTAGCCTGTAGGAATTCAGGTTGGCAAGTTCTATGGGGAAGCCCATTGCTGCCTATGGTGGAAACGGCATGGGAGATTTCAGTTTCAAAATCTCTGTGAAAAAGCATCAGAGAAGCTTCTCCGTTTAGAATCCAGCATATCTCACTGAACCGAAGAAGTGGTAGTTAGAAGGGAGTTAGAGCTGCAAGCAGTTTGGTTTGGGAAATTAGATGCGAAATGACACTGCAAAGGCCTTCCAACAGGCTTGGAAAAGTGTGTTCTATATCTCTGCCAAACAGAGTCCCCGGAGGTTGATCTTTCAGAAGCAAGCTTAACTGTTAGGGAGGAAGCAGCAGAATGTGCCTCTCACATCTAGCCTGTAGGAATTCAGGTTGGCAAGTTCTATGGGGAAGCCCATTGCTGCCTATGGTGGAAACGGCATGGGAGATTTCAGTTTCAAAATCTCTGTGAAAAAGCGTCAGAGAAGCTTCTCCGTTTAGAATCCAGCATATCACACTGAACCGAAGAAGTGGTAGTTAGAAGGCAGTTAGAGCTGCAAGCAGTTTGGTTTGGGAAATTAGACGCGAAATGAAACTGCAAATGCCTTCCAACAGGCTTGGAAAAGTGTGTTCTATATCTCTGCCAAACAAACTCCCCGGAGGTTGAGCTTTCAGAAGCTAGTTTAACTCTAAGGGAGGAAGCAGCAGAATGTGCCTCTCACATCTAGCCTGTAGGAATTCAGGTTGGCAAGTTCTATGGGGAAGCCCATTGCTGCCTATGGTGGAAACAGCATGGGAGATTTCAGTTTCAAAATCTCTGTGAAAAAGCGTCAGAGAAGCTTCTCCGTTTAGAATCCAGCATATCTCACTGAACCGAAGAAGTGGTAGTTAGAAGGCAGTTAGAGCTGCAAGCAGTTTGGTTTGGGAAATTAGACGCGAAATGAAACTGCAAATGCCTTCCAACAGGCTTGGAAAAGTGTGTTCTATATCTCTGCCAAACACACTCCCCGGAGGTTGAGCTTTCAGAAGCAAGTTTAACTCTAAGGGAGGAAGCAGCCGAATGTGCCTCTCACATCTAGCCTGTAGGAATTCAGGTTGGCAAGTTCTATGGGGAAGCCCATTGCTGCCTATGGTGGAAACGGCATGGGAGATTTCAGTTTCAAAATCTCTGTGAAAAAGCGTCAGAGAAGCTTCTCCGTTTAGAATCCAGCATATCTCACTGAACCGAAGAAGTGGTAGTTAGAAGGCAGTTAGAGCTGCAAGCAGTTTGGTTTGGGAAATTAGACGCGAAATGAAACTGCAAATGCCTTCCAACAGGCTTGTAAAAGTGTGTTCTATATCTCTGCCAAACAAACTCCCCGGAGGTTGAGCTTTCAGAAGCTAGTTTAACTCTAAGGGAGGAAGCAGCAGAATGTGCCTCTCACATCTAGCCTGTAGGAATTCAGGCTGGCAAGTTCTATGGGGAACCCCTAGGCGCCTTCGTTGGAAACGGGTTTGGAAATTTCAGTTTCAAAATCTCTGTGAAAAAGCGTCAGAGAAGCTTCTCCGTTTAGAATCCAGCATATCTCACTGAACCGAAGAAGTGGTAGTTAGAAGGGAGTTAGAGCTGCAAGCAGTTTGGTTTGGGAAATTAGACGCGAAATGAAACTGCAAATGCCTTCCAACAGGCTTGGAAAAGTGTGTTCTATATCTCTGCCAAACAAACTCCCCGGAGGTTGAGCTTTCAGAAGCAAGTTTAACTCTAAGGGAGGAAGCAGCAGAATGTGCCTCTCACATCTAGCCTTTAGGAATTCAGGTTGGCAAGTTCTATGGGGAAGCCCATTGCTGCCTATGGTGGAAACGGCATGGGAGATTTCAGTTTCAAAATCTCTGTGAAAAAGCGTCAGAGAAGCTTCTCCGTTTAGAATCCAGCATATCTCACTGAACCGAAGAAGTGGTAGTTAAAAGGGAGTTAGAGCTGCAAGCAGTTTGGTTTGGGAAATTAGATGCGAAATGACACTGCAAAGGCCTTCCAACAGGCTTGGAAAAGTGTGTTCTATATCTGTGCCAAACAGAGTCCCCGGAGGTTGAGCTTTCAGAAGCAAGATTAACTGTTAGGGAGGAAGCAGCAGAATGTGCCTCTCACATCTAGCCTGTAGGAATTCAGGTTGGCAAGTTCTATGGGGAAGCCCATTGCTGCCTATGGTGGAAACGGCATGGGAGATTTCAGTTTCAAAATCTCTGTGAAAAAGCGTCAGAGAAGCTTCTCCGTTTAGAATCCAGCATATCTCACTGAACCGAAGAAGTGGTAGTTAGAAGGCAGTTAGAGCTGCAAGCAGTTTGGTTTGGGAAATTAGACGCGAAATGAAACTGCAAATGCCTTCCAACAGGCTTGGAAAAGTGTGTTCTATATCTCTGCCAAACAAACTCCCCGGAGGTTGAGCTTTCAGAAGCTAGTTTAACTCTAAGGGAGGAAGCAGCAGAATGTGCCTCTCACATCTAGCCTGTAGGAATTCAGGTTGGCAAGTTCTATGGGGAAGCCCATTGCTGCCTATGGTGGAAACAGCATGGGAGATTTCAGTTTCAAAATCTCTGTGAAAAAGCGTCAGAGAAGCTTCTCCGTTTAGAATCCAGCATATCTCACTGAACCGAAGAAGTGGTAGTTAGAAGGCAGTTAGAGCTGCAAGCAGTTTGGTTTGGGAAATTAGACGCGAAATGAAACTGCAAATGCCTTCCAACAGGCTTGGAAAAGTGTGTTCTATATCTCTGCCAAACACACTCCCCGGAGGTTGAGCTTTCAGAAGCAAGTTTAACTCTAAGGGAGGAAGCAGCCGAATGTGCCTCTCACATCTAGCCTGTAGGAATTCAGGTTGGCAAGTTGTATGGGGAAGCCCATTGCTGCCTATGGTGGAAACGGCATGGGAGATTTCAGTTTCAAAATCTCTGTGAAAAAGCGTCAGAGAAGCTTCTCCGTTTAGAATCCAGCATATCTCACTGAACCGAAGAAGTGGTAGTTAGAAGGCAGTTAGAGCTGCAAGCAGTTTGGTTTGGGAAATTAGACGCGAAATGAAACTGCAAATGCCTTCCAACAGGCTTGGAAAAGTGTGTTCTATATCTCTGCCAAACAAACTCCCCGGAGGTTGAGCTTTCAGAAGCTAGTTTAACTCTAAGGGAGGAAGCAGCAGAATGTGCCTCTCACATCTAGCCTGTAGGAATTCAGGTTGGCAAGTTCTATGGGGAACCCCTAGGCGCCTTCGTTGGAAACGGGTTTGGAAATTTCAGTTTCAAAATCTCTGTGAAAAAGCGTCAGAGAAGCTTCTCCGTTTAGAATCCAGCATATCTCACTGAACCGAAGAAGTGGTAGTTAGAAGGGAGTTAGAGCTGCAAGCAGTTTGGTTTGGGAAATTAGACGCGAAATGAAACTGCAAATGCCTTCCAACAGGCTTGGAAAAGTGTGTTCTATATCTCTGCCAAACAAACTCCCCGGAGGTTGAGCTTTCAGAAGCAAGTTTAACTCTAAGGGAGGAAGCAGCAGAATGTGCCTCTCACATCTAGCCTGTAGGAATTCAGGTTGGCAAGTTCTATTGGGAAGCCCATTGCTGCCTATGGTGGAAACGGCATGGGAGATTTCAGTTTCAAAATCTCTGTGAAAAAGCGTCAGAGAAGCTTCTCCGTTTAGAATCCAGCATATCTCACTGAACCGAAGAAGTGGTAGTTAGAAGGGAGTTAGAGCTGCAAGCAGTTTGGTTTGGGAAATTAGACGCGAAATGAAACTGCAAATGCCTTCCAACAGGCTTGGAAAAGTGTGTTCTATATCTCTGCCAAACAGACTCCCTGGAGGTTGAGCTTTCAGAAGCTAGTTTAACTCTAAGGGAGGAAGCAGCAGAATGTGCCTCTCACATCTAGCCTGTAGGAATTCAGGTTGGCAACTTCTATGTGGAAGCCCATTGCTGGCTATGGTGGAAACAGCATGGGAGATTTCAGTTTCAAAATCTCTGTGAAAAAGCGTCAGAGAAGCTTCTCCATTTAGAATCCAGCATATCTCACTGAACCGAAGAAGTGGTAGTTAGAAGGCAGTTAGAGCTGCAAGCAGTTTGGTTTGGGAAATTAGACGCGAAATGAAACTGCAAATGCCTTCCAACAGGCTTGGAAAAGTGTGTTCTATATCTCTGCCAAACAAACTCCCCGGAGGTTGAGCTTTCAGAAGCTAGTTTAACTCTAAGGGAGGAAGCAGCAGAATGTGCCTCTCACATCTAGCCTGTAGGAATTCAGGTTGGCAAGTTCTATGGGGAACCCCTAGGCGCCTTCGTTGGAAACGGGTTTGGAAATTTCAGTTTCAAAATCTCTGTGAAAAAGCGTCAGAGAAGCTTCTCCGTTTAGAATCCAGCATATCTCACTGAACCGAAGAAGTGGTAGTTAGAAGGGAGTTAGAGCTGCAAGCAGTTTGGTTTGGGAAATTAGACGCGAAATGAAACTGCAAATGCCTTCCAACAGGCTTGGAAAAGTGTGTTCTATATCTCTGCCAAACAAACTCCCCGGAGGTTGAGCTTTCAGAAGCAAGTTTAACTCTAAGGGAGGAAGCAGCAGAATGTGCCTCTCACATCTAGCCTGTAGGAATTCAGGTTGGCAAGTTCTATTGGGAAGCCCATTGCTGCCTATGGTGGAAACGGCATGGGAGATTTCAGTTTCAAAATCTCTGTGAAAAAGCGTCAGAGAAGCTTCTCCGTTTAGAATCCAGCATATCTCACTGAACCGAAGAAGTGGTAGTTAGAAGGGAGTTAGAGCTGCAAGCAGTTTGGTTTGGGAAATTAGACGCGAAATGAAACTGCAAATGCCTTCCAACAGGCTTGGAAAAGTGTGTTCTATATCTCTGCCAAACAGACTCCCTGGAGGTTGAGCTTTCAGAAGCTAGTTTAACTCTAAGGGAGGAAGCAGCAGAATGTGCCTCTCACATCTAGCCTGTAGGAATTCAGGTTGGCAACTTCTATGTGGAAGCCCATTGCTGGCTATGGTGGAAACAGCATGGGAGATTTCAGTTTCAAAATCTCTGTGAAAAAGCGTCAGAGAAGCTTCTCCATTTAGAATCCAGCATATCTCACTGAACCGAAGAAGTGGTAGTTAGAAGGCAGTTAGAGCTGCAAGCAGTTTGGTTTGGGAAATTAGACGCGAAATGAAACTGCAAATGCCTTCCAACAGGCTTGGAAAAGTGTGTTCTATATCTCTGCCAAACAAACTCCCCGGAGGTTGAGCTTTCAGAAGCTAGTTTAACTCTAAGGGAGGAAGCAGCAGAATGTGCCTCTCACATCTAGCCTGTAGGAATTCAGGTTGGCAAGTTCTATGGGGAAGCCCATTGGTGCCTTCGTTGGAAACGGGTTTGGAAATTTCAGTTTCAAAATCTCTGTGAAAAAGCGTCAGAGAAGCTTCTCCGTTTAGAATCCAGCATATCTCACTGAACCGAAGAAGTGGTAGTTAGAAGGGAGTTAGAGCTGCAAGCAGTTTGGTTTGGGACATTAGACGCGAAATGAAACTGCAAATGCCTTCCAACAGGCTTGGAAAAGTGTGTTCTATATCTCTGCCAAACAAACTCCCCGGAGGTTGAGCTTTCAGAAGCAAGTTTAACTCTAAGGGAGGAAGCAGCAGAATGTGCCTCTCACATCTAGCCTGTAGGAATTCAGGTTGGCAAGTTCTATTGGGAAGCCCATTGCTGCCTATGGTGGAAACGGCATGGGAGATTTCAGTTTCAAAATCTCTGTGAAAAAGCATCAGAGAAGCTTCTCCGTTTAGAATCCAGCATATCTCACTGAACCGAAGAAGTGGTAGTTAGAAGGGAGTTAGAGCTGCAAGCAGTTTGGTTTGGGAAATTAGATGCGAAATGACACTGCAAAGGCCTTCCAACAGGCTTGGAAAAGTGTGTTCTATATCTCTGCCAAACAGAGTCCCCGGAGGTTGATCTTTCAGAAGCAAGCTTAACTGTTAGGGAGGAAGCAGCAGAATGTGCCTCTCACATCTAGCCTGTAGGAATTCAGGTTGGCAAGTTCTATGGGGAAGCCCATTGCTGCCTATGGTGGAAACGGCATGGGAGATTTCAGTTTCAAAATCTCTGTGAAAAAGCGTCAGAGAAGCTTCTCCGTTTAGAATCCAGCATATCTCACTGAACCGAAGAAGTGGTAGTTAGAAGGCAGTTAGAGCTGCAAGCAGTTTGGTTTGGGAAATTAGACGCGAAATGAAACTGCAAATGCCTTCCAACAGGCTTGGAAAAGTGTGTTCTATATCTCTGCCAAACAAACTCCCCGGAGGTTGAGCTTTCAGAAGCTAGTTTAACTCTAAGGGAGGAAGCAGCAGAATGTGCCTCTCACATCTAGCCTGTAGGAATTCAGGTTGGCAAGTTCTATGGGGAAGCCCATTGCTGCCTATGGTGGAAACAGCATGGGAGATTTCAGTTTCAAAATCTCTGTGAAAAAGCGTCAGAGAAGCTTCTCCGTTTAGAATCCAGCATATCTCACTGAACCGAAGAAGTGGTAGTTAGAAGGCAGTTAGAGCTGCAAGCAGTTTGGTTTGGGAAATTAGACGCGAAATGAAACTGCAAATGCCTTCCAACAGGCTTGTAAAAGTGTGTTCTATATCTCTGCCAAACAAACTCCCCGGAGGTTGAGCTTTCAGAAGCTAGTTTAACTCTAAGGGAGGAAGCAGCAGAATGTGCCTCTCACATCTAGCCTGTAGGAATTCAGGCTGGCAAGTTCTATGGGGAACCCCTAGGCGCCTTCGTTGGAAACGGGTTTGGAAATTTCAGTTTCAAAATCTCTGTGAAAAAGCGTCAGAGAAGCTTCTCCGTTTAGAATCCAGCATATCTCACTGAACCGAAGAAGTGGTAGTTAGAAGGGAGTTAGAGCTGCAAGCAGTTTGGTTTGGGAAATTAGACGCGAAATGAAACTGCAAATGCCTTCCAACAGGCTTGGAAAAGTGTGTTCTATATCTCTGCCAAACAAACTCCCCGGAGGTTGAGCTTTCAGAAGCAAGTTTAACTCTAAGGGAGGAAGCAGCAGAATGTGCCTCTCACATCTAGCCTGTAGGAATTCAGGTTGGCAAGTTCTATGGGGAAGCCCATTGCTGCCTATGGTGGAAACGGCATGGGAGATTTCAGTTTCAAAATCTCTGTGAAAAAGCGTCAGAGAAGCTTCTCCGTTTAGAATCCAGCATATCTCACTGAACCGAAGAAGTGGTAGTTAGAAGGGAGTTAGAGCTGCAAGCAGTTTGGTTTGGGAAATTAGACGCGAAATGAAACTGCAAATGCCTTCCAACAGGCTTGGAAAAGTGTGTTCTATATCTCTGCCAAACAAACTCCCCGGAGGTTGAGCTTTCAGAAGCAAGTTTAACTCTAAGGGAGGAAGCAGCAGAATGTGCCTCTCACATCTAGCCTGTAGGAATTCAGGTTGGCAAGTTCTATGGGGAAGCCCATTGCTGCCTATGGTGGAAACGGCATGGGAGATTTCAGTTTCAAAATCTTTGTGAAAAAGCGTCAGAGAAGCTTCTCCGTTTAGAATCCAGCATATCTCACTGAACCGAAGAAGTGGTAGTTAGAAGGGAGTTAGAGCTGCAAGCAGTTTGGTTTGGGAAATTAGATGCGAAATGACACTGCAAAGGCCTTCCAACAGGCTTGGAAAAGTGTGTTCTATATCTGTGCCAAACAGAGTCCCCGGAGGTTGAGCTTTCAGAAGCAAGATTAACTGTTAGGGAGGAAGCAGCAGAATGTGCCTCTCACATCTAGCCTGTAGGAATTCAGGTTGGCAAGTTCTATGGGGAAGCCCATTGCTGCCTATGGTGGAAACGGCATGGGAGATTTCAGTTTCAAAATCTCTGTGAAAAAGCGTCAGAGAAGCTTCTCCGTTTAGAATCCAGCATATCTCACTGAACCGAAGAAGTGGTAGTTAGAAGGCAGTTAGAGCTGCAAGCAGTTTGGTTTGGGAAATTAGACGCGAAATGAAACTGCAAATGCCTTCCAACAGGCTTGGAAAAGTGTGTTCTATATCTCTGCCAAACAGACTCCCTGGAGGTTGAGCTTTCAGAAGCTAGTTTAACTCTAAGGGAGGAAGCAGCAGAATGTGCCTCTCACATCTAGCCTGTAGGAATTCAGGTTGGCAAGTTCTATGGGGAAGCCCATTGCTGCCTATGGTGGAAACGGCATGGGAGATTTCAGTTTCAAAATCTCTGTGAAAAAGCGTCAGAGAAGCTTCTCCGTTTAGAATCCAGCATATCTCACTGAACCGAAGAAGTGGTAGTTAGAAGGGAGTTAGAGCTGCAAGCAGTTTGGTTTGGGAAATTAGACGCGAAATGAAACTGCAAATGCCTTCCAACAGGCTTGGAAAAGTGTGTTCTATATCTCTGCCAAACAGACTCCCTGGAGGTTGAGCTTTCAGAAGCTAGTTTAACTCTAAGGGAGGAAGCAGCAGAATGTGCCTCTCACATCTAGCCTGTAGGAATTCAGGTTGGCAAGTTCTATGGGGAAGCCCATTGCTGCCTATGGTGGAAACGGCATGGGAGATTTCAGTTTCAAAATCTCTGTGAAAAAGCGTCAGAGAAGCTTCTCCGTTTAGAATCCAGCATATCTCACTGAACCGAAGAAGTGGTAGTTAGAAGGCAGTTAGAGCTGCAAGCAGTTTGGTTTGGGAAATTAGACGCGAAATGAAACTGCAAATGCCTTCCAACAGGCTTGGAAAAGTGTGTTCTATATCTCTGCCAAAGAAACTCCCCGGAGGTTGAGCTTTCAGAAGCTAGTTTAACTCTAAGGGAGGAAGCAGCAGAATGTGCCTCTCACATCTAGCCTGTAGGAATTCAGGTTGGCAAGTTCTATGGGGAAGCCCATTGGTGCCTTCGTTGGAAACGGGTTTGGAAATTTCAGTTTAAAAATCTCTGTGAAAAAGCGTCAGAGAAGCTTCTCCGTTTAGAATCCAGCATATCTCACTGAACCGAAGAAGTGGTAGTTAGAAGGGAGTTAGAGCTGCAAGCAGTTTGGTTTGGGAAATTAGACGCGAAATGAAACTGCAAATGCCTTCCAACAGGCTTGGAAATATGTGTTCTATATCTCTGCCAAACAGACTCCCTGGAGGTTGAGCTTTCAGAAGCTAGTTTAACTCTAAGGGAGGAAGCAGCAGAATGTGCCTCTCACATCTAGCCTGTAGGAATTCAGGTTGGCAACTTCTATGTGGAAGCCCATTGCTGGCTATGGTGGAAACAGCATGGGAGATTTCAGTTTCAAAATCTCTGTGAAAAAGCGTCAGAGAAGCTTCTCCGTTTAGAATCCAGCATATCTCACTGAACCGAAGAAGTGGTAGTTAGAAGGCAGTTAGAGCTGCAAGCAGTTTGGTTTGGGAAATTAGACGCGAAATGAAACTGCAAATGCCTTCCAACAGGCTTGGAAAAGTGTGTTCTATATCTCTGCCAAACAAACTCCCCGGAGGTTGAGCTTTCAGAAGCAAGTTTAACTCTAAGGGAGGAAGCAGCAGAATGTGCCTCTCACATCTAGCCTGTAGGAATTCAGGTTGGCAAGTTCTGTGGGGAAGCCCATTGCTGCCTATGGTGGAAACGGCATGGGAGATTTCAGTTTCAAAATCTCTGTGAAAAAGCGTCAGAGAAGCTTCTCCGTTTAGAATCCAGCATATCTCACTGAACCGAAGAAGTGGTAGTTAGAAGGGAGTTAGAGCTGCAAGCAGTTTGGTTTGGGAAATTAGACGCGAAATGAAACTGCAAATGCCTTCCAACAGGCTTGGAAAAGTGTGTTCTGTATCTCTGCCAAACAAACTCCCCGGAGGTTGAGCTTTCAGAAGCAAGTTTAACTCTAAGGGAGGAAGCAGCAGAATGTGCCTCTCACATCTAGCCTGTAGGAATTCAGGTTGGCAAGTTCTATGGGGAAGCCCATTGCTGCCTATGGTGGAAACGGCATGGGAGATTTCAGTTTCAAAATCTCTGTGAAAAAGCGTCAGGGAAGCTTCTCCGTTTAGAATCCAGCATATCTCACTGAACCGAAGAAGTGGTAGTTAGAAGGGAGTTAGAGCTGCAAGCAGTTTGGTTTGGGAAATTAGATGCGAAATGACACTGCAAATGCCTTCCAACAGGCTTGGAAAAGTGTGTTCTATATCTCTGCCAAACAAACTCCCCGGAGGTTGAGCTTTCAGAAGCTAGTTTAACTCTAAGGGAGGAAGCAGCAGAATGTGCCTCTCACATCTAGCCTGTAGGAATTCAGGTTGGCAAGTTCTATGGGGAAGCCCATTGCTGCCTATGGTGGAAACAGCATGTGAGATTTCAGTTTCAAAATCTCTGTGAAAAAGCGTCAGAGAAGCTTCTCCGTTTAGAATCCAGCATATCTCACTGAACCGAAGAAGTGGTAGTTAGAAGGCAGTTAGAGCTGCAAGCAGTTTGGTTTGGGAAATTAGACGCGAAATGAAACTGCAAATGCCTTCCAACAGGCTTGGAAAAGTGTGTTCTATATCTCTGCCAAACACACTCCCCGGAGGTTGAGCTTTCAGAAGCAAGTTTAACTCTAAGGGAGGAAGCAGCCGAATGTGCCTCTCACATCTAGCCTGTAGGAATTCAGGTTGGCAAGTTGTATGGGGAAGCCCATTGCTGCCTATGGTGGAAACGGCATGGGAGATTTCAGTTTCAAAATCTCTGTGAAAAAGCGTCAGAGAAGCTTCTCCGTTTAGAATCCAGCATATCTCACTGAACCGAAGAAGTGGTAGTTAGAAGGCAGTTAGAGCTGCAAGCAGTTTGGTTTGGGAAATTAGACGCGAAATGAAACTGCAAATGCCTTCCAACAGGCTTGGAAAAGTGTGTTCTATATCTCTGCCAAACAAACTCCCCGGAGGTTGAGCTTTCAGAAGCTAGTTTAACTCTAAGGGAGGAAGCAGCAGAATGTGCCTCTCACATCTAGCCTGTAGGAATTCAGGTTGGCAAGTTCTATGGGGAACCCCTAGGCGCCTTCGTTGGAAACGGGTTTGGAAATTTCAGTTTCAAAATCTCTGTGAAAAAGCGTCAGAGAAGCTTCTCCGTTTAGAATCCAGCATATCTCACTGAACCGAAGAAGTGGTAGTTAGAAGGGAGTTAGAGCTGCAAGCAGTTTGGTTTGGGAAATTAGACGCGAAATGAAACTGCAAATGCCTTCCAACAGGCTTGGAAAAGTGTGTTCTATATCTCTGCCAAACAAACTCCCCGGAGGTTGAGCTTTCAGAAGCAAGTTTAACTCTAAGGGAGGAAGCAGCAGAATGTGCCTCTCACATCTAGCCTGTAGGAATTC
Source organism: Cynocephalus volans (assembly GCF_027409185.1). NCBI lineage: Eukaryota > Metazoa > Chordata > Mammalia > Dermoptera > Cynocephalidae > Cynocephalus > Cynocephalus volans. Next base: position 435,898 of record NW_026902470.1, on the reverse strand, counting down.
AGGTTGGCAAGTTCTATTGGGAAGCCCATTGCTGCCTATGGTGGAAACGGCATGGGAGATTTCAGTTTCAAAATCTCTGTGAAAAAGCGTCAGAGAAGCTTCTCCGTTTAGAATCCAGCATATCTCACTGAACCGAAGAAGTGGTAGTTAGAAGGGAGTTAGAGCTGCAAGCAGTTTGGTTTGGGAAATTAGACGCGAAATGAAACTGCAAATGCCTTCCAACAGGCTTGGAAAAGTGTGTTCTATATCTCTGCCAAACAGACTCCCTGGAGGTTGAGCTTTCAGAAGCTAGTTTAACTCTAAGGGAGGAAGCAGCAGAATGTGCCTCTCACATCTAGCCTGTAGGAATTCAGGTTGGCAACTTCTATGTGGAAGCCCATTGCTGGCTATGGTGGAAACAGCATGGGAGATTTCAGTTTCAAAATCTCTGTGAAAAAGCGTCAGAGAAGCTTCTCCATTTAGAATCCAGCATATCTCACTGAACCGAAGAAGTGGTAGTTAGAAGGCAGTTAGAGCTGCAAGCAGTTTGGTTTGGGAAATTAGACGCGAAATGAAACTGCAAATGCCTTCCAACAGGCTTGGAAAAGTGTGTTCTATATCTCTGCCAAACAAACTCCCCGGAGGTTGAGCTTTCAGAAGCTAGTTTAACTCTAAGGGAGGAAGCAGCAGAATGTGCCTCTCACATCTAGCCTGTAGGAATTCAGGTTGGCAAGTTCTATGGGGAACCCCTAGGCGCCTTCGTTGGAAACGGGTTTGGAAATTTCAGTTTCAAAATCTCTGTGAAAAAGCGTCAGAGAAGCTTCTCCGTTTAGAATCCAGCATATCTCACTGAACCGAAGAAGTGGTAGTTAGAAGGGAGTTAGAGCTGCAAGCAGTTTGGTTTGGGAAATTAGACGCGAAATGAAACTGCAAATGCCTTCCAACAGGCTTGGAAAAGTGTGTTCTATATCTCTGCCAAACAAACTCCCCGGAGGTTGAGCTTTCAGAAGCAAGTTTAACTCTAAGGGAGGAAGCAGCAGAATGTGCCTCTCACATCTAGCCTGTAGGAATTCAGGTTGGCAAGTTCTATTGGGAAGCCCATTGCTGCCTATGGTGGAAACGGCATGGGAGATTTCAGTTTCAAAATCTCTGTGAAAAAGCGTCAGAGAAGCTTCTCCGTTTAGAATCCAGCATATCTCACTGAACCGAAGAAGTGGTAGTTAGAAGGGAGTTAGAGCTGCAAGCAGTTTGGTTTGGGAAATTAGACGCGAAATGAAACTGCAAATGCCTTCCAACAGGCTTGGAAAAGTGTGTTCTATATCTCTGCCAAACAGACTCCCTGGAGGTTGAGCTTTCAGAAGCTAGTTTAACTCTAAGGGAGGAAGCAGCAGAATGTGCCTCTCACATCTAGCCTGTAGGAATTCAGGTTGGCAACTTCTATGTGGAAGCCCATTGCTGGCTATGGTGGAAACAGCATGGGAGATTTCAGTTTCAAAATCTCTGTGAAAAAGCGTCAGAGAAGCTTCTCCATTTAGAATCCAGCATATCTCACTGAACCGAAGAAGTGGTAGTTAGAAGGCAGTTAGAGCTGCAAGCAGTTTGGTTTGGGAAATTAGACGCGAAATGAAACTGCAAATGCCTTCCAACAGGCTTGGAAAAGTGTGTTCTATATCTCTGCCAAACAAACTCCCCGGAGGTTGAGCTTTCAGAAGCTAGTTTAACTCTAAGGGAGGAAGCAGCAGAATGTGCCTCTCACATCTAGCCTGTAGGAATTCAGGTTGGCAAGTTCTATGGGGAAGCCCCTTGGTGCCTTCGTTGGAAACGGGTTTGGAAATTTCAGTTTCAAAATCTCTGTGAAAAAGCGTCAGAGAAGCTTCTCCGTTTAGAATCCAGCATATCTCACTGAACCGAAGAAGTGGTAGTTAGAAGGGAGTTAGAGCTGCAAGCAGTTTGGTTTGGGACATTAGACGCGAAATGAAACTGCAAATGCCTTCCAACAGGCTTGGAAAAGTGTGTTCTATATCTCTGCCAAACAAACTCCCCGGAGGTTGAGCTTTCAGAAGCAAGTTTAACTCTAAGGGAGGAAGCAGCAGAATGTGCCTCTCACATCTAGCCTGTAGGAATTCAGGTTGGCAAGTTCTATGGGGAAGCCCATTGCTGCCTATGGTGGAAACGGCATGGGAGATTTCAGTTTCAAAATCTCTGTGAAAAAGCATCAGAGAAGCTTCTCCGTTTAGAATCCAGCATATCTCACTGAACCGAAGAAGTGGTAGTTAGAAGGGAGTTAGAGCTGCAAGCAGTTTGGTTTGGGAAATTAGATGCGAAATGACACTGCAAAGGCCTTCCAACAGGCTTGGAAAAGTGTGTTCTATATCTCTGCCAAACAGAGTCCCCGGAGGTTGATCTTTCAGAAGCAAGCTTAACTGTTAGGGAGGAAGCAGCAGAATGTGCCTCTCACATCTAGCCTGTAGGAATTCAGGTTGGCAAGTTCTATGGGGAAGCCCATTGCTGCCTATGGTGGAAACGGCATGGGAGATTTCAGTTTCAAAATCTCTGTGAAAAAGCGTCAGAGAAGCTTCTCCGTTTAGAATCCAGCATATCTCACTGAACCGAAGAAGTGGTAGTTAGAAGGCAGTTAGAGCTGCAAGCAGTTTGGTTTGGGAAATTAGACGCGAAATGAAACTGCAAATGCCTTCCAACAGGCTTGGAAAAGTGTGTTCTATATCTCTGCCAAACAAACTCCCCGGAGGTTGAGCTTTCAGAAGCTAGTTTAACTCTAAGGGAGGAAGCAGCAGAATGTGCCTCTCACATCTAGCCTGTAGGAATTCAGGTTGGCAAGTTCTATGGGGAAGCCCATTGCTGCCTATGGTGGAAACAGCATGGGAGATTTCAGTTTCAAAATCTCTGTGAAAAAGCGTCAGAGAAGCTTCTCCGTTTAGAATCCAGCATATCTCACTGAACCGAAGAAGTGGTAGTTAGAAGGCAGTTAGAGCTGCAAGCAGTTTGGTTTGGGAAATTAGACGCGAAATGAAACTGCAAATGCCTTCCAACAGGCTTGTAAAAGTGTGTTCTATATCTCTGCCAAACAAACTCCCCGGAGGTTGAGCTTTCAGAAGCTAGTTTAACTCTAAGGGAGGAAGCAGCAGAATGTGCCTCTCACATCTAGCCTGTAGGAATTCAGGCTGGCAAGTTCTATGGGGAACCCCTAGGCGCCTTCGTTGGAAACGGGTTTGGAAATTTCAGTTTCAAAATCTCTGTGAAAAAGCGTCAGAGAAGCTTCTCCGTTTAGAATCCAGCATATCTCACTGAACCGAAGAAGTGGTAGTTAGAAGGGAGTTAGAGCTGCAAGCAGTTTGGTTTGGGAAATTAGACGCGAAATGAAACTGCAAATGCCTTCCAACAGGCTTGGAAAAGTGTGTTCTATATCTCTGCCAAACAAACTCCCCGGAGGTTGAGCTTTCAGAAGCAAGTTTAACTCTAAGGGAGGAAGCAGCAGAATGTGCCTCTCACATCTAGCCTGTAGGAATTCAGGTTGGCAAGTTCTATGGGGAAGCCCATTGCTGCCTATGGTGGAAACGGCATGGGAGATTTCAGTTTCAAAATCTCTGTGAAAAAGCGTCAGAGAAGCTTCTCCGTTTAGAATCCAGCATATCTCACTGAACCGAAGAAGTGGTAGTTAGAAGGGAGTTAGAGCTGCAAGCAGTTTGGTTTGGGAAATTAGATGCGAAATGACACTGCAAAGGCCTTCCAACAGGCTTGGAAAAGTGTGTTCTATATCTGTGCCAAACAGAGTCCCCGGAGGTTGAGCTTTCAGAAGCAAGATTAACTGTTAGGGAGGAAGCAGCAGAATGTGCCTCTCACATCTAGCCTGTAGGAATTCAGGTTGGCAAGTTCTATGGGGAAGCCCATTGCTGCCTATGGTGGAAACGGCATGGGAGATTTCAGTTTCAAAATCTCTGTGAAAAAGCGTCAGAGAAGCTTCTCCGTTTAGAATCCAGCATATCTCACTGAACCGAAGAAGTGGTAGTTAGAAGGCAGTTAGAGCTGCAAGCAGTTTGGTTTGGGAAATTAGACGCGAAATGAAACTGCAAATGCCTTCCAACAGGCTTGGAAAAGTGTGTTCTATATCTCTGCCAAACAGACTCCCTGGAGGTTGAGCTTTCAGAAGCTAGTTTAACTCTAAGGGAGGAAGCAGCAGAATGTGCCTCTCACATCTAGCCTGTAGGAATTCAGGTTGGCAAGTTCTATGGGGAAGCCCATTGCTGCCTATGGTGGAAACGGCATGGGAGATTTCAGTTTCAAAATCTCTGTGAAAAAGCGTCAGAGAAGCTTCTCCGTTTAGAATCCAGCATATCTCACTGAACCGAAGAAGTGGTAGTTAGAAGGGAGTTAGAGCTGCAAGCAGTTTGGTTTGGGAAATTAGACGCGAAATGAAACTGCAAATGCCTTCCAACAGGCTTGGAAAAGTGTGTTCTATATCTCTGCCAAACAGACTCCCTGGAGGTTGAGCTTTCAGAAGCTAGTTTAACTCTAAGGGAGGAAGCAGCAGAATGTGCCTCTCACATCTAGCCTGTAGGAATTCAGGTTGGCAAGTTCTATGGGGAAGCCCATTGCTGCCTATGGTGGAAACGGCATGGGAGATTTCAGTTTCAAAATCTCTGTGAAAAAGCGTCAGAGAAGCTTCTCCGTTTAGAATCCAGCATATCTCACTGAACCGAAGAAGTGGTAGTTAGAAGGCAGTTAGAGCTGCAAGCAGTTTGGTTTGGGAAATTAGACGCGAAATGAAACTGCAAATGCCTTCCAACAGCCTTGGAAAAGTGTGTTCTATATCTCTGCCAAACAGACTCCCTGGAGGTTGAGCTTTCAGAAGCTAGTTTAACTCTAAGGGAGGAAGCAGCAGAATGTGCCTCTCACATCTAGCCTGTAGGAATTCAGGTTGGCAAGTTCTATGGGGAAGCCCATTGGCGCCTTCGTTGGAAACGGGTTTGGAAATTTCAGTTTCAAAATCTCTGTGAAAAAGCGTCAGAGAAGCTTCTCCGTTTAGAATCCAGCATATCTCACTGAACCGAAGAAGTGGTAGTTAGAAGGGAGTTAGAGCTGCAAGCAGTTTGGTTTGGGAAATTAGACGCGAAATGAAACTGCAAATGCCTTCCAACAGGCTTGGAAAAGTGTGTTCTATATCTCTGCCAAACAAACTCCCCGGAGGTTGAGCTTTCAGAAGCAAGTTTAACTCTAAGGGAGGAAGCAGCAGAATGTGCCTCTCACATCTAGCCTGTAGGAATTCAGGTTGGCAAGTTCTATGGGGAAGCCCATTGCTGCCTATGGTGGAAACGGCATGGGAGATTTCAGTTTCAAAATCTCTGTGAAAAAGCGTCAGAGAAGCTTCTCCGTTTAGAATCCAGCATATCTCACTGAACCGAAGAAGTGGTAGTTAGAAGGGAGTTAGAGCTGCAAGCAGTTTGGTTTGGGAATTTAGACGCGTAATGAAACTGCAAATGCCTTCCAACAGGCTTGGAAAAGTGTGTTCTATATCTCTGCCAAACAAACTCCCCGGAGGTTGAGCTTTCAGAAGCAAGTTTAACTCTAAGGGAGGAAGCAGCAGAATGTGCCTCTCACATCTAGCCTGTAGGAATTCAGGTTGGCAAGTTCTATGGGGAAGCCCATTGCTGCCTATGGTGGAAACGGCATGGGAGATTTCAGTTTCAAAATCTCTGTGAAAAAGCGTCAGAGAAGCTTCTCCGTTTAGAATCCAGCATATCTCACTGAACCGAAGAAGTGGTAGTTAGAAGGCAGTTAGAGCTGCAAGCAGTTTGGTTTGGGAAATTAGACGCGAAATGAAACTGCAAATGCCTTCCAACAGGCTTGGAAAAGTGTGTTCTATATCTCTGCCAAACACACTCCCCGGAGGTTGAGCTTTCAGAAGCAAGTTTAACTCTAAGGGAGGAAGCAGCCGAATGTGCCTCTCACATCTAGCCTGTAGGAATTCAGGTTGGCAAGTTCTATGGGGAACCCCTAGGCGCCTTCGTTGGAAACGGGTTTGGAAATTTCAGTTTCAAAATCTCTGTGAAAAAGCGTCAGAGAAGTTTCTCCGTTTAGAATCCAGCATATCTCACTGAACCGAAGAAGTGGTAGTTAGAAGGGAGTTAGAGCTGCAAGCAGTTTGGTTTGGGAAATTAGACGCGAAATGAAACTGCAAATGCCTTCCAACAGGCTTGGAAAAGTGTGTTCTATATCTCTGCCAAACAAACTCCCCGGAGGTTGAGCTTTCAGAAGCAAGTTTAACTCTAAGGGAGGAAGCAGCAGAATGTGCCTCTCACATCTAGCCTTTAGGAATTCAGGTTGGCAAGTTCTATGGGGAAGCCCATTGCTGCCTATGGTGGAAACGGCAGGGGAGATTTCAGTTTCAAAATCTCTGTGAAAAAGCGTCAGAGAAGCTTCTCCGTTTAGAATCCAGCATATCTCACTGAACCGAAGAAGTGGTAGTTAGAAGGGAGTTAGAGCTGCAAGCAGTTTGGTTTGGGAAATTAGATGCGAAATGACACTGCAAAGGCCTTCCAACAGGCTTGGAAAAGTGTGTTCTATATCTGTGCCAAACAGAGTCCCCGGAGGTTGAGCTTCCAGAAGCAAGATTAACTGTTAGGGAGGAAGCAGCAGAATGTGCCTCTCACATCTAGCCTGTAGGAATTCAGGTTGGCAACTTCTATGTGGAAGCCCATTGCTGGCTATGGTGGAAACAGCATGGGAGATTTCAGTTTCAAAATCTCTGTGAAAAAGCGTCAGAGAAGCTTCTCCGTTTAGAATCCAGCATATCTCACTGAACCGAAGAAGTGGTAGTTAGAAGGCAGTTAGAGCTGCAAGCAGTTTGGTTTGGGAAATTAGACGCGAAATGAAACTGCAAATGCCTTCCAACAGGCTTGGAAAAGTGTGTTCTATATCTCTGCCAAAGAAACTCCCCGGAGGTTGAGCTTTCAGAAGCTAGTTTAACTCTAAGGGAGGAAGCAGCAGAATGTGCCTCTCACATCTAGCCTGTAGGAATTCAGGTTGGCAAGTTCTATGGGGAAGCCCATTGGTGCCTTCGTTGGAAACGGGTTTGGAAATTTCAGTTTAAAAATCTCTGTGAAAAAGCGTCAGAGAAGCTTCTCCGTTTAGAATCCAGCATATCTCACTGAACCGAAGAAGTGGTAGTTAGAAGGGAGTTAGAGCTGCAAGCAGTTTGGTTTGGGAAATTAGACGCGAAATGAAACTGCAAATGCCTTCCAACAGGCTTGGAAATATGTGTTCTATATCTCTGCCAAACAGACTCCCTGGAGGTTGAGCTTTCAGAAGCTAGTTTAACTCTAAGGGAGGAAGCAGCAGAATGTGCCTCTCACATCTAGCCTGTAGGAATTCAGGTTGGCAACTTCTATGTGGAAGCCCATTGCTGGCTATGGTGGAAACAGCATGGGAGATTTCAGTTTCAAAATCTCTGTGAAAAAGCGTCAGAGAAGCTTCTCCGTTTAGAATCCAGCATATCTCACTGAACCGAAGAAGTGGTAGTTAGAAGGCAGTTAGAGCTGCAAGCAGTTTGGTTTGGGAAATTAGACGCGAAATGAAACTGCAAATGCCTTCCAACAGGCTTGGAAAAGTGTGTTCTATATCTCTGCCAAACAAACTCCCCGGAGGTTGAGCTTTCAGAAGCAAGTTTAACTCTAAGGGAGGAAGCAGCAGAATGTGCCTCTCACATCTAGCCTGTAGGAATTCAGGTTGGCAAGTTCTGTGGGGAAGCCCATTGCTGCCTATGGTGGAAACGGCATGGGAGATTTCAGTTTCAAAATCTCTGTGAAAAAGCGTCAGAGAAGCTTCTCCGTTTAGAATCCAGCATATCTCACTGAACCGAAGAAGTGGTAGTTAGAAGGGAGTTAGAGCTGCAAGCAGTTTGGTTTGGGAAATTAGACGCGAAATGAAACTGCAAATGCCTTCCAACAGGCTTGGAAAAGTGTGTTCTATATCTCTGCCAAACAAACTCCCCGGAGGTTGAGCTTTCAGAAGCAAGTTTAACTCTAAGGGAGGAAGCAGCAGAATGTGCCTCTCACATCTAGCCTGTAGGAATTCAGGTTGGCAAGTTCTGTGGGGAAGCCCATTGCTGCCTATGGTGGAAACGGCATGGGAGATTTCAGTTTCAAAATCTCTGTGAAAAAGCGTCAGAGAAGCTTCTCCGTTTAGAATCCAGCATATCTCACTGAACCGAAGAAGTGGTAGTTAGAAGGCAGTTAGAGCTGCAAGCAGTTTGGTTTGGGAAATTAGACGCGAAATGAAACTGCAAATGCCTTCCAACAGGCTTGGAAAAGTGTGTTTTATATCTCTGCCAAACAAACTCCCCGGAGGTTGAGCTTTCAGAAGCAAGTTTAACTCTAAGGGAGGAAGCAGCAGAATGTGCCTCTCACATCTAGCCTGTAGGAATTCAGGTTGGCAAGTTCTATTGGGAAGCCCATTGCTGCCTATGGTGGAAACGGCATGGGAGATTTCAGTTTCAAAATCTCTGTGAAAAAGCGTCAGAGAAGCTTCTCCGTTTAGAATCCAGCATATCTCACTGAACCGAAGAAGTGGTAGTTAGAAGGGAGTTAGAGCTGCAAGCAGTTTGGTTTGGGAAATTAGACGCGAAATGAAACTGCAAATGCCTTCCAACAGGCTTGGAAAAGTGTGTTCTATATCTCTGCCAAACAGACTCCCTGGAGGTTGAGCTTTCAGAAGCTAGTTTAACTCTAAGGGAGGAAGCAGCAGAATGTGCCTCTCACATCTAGCCTGTAGGAATTCAGGTTGGCAACTTCTATGTGGAAGCCCATTGCTGGCTATGGTGGAAACAGCATGGGAGATTTCAGTTTCAAAATCTCTGTGAAAAAGCGTCAGAGAAGCTTCTCCATTTAGAATCCAGCATATCTCACTGAACCGAAGAAGTGGTAGTTAGAAGGCAGTTAGAGCTGCAAGCAGTTTGGTTTGGGAAATTAGACGCGAAATGAAACTGCAAATGCCTTCCAACAGGCTTGGAAAAGTGTGTTCTATATCTCTGCCAAACAAACTCCCCGGAGGTTGAGCTTTCAGAAGCTAGTTTAACTCTAAGGGAGGAAGCAGCAGAATGTGCCTCTCACATCTAGCCTGTAGGAATTCAGGTTGGCAAGTTCTATGGGGAAGCCCATTGCTGCCTATGGTGGAAACGGCATGGGAGATTTCAGTTTCAAAATCTCTGTGAAAAAGCATCAGAGAAGCTTCTCCGTTTAGAATCCAGCATATCTCACTGAACCGAAGAAGTGGTAGTTAGAAGGGAGTTAGAGCTGCAAGCAGTTTGGTTTGGGAAATTAGATGCGAAATGACACTGCAAAGGCCTTCCAACAGGCTTGGAAAAGTGTGTTCTATATCTCTGCCAAACAGAGTCCCCGGAGGTTGAGCTTTCAGAAGCAAGCTTAACTGTTAGGGAGGAAGCAGCAGAATGTGCCTCTCACATCTAGCCTGTAGGAATTCAGGTTGGCAAGTTCTATGGGGAACCCCTAGGCGCCTTCGTTGGAAACGGGTTTGGAAATTTCAGTTTCAAAATCTCTGTGAAAAAGCGTCAGAGAAGCTTCTCCGTTTAGAATCCAGCATATCTCACTGAACCGAAGAAGTGGTAGTTAGAAGGGAGTTAGAGCTGCAAGCAGTTTGGTTTGGGAAATTAGACGCGAAATGAAACTGCAAATGCCTTCCAACAGGCTTGGAAAAGTGTGTTCTATATCTCTGCCAAACAAACTCCCCGGAGGTTGAGCTTTCAGAAGCAAGTTTAACTCTAAGGGAGGAAGCAGCAGAATGTGCCTCTCACATCTAGCCTGTAGGAATTCAGGTTGGCAAGTTCTATGGGGAAGCCCATTGCTGCCTATGGTGGAAACGGCATGGGAGATTTCAGTTTCAAAATCTCTGTGAAAAAGCGTCAGAGAAGCTTCTCCGTTTAGAATCCAGCATATCTCACTGAACCGAAGAAGTGGTAGTTAGAAGGGAGTTAGAGCTGCAAGCAGTTTGGTTTGGGAAATTAGACGCGAAATGAAACTGCAAATGCCTTCCAACAGGCTTGGAAAAGTGTGTTCTATATCTCTGCCAAACAGACTCCCTGGAGGTTGAGCTTTCAGAAGCTAGTTTAACTCTAAGGGAGGAAGCAGCAGAATGTGCCTCTCACATCTAGCCTGTAGGAATTCAGGTTGGCAACTTCTATGTGGAAGCCCATTGCTGGCTATGGTGGAAACAGCATGGGAGATTTCAGTTTCAAAATCTCTGTGAAAAAGCGTCAGAGAAGCTTCTCCATTTAGAATCCAGCATATCTCACTGAACCGAAGAAGTGGTAGTTAGAAGGCAGTTAGAGCTGCAAGCAGTTTGGTTTGGGAAATTAGACGCGAAATGAAACTGCAAATGCCTTCCAACAGGCTTGGAAAAGTGTGTTCTATATCTCTGCCAAACAAACTCCCCGGAGGTTGAGCTTTCAGAAGCTAGTTTAACTCTAAGGGAGGAAGCAGCAGAATGTGCCTCTCACATCTAGCCTGTAGGAATTCAGGTTGGCAAGTTCTATGGGGAAGCCCATTGGTGCCTTCGTTGGAAACGGGTTTGGAAATTTCAGTTTCAAAATCTCTGTGAAAAAGCGTCAGAGAAGCTTCTCCGTTTAGAATCCAGCATATCTCACTGAACCGAAGAAGTGGTAGTTAGAAGGGAGTTAGAGCTGCAAGCAGTTTGGTTTGGGACATTAGACGCGAAATGAAACTGCAAATGCCTTCCAACAGGCTTGGAAAAGTGTGTTCTATATCTCTGCCAAACAAACTCCCCGGAGGTTGAGCTTTCAGAAGCAAGTTTAACTCTAAGGGAGGAAGCAGCAGAATGTGCCTCTCACATCTAGCCTGTAGGAATTCAGGTTGGCAAGTTCTATGGGGAAGCCCATTGCTGCCTATGGTGGAAACGGCATGGGAGATTTCAGTTTCAAAATCTCTGTGAAAAAGCATCAGAGAAGCTTCTCCGTTTAGAATCCAGCATATCTCACTGAACCGAAGAAGTGGTAGTTAGAAGGGAGTTAGAGCTGCAAGCAGTTTGGTTTGGGAAATTAGATGCGAAATGACACTGCAAAGGCCTTCCAACAGGCTTGGAAAAGTGTGTTCTATATCTCTGCCAAACAGAGTCCCCGGAGGTTGATCTTTCAGAAGCAAGCTTAACTGTTAGGGAGGAAGCAGCAGAATGTGCCTCTCACATCTAGCCTGTAGGAATTCAGGTTGGCAAGTTCTATGGGGAAGCCCATTGCTGCCTATGGTGGAAACGGCATGGGAGATTTCAGTTTCAAAATCTCTGTGAAAAAGCGTCAGAGAAGCTTCTCCGTTTAGAATCCAGCATATCACACTGAACCGAAGAAGTGGTAGTTAGAAGGCAGTTAGAGCTGCAAGCAGTTTGGTTTGGGAAATTAGACGCGAAATGAAACTGCAAATGCCTTCCAACAGGCTTGGAAAAGTGTGTTCTATATCTCTGCCAAACAAACTCCCCGGAGGTTGAGCTTTCAGAAGCTAGTTTAACTCTAAGGGAGGAAGCAGCAGAATGTGCCTCTCACATCTAGCCTGTAGGAATTCAGGTTGGCAAGTTCTATGGGGAAGCCCATTGCTGCCTATGGTGGAAACAGCATGGGAGATTTCAGTTTCAAAATCTCTGTGAAAAAGCGTCAGAGAAGCTTCTCCGTTTAGAATCCAGCATATCTCACTGAACCGAAGAAGTGGTAGTTAGAAGGCAGTTAGAGCTGCAAGCAGTTTGGTTTGGGAAATTAGACGCGAAATGAAACTGCAAATGCCTTCCAACAGGCTTGGAAAAGTGTGTTCTATATCTCTGCCAAACACACTCCCCGGAGGTTGAGCTTTCAGAAGCAAGTTTAACTCTAAGGGAGGAAGCAGCCGAATGTGCCTCTCACATCTAGCCTGTAGGAATTCAGGTTGGCAAGTTCTATGGGGAAGCCCATTGCTGCCTATGGTGGAAACGGCATGGGAGATTTCAGTTTCAAAATCTCTGTGAAAAAGCGTCAGAGAAGCTTCTCCGTTTAGAATCCAGCATATCTCACTGAACCGAAGAAGTGGTAGTTAGAAGGCAGTTAGAGCTGCAAGCAGTTTGGTTTGGGAAATTAGACGCGAAATGAAACTGCAAATGCCTTCCAACAGGCTTGTAAAAGTGTGTTCTATATCTCTGCCAAACAAACTCCCCGGAGGTTGAGCTTTCAGAAGCTAGTTTAACTCTAAGGGAGGAAGCAGCAGAATGTGCCTCTCACATCTAGCCTGTAGGAATTCAGGCTGGCAAGTTCTATGGGGAACCCCTAGGCGCCTTCGTTGGAAACGGGTTTGGAAATTTCAGTTTCAAAATCTCTGTGAAAAAGCGTCAGAGAAGCTTCTCCGTTTAGAATCCAGCATATCTCACTGAACCGAAGAAGTGGTAGTTAGAAGGGAGTTAGAGCTGCAAGCAGTTTGGTTTGGGAAATTAGACGCGAAATGAAACTGCAAATGCCTTCCAACAGGCTTGGAAAAGTGTGTTCTATATCTCTGCCAAACAAACTCCCCGGAGGTTGAGCTTTCAGAAGCAAGTTTAACTCTAAGGGAGGAAGCAGCAGAATGTGCCTCTCACATCTAGCCTTTAGGAATTCAGGTTGGCAAGTTCTATGGGGAAGCCCATTGCTGCCTATGGTGGAAACGGCATGGGAGATTTCAGTTTCAAAATCTCTGTGAAAAAGCGTCAGAGAAGCTTCTCCGTTTAGAATCCAGCATATCTCACTGAACCGAAGAAGTGGTAGTTAAAAGGGAGTTAGAGCTGCAAGCAGTTTGGTTTGGGAAATTAGATGCGTAATGACACTGCAAAGGCCTTCCAACAGGCTTGGAAAAGTGTGTTCTATATCTGTGCCAAACAGAGTCCCCGGAGGTTGAGCTTTCAGAAGCAAGATTAACTGTTAGGGAGGAAGCAGCAGAATGTGCCTCTCACATCTAGCCTGTAGGAATTCAGGTTGGCAAGTTCTATGGGGAAGCCCATTGCTGCCTATGGTGGAAACGGCATGGGAGATTTCAGTTTCAAAATCTCTGTGAAAAAGCGTCAGAGAAGCTTCTCCGTTTAGAATCCAGCATATCTCACTGAACCGAAGAAGTGGTAGTTAGAAGGCAGTTAGAGCTGCAAGCAGTTTGGTTTGGGAAATTAGACGCGAAATGAAACTGCAAATGCCTTCCAACAGGCTTGGAAAAGTGTGTTCTATATCTCTGCCAAACAAACTCCCCGGAGGTTGAGCTTTCAGAAGCTAGTTTAACTCTAAGGGAGGAAGCAGCAGAATGTGCCTCTCACATCTAGCCTGTAGGAATTCAGGTTGGCAAGTTCTATGGGGAAGCCCATTGCTGCCTATGGTGGAAACAGCATGGGAGATTTCAGTTTCAAAATCTCTGTGAAAAAGCGTCAGAGAAGCTTCTCCGTTTAGAATCCAGCATATCTCACTGAACCGAAGAAGTGGTAGTTAGAAGGCAGTTAGAGCTGCAAGCAGTTTGGTTTGGGAAATTAGACGCGAAATGAAACTGCAAATGCCTTCCAACAGGCTTGGAAAAGTGTGTTCTATATCTCTGCCAAACACACTCCCCGGAGGTTGAGCTTTCAGAAGCAAGTTTAACTCTAAGGGAGGAAGCAGCCGAATGTGCCTCTCACATCTAGCCTGTAGGAATTCAGGTTGGCAAGTTGTATGGGGAAGCCCATTGCTGCCTATGGTGGAAACGGCATGGGAGATTTCAGTTTCAAAATCTCTGTGAAAAAGCGTCAGAGAAGCTTCTCCGTTTAGAATCCAGCATATCTCACTGAACCGAAGAAGTGGTAGTTAGAAGGCAGTTAGAGCTGCAAGCAGTTTGGTTTGGGAAATTAGACGCGAAATGAAACTGCAAATGCCTTCCAACAGGCTTGGAAAAGTGTGTTCTATATCTCTGCCAAACAGACTCCCTGGAGGTTGAGCTTTCAGAAGCTAGTTTAACTCTAAGGGAGGAAGCAGCAGAATGTGCCTCTCACATCTAGCCTGTAGGAATTCAGGTTGGCAACTTCTATGTGGAAGCCCATTGCTGGCTATGGTGGAAACAGCATGGGAGATTTCAGTTTCAAAATCTCTGTGAAAAAGCGTCAGAGAAGCTTCTCCATTTAGAATCCAGCATATCTCACTGAACCGAAGAAGTGGTAGTTAGAAGGCAGTTAGAGCTGCAAGCAGTTTGGTTTGGGAAATTAGACGCGAAATGAAACTGCAAATGCCTTCCAACAGGCTTGGAAAAGTGTGTTCTATATCTCTGCCAAACAAACTCCCCGGAGGTTGAGCTTTCAGAAGCTAGTTTAACTCTAAGGGAGGAAGCAGCAGAATGTGCCTCTCACATCTAGCCTGTAGGAATTCAGGTTGGCAAGTTCTATGGGGAAGCCCATTGGTGCCTTCGTTGGAAACGGGTTTGGAAATTTCAGTTTCAAAATCTCTGTGAAAAAGCGTCAGAGAAGCTTCTCCGTTTAGAATCCAGCATATCTCACTGAACCGAAGAAGTGGTAGTTAGAAGGGAGTTAGAGCTGCAAGCAGTTTGGTTTGGGACATTAGACGCGAAATGAAACTGCAAATGCCTTCCAACAGGCTTGGAAAAGTGTGTTCTATATCTCTGCCAAACAAACTCCCCGGAGGTTGAGCTTTCAGAAGCAAGTTTAACTCTAAGGGAGGAAGCAGCAGAATGTGCCTCTCACATCTAGCCTGTAGGAATTCAGGTTGGCAAGTTCTATGGGGAAGCCCATTGCTGCCTATGGTGGAAACGGCATGGGAGATTTCAGTTTCAAAATCTCTGTGAAAAAGCATCAGAGAAGCTTCTCCGTTTAGAATCCAGCATATCTCACTGAACCGAAGAAGTGGTAGTTAGAAGGGAGTTAGAGCTGCAAGCAGTTTGGTTTGGGAAATTAGATGCGAAATGACACTGCAAAGGCCTTCCAACAGGCTTGGAAAAGTGTGTTCTATATCTCTGCCAAACAGAGTCCCCGGAGGTTGATCTTTCAGAAGCAAGCTTAACTGTTAGGGAGGAAGCAGCAGAATGTGCCTCTCACATCTAGCCTGTAGGAATTCAGGTTGGCAAGTTCTATGGGGAAGCCCATTGCTGCCTATGGTGGAAACGGCATGGGAGATTTCAGTTTCAAAATCTCTGTGAAAAAGCGTCAGAGAAGCTTCTCCGTTTAGAATCCAGCATATCACACTGAACCGAAGAAGTGGTAGTTAGAAGGCAGTTAGAGCTGCAAGCAGTTTGGTTTGGGAAATTAGACGCGAAATGAAACTGCAAATGCCTTCCAACAGGCTTGGAAAAGTGTGTTCTATATCTCTGCCAAACAAACTCCCCGGAGGTTGAGCTTTCAGAAGCTAGTTTAACTCTAAGGGAGGAAGCAGCAGAATGTGCCTCTCACATCTAGCCTGTAGGAATTCAGGTTGGCAAGTTCTATGGGGAAGCCCATTGCTGCCTATGGTGGAAACAGCATGGGAGATTTCAGTTTCAAAATCTCTGTGAAAAAGCGTCAGAGAAGCTTCTCCGTTTAGAATCCAGCATATCTCACTGAACCGAAGAAGTGGTAGTTAGAAGGCAGTTAGAGCTGCAAGCAGTTTGGTTTGGGAAATTAGACGCGAAATGAAACTGCAAATGCCTTCCAACAGGCTTGGAAAAGTGTGTTCTATATCTCTGCCAAACACACTCCCCGGAGGTTGAGCTTTCAGAAGCAAGTTTAACTCTAAGGGAGGAAGCAGCCGAATGTGCCTCTCACATCTAGCCTGTAGGAATTCAGGTTGGCAAGTTCTATGGGGAAGCCCATTGCTGCCTATGGTGGAAACGGCATGGGAGATTTCAGTTTCAAAATCTCTGTGAAAAAGCGTCAGAGAAGCTTCTCCGTTTAGAATCCAGCATATCTCACTGAACCGAAGAAGTGGTAGTTAGAAGGCAGTTAGAGCTGCAAGCAGTTTGGTTTGGGAAATTAGACGCGAAATGAAACTGCAAATGCCTTCCAACAGGCTTGTAAAAGTGTGTTCTATATCTCTGCCAAACAAACTCCCCGGAGGTTGAGCTTTCAGAAGCTAGTTTAACTCTAAGGGAGGAAGCAGCAGAATGTGCCTCTCACATCTAGCCTGTAGGAATTCAGGCTGGCAAGTTCTATGGGGAACCCCTAGGCGCCTTCGTTGGAAACGGGTTTGGAAATTTCAGTTTCAAAATCTCTGTGAAAAAGCGTCAGAGAAGCTTCTCCGTTTAGAATCCAGCATATCTCACTGAACCGAAGAAGTGGTAGTTAGAAGGGAGTTAGAGCTGCAAGCAGTTTGGTTTGGGAAATTAGACGCGAAATGAAACTGCAAATGCCTTCCAACAGGCTTGGAAAAGTGTGTTCTATATCTCTGCCAAACAAACTCCCCGGAGGTTGAGCTTTCAGAAGCAAGTTTAACTCTAAGGGAGGAAGCAGCAGAATGTGCCTCTCACATCTAGCCTTTAGGAATTCAGGTTGGCAAGTTCTATGGGGAAGCCCATTGCTGCCTATGGTGGAAACGGCATGGGAGATTTCAGTTTCAAAATCTCTGTGAAAAAGCGTCAGAGAAGCTTCTCCGTTTAGAATCCAGCATATCTCACTGAACCGAAGAAGTGGTAGTTAAAAGGGAGTTAGAGCTGCAAGCAGTTTGGTTTGGGAAATTAGATGCGAAATGACACTGCAAAGGCCTTCCAACAGGCTTGGAAAAGTGTGTTCTATATCTGTGCCAAACAGAGTCCCCGGAGGTTGAGCTTTCAGAAGCAAGATTAACTGTTAGGGAGGAAGCAGCAGAATGTGCCTCTCACATCTAGCCTGTAGGAATTCAGGTTGGCAAGTTCTATGGGGAAGCCCATTGCTGCCTATGGTGGAAACGGCATGGGAGATTTCAGTTTCAAAATCTCTGTGAAAAAGCGTCAGAGAAGCTTCTCCGTTTAGAATCCAGCATATCTCACTGAACCGAAGAAGTGGTAGTTAGAAGGCAGTTAGAGCTGCAAGCAGTTTGGTTTGGGAAATTAGACGCGAAATGAAACTGCAAATGCCTTCCAACAGGCTTGGAAAAGTGTGTTCTATATCTCTGCCAAACAAACTCCCCGGAGGTTGAGCTTTCAGAAGCTAGTTTAACTCTAAGGGAGGAAGCAGCAGAATGTGCCTCTCACATCTAGCCTGTAGGAATTCAGGTTGGCAAGTTCTATGGGGAAGCCCATTGCTGCCTATGGTGGAAACAGCATGGGAGATTTCAGTTTCAAAATCTCTGTGAAAAAGCGTCAGAGAAGCTTCTCCGTTTAGAATCCAGCATATCTCACTGAACCGAAGAAGTGGTAGTTAGAAGGCAGTTAGAGCTGCAAGCAGTTTGGTTTGGGAAATTAGACGCGAAATGAAACTGCAAATGCCTTCCAACAGGCTTGGAAAAGTGTGTTCTATATCTCTGCCAAACACACTCCCCGGAGGTTGAGCTTTCAGAAGCAAGTTTAACTCTAAGGGAGGAAGCAGCCGAATGTGCCTCTCACATCTAGCCTGTAGGAATTCAGGTTGGCAAGTTGTATGGGGAAGCCCATTGCTGCCTATGGTGGAAACGGCATGGGAGATTTCAGTTTCAAAATCTCTGTGAAAAAGCGTCAGAGAAGCTTCTCCGTTTAGAATCCAGCATATCTCACTGAACCGAAGAAGTGGTAGTTAGAAGGCAGTTAGAGCTGCAAGCAGTTTGGTTTGGGAAATTAGACGCGAAATGAAACTGCAAATGCCTTCCAACAGGCTTGGAAAAGTGTGTTCTATATCTCTGCCAAACAAACTCCCCGGAGGTTGAGCTTTCAGAAGCTAGTTTAACTCTAAGGGAGGAAGCAGCAGAATGTGCCTCTCACATCTAGCCTGTAGGAATTCAGGTTGGCAAGTTCTATGGGGAACCCCTAGGCGCCTTCGTTGGAAACGGGTTTGGAAATTTCAGTTTCAAAATCTCTGTGAAAAAGCGTCAGAGAAGCTTCTCCGTTTAGAATCCAGCATATCTCACTGAACCGAAGAAGTGGTAGTTAGAAGGGAGTTAGAGCTGCAAGCAGTTTGGTTTGGGAAATTAGACGCGAAATGAAACTGCAAATGCCTTCCAACAGGCTTGGAAAAGTGTGTTCTATATCTCTGCCAAACAAACTCCCCGGAGGTTGAGCTTTCAGAAGCAAGTTTAACTCTAAGGGAGGAAGCAGCAGAATGTGCCTCTCACATCTAGCCTGTAGGAATTCAGGTTGGCAAGTTCTATTGGGAAGCCCATTGCTGCCTATGGTGGAAACGGCATGGGAGATTTCAGTTTCAAAATCTCTGTGAAAAAGCGTCAGAGAAGCTTCTCCGTTTAGAATCCAGCATATCTCACTGAACCGAAGAAGTGGTAGTTAGAAGGGAGTTAGAGCTGCAAGCAGTTTGGTTTGGGAAATTAGACGCGAAATGAAACTGCAAATGCCTTCCAACAGGCTTGGAAAAGTGTGTTCTATATCTCTGCCAAACAGACTCCCTGGAGGTTGAGCTTTCAGAAGCTAGTTTAACTCTAAGGGAGGAAGCAGCAGAATGTGCCTCTCACATCTAGCCTGTAGGAATTCAGGTTGGCAACTTCTATGTGGAAGCCCATTGCTGGCTATGGTGGAAACAGCATGGGAGATTTCAGTTTCAAAATCTCTGTGAAAAAGCGTCAGAGAAGCTTCTCCATTTAGAATCCAGCATATCTCACTGAACCGAAGAAGTGGTAGTTAGAAGGCAGTTAGAGCTGCAAGCAGTTTGGTTTGGGAAATTAGACGCGAAATGAAACTGCAAATGCCTTCCAACAGGCTTGGAAAAGTGTGTTCTATATCTCTGCCAAACAAACTCCCCGGAGGTTGAGCTTTCAGAAGCTAGTTTAACTCTAAGGGAGGAAGCAGCAGAATGTGCCTCTCACATCTAGCCTGTAGGAATTCAGGTTGGCAAGTTCTATGGGGAACCCCTAGGCGCCTTCGTTGGAAACGGGTTTGGAAATTTCAGTTTCAAAATCTCTGTGAAAAAGCGTCAGAGAAGCTTCTCCGTTTAGAATCCAGCATATCTCACTGAACCGAAGAAGTGGTAGTTAGAAGGGAGTTAGAGCTGCAAGCAGTTTGGTTTGGGAAATTAGACGCGAAATGAAACTGCAAATGCCTTCCAACAGGCTTGGAAAAGTGTGTTCTATATCTCTGCCAAACAAACTCCCCGGAGGTTGAGCTTTCAGAAGCAAGTTTAACTCTAAGGGAGGAAGCAGCAGAATGTGCCTCTCACATCTAGCCTGTAGGAATTCAGGTTGGCAAGTTCTATTGGGAAGCCCATTGCTGCCTATGGTGGAAACGGCATGGGAGATTTCAGTTTCAAAATCTCTGTGAAAAAGCGTCAGAGAAGCTTCTCCGTTTAGAATCCAGCATATCTCACTGAACCGAAGAAGTGGTAGTTAGAAGGGAGTTAGAGCTGCAAGCAGTTTGGTTTGGGAAATTAGACGCGAAATGAAACTGCAAATGCCTTCCAACAGGCTTGGAAAAGTGTGTTCTATATCTCTGCCAAACAGACTCCCTGGAGGTTGAGCTTTCAGAAGCTAGTTTAACTCTAAGGGAGGAAGCAGCAGAATGTGCCTCTCACATCTAGCCTGTAGGAATTCAGGTTGGCAACTTCTATGTGGAAGCCCATTGCTGGCTATGGTGGAAACAGCATGGGAGATTTCAGTTTCAAAATCTCTGTGAAAAAGCGTCAGAGAAGCTTCTCCATTTAGAATCCAGCATATCTCACTGAACCGAAGAAGTGGTAGTTAGAAGGCAGTTAGAGCTGCAAGCAGTTTGGTTTGGGAAATTAGACGCGAAATGAAACTGCAAATGCCTTCCAACAGGCTTGGAAAAGTGTGTTCTATATCTCTGCCAAACAAACTCCCCGGAGGTTGAGCTTTCAGAAGCTAGTTTAACTCTAAGGGAGGAAGCAGCAGAATGTGCCTCTCACATCTAGCCTGTAGGAATTCAGGTTGGCAAGTTCTATGGGGAAGCCCATTGGTGCCTTCGTTGGAAACGGGTTTGGAAATTTCAGTTTCAAAATCTCTGTGAAAAAGCGTCAGAGAAGCTTCTCCGTTTAGAATCCAGCATATCTCACTGAACCGAAGAAGTGGTAGTTAGAAGGGAGTTAGAGCTGCAAGCAGTTTGGTTTGGGACATTAGACGCGAAATGAAACTGCAAATGCCTTCCAACAGGCTTGGAAAAGTGTGTTCTATATCTCTGCCAAACAAACTCCCCGGAGGTTGAGCTTTCAGAAGCAAGTTTAACTCTAAGGGAGGAAGCAGCAGAATGTGCCTCTCACATCTAGCCTGTAGGAATTCAGGTTGGCAAGTTCTATGGGGAAGCCCATTGCTGCCTATGGTGGAAACGGCATGGGAGATTTCAGTTTCAAAATCTCTGTGAAAAAGCATCAGAGAAGCTTCTCCGTTTAGAATCCAGCATATCTCACTGAACCGAAGAAGTGGTAGTTAGAAGGGAGTTAGAGCTGCAAGCAGTTTGGTTTGGGAAATTAGATGCGAAATGACACTGCAAAGGCCTTCCAACAGGCTTGGAAAAGTGTGTTCTATATCTCTGCCAAACAGAGTCCCCGGAGGTTGATCTTTCAGAAGCAAGCTTAACTGTTAGGGAGGAAGCAGCAGAATGTGCCTCTCACATCTAGCCTGTAGGAATTCAGGTTGGCAAGTTCTATGGGGAAGCCCATTGCTGCCTATGGTGGAAACGGCATGGGAGATTTCAGTTTCAAAATCTCTGTGAAAAAGCGTCAGAGAAGCTTCTCCGTTTAGAATCCAGCATATCTCACTGAACCGAAGAAGTGGTAGTTAGAAGGCAGTTAGAGCTGCAAGCAGTTTGGTTTGGGAAATTAGACGCGAAATGAAACTGCAAATGCCTTCCAACAGGCTTGGAAAAGTGTGTTCTATATCTCTGCCAAACAAACTCCCCGGAGGTTGAGCTTTCAGAAGCTAGTTTAACTCTAAGGGAGGAAGCAGCAGAATGTGCCTCTCACATCTAGCCTGTAGGAATTCAGGTTGGCAAGTTCTATGGGGAAGCCCATTGCTGCCTATGGTGGAAACAGCATGGGAGATTTCAGTTTCAAAATCTCTGTGAAAAAGCGTCAGAGAAGCTTCTCCGTTTAGAATCCAGCATATCTCACTGAACCGAAGAAGTGGTAGTTAGAAGGCAGTTAGAGCTGCAAGCAGTTTGGTTTGGGAAATTAGACGCGAAATGAAACTGCAAATGCCTTCCAACAGGCTTGTAAAAGTGTGTTCTATATCTCTGCCAAACAAACTCCCCGGAGGTTGAGCTTTCAGAAGCTAGTTTAACTCTAAGGGAGGAAGCAGCAGAATGTGCCTCTCACATCTAGCCTGTAGGAATTCAGGCTGGCAAGTTCTATGGGGAACCCCTAGGCGCCTTCGTTGGAAACGGGTTTGGAAATTTCAGTTTCAAAATCTCTGTGAAAAAGCGTCAGAGAAGCTTCTCCGTTTAGAATCCAGCATATCTCACTGAACCGAAGAAGTGGTAGTTAGAAGGGAGTTAGAGCTGCAAGCAGTTTGGTTTGGGAAATTAGACGCGAAATGAAACTGCAAATGCCTTCCAACAGGCTTGGAAAAGTGTGTTCTATATCTCTGCCAAACAAACTCCCCGGAGGTTGAGCTTTCAGAAGCAAGTTTAACTCTAAGGGAGGAAGCAGCAGAATGTGCCTCTCACATCTAGCCTGTAGGAATTCAGGTTGGCAAGTTCTATGGGGAAGCCCATTGCTGCCTATGGTGGAAACGGCATGGGAGATTTCAGTTTCAAAATCTCTGTGAAAAAGCGTCAGAGAAGCTTCTCCGTTTAGAATCCAGCATATCTCACTGAACCGAAGAAGTGGTAGTTAGAAGGGAGTTAGAGCTGCAAGCAGTTTGGTTTGGGAAATTAGACGCGAAATGAAACTGCAAATGCCTTCCAACAGGCTTGGAAAAGTGTGTTCTATATCTCTGCCAAACAAACTCCCCGGAGGTTGAGCTTTCAGAAGCAAGTTTAACTCTAAGGGAGGAAGCAGCAGAATGTGCCTCTCACATCTAGCCTGTAGGAATTCAGGTTGGCAAGTTCTATGGGGAAGCCCATTGCTGCCTATGGTGGAAACGGCATGGGAGATTTCAGTTTCAAAATCTCTGTGAAAAAGCGTCAGAGAAGCTTCTCCGTTTAGAATCCAGCATATCTCACTGAACCGAAGAAGTGGTAGTTAGAAGGGAGTTAGAGCTGCAAGCAGTTTGGTTTGGGAAATTAGATGCGAAATGACACTGCAAAGGCCTTCCAACAGGCTTGGAAAAGTGTGTTCTATATCTGTGCCAAACAGAGTCCCCGGAGGTTGAGCTTTCAGAAGCAAGATTAACTGTTAGGGAGGAAGCAGCAGAATGTGCCTCTCACATCTAGCCTGTAGGAATTCAGGTTGGCAAGTTCTATGGGGAAGCCCATTGCTGCCTATGGTGGAAACGGCATGGGAGATTTCAGTTTCAAAATCTCTGTGAAAAAGCGTCAGAGAAGCTTCTCCGTTTAGAATCCAGCATATCTCACTGAACCGAAGAAGTGGTAGTTAGAAGGCAGTTAGAGCTGCAAGCAGTTTGGTTTGGGAAATTAGACGCGAAATGAAACTGCAAATGCCTTCCAACAGGCTTGGAAAAGTGTGTTCTATATCTCTGCCAAACAGACTCCCTGGAGGTTGAGCTTTCAGAAGCTAGTTTAACTCTAAGGGAGGAAGCAGCAGAATGTGCCTCTCACATCTAGCCTGTAGGAATTCAGGTTGGCAAGTTCTATGGGGAAGCCCATTGCTGCCTATGGTGGAAACGGCATGGGAGATTTCAGTTTCAAAATCTCTGTGAAAAAGCGTCAGAGAAGCTTCTCCGTTTAGAATCCAGCATATCTCACTGAACCGAAGAAGTGGTAGTTAGAAGGGAGTTAGAGCTGCAAGCAGTTTGGTTTGGGAAATTAGACGCGAAATGAAACTGCAAATGCCTTCCAACAGGCTTGGAAAAGTGTGTTCTATATCTCTGCCAAACAGACTCCCTGGAGGTTGAGCTTTCAGAAGCTAGTTTAACTCTAAGGGAGGAAGCAGCAGAATGTGCCTCTCACATCTAGCCTGTAGGAATTCAGGTTGGCAAGTTCTATGGGGAAGCCCATTGCTGCCTATGGTGGAAACGGCATGGGAGATTTCAGTTTCAAAATCTCTGTGAAAAAGCGTCAGAGAAGCTTCTCCGTTTAGAATCCAGCATATCTCACTGAACCGAAGAAGTGGTAGTTAGAAGGCAGTTAGAGCTGCAAGCAGTTTGGTTTGGGAAATTAGACGCGAAATGAAACTGCAAATGCCTTCCAACAGCCTTGGAAAAGTGTGTTCTATATCTCTGCCAAACAGACTCCCTGGAGGTTGAGCTTTCAGAAGCTAGTTTAACTCTAAGGGAGGAAGCAGCAGAATGTGCCTCTCACATCTAGCCTGTAGGAATTCAGGTTGGCAAGTTCTATGGGGAAGCCCATTGGCGCCTTCGTTGGAAACGGGTTTGGAAATTTCAGTTTCAAAATCTCTGTGAAAAAGCGTCAGAGAAGCTTCTCCGTTTAGAATCCAGCATATCTCACTGAACCGAAGAAGTGGTAGTTAGAAGGGAGTTAGAGCTGCAAGCAGTTTGGTTTGGGAAATTAGACGCGAAATGAAACTGCAAATGCCTTCCAACAGGCTTGGAAAAGTGTGTTCTATATCTCTGCCAAACAAACTCCCCGGAGGTTGAGCTTTCAGAAGCAAGTTTAACTCTAAGGGAGGAAGCAGCAGAATGTGCCTCTCACATCTAGCCTGTAGGAATTCAGGTTGGCAAGTTCTATGGGGAAGCCCATTGCTGCCTATGGTGGAAACGGCATGGGAGATTTCAGTTTCAAAATCTCTGTGAAAAAGCGTCAGAGAAGCTTCTCCGTTTAGAATCCAGCATATCTCACTGAACCGAAGAAGTGGTAGTTAGAAGGGAGTTAGAGCTGCAAGCAGTTTGGTTTGGGAATTTAGACGCGTAATGAAACTGCAAATGCCTTCCAACAGGCTTGGAAAAGTGTGTTCTATATCTCTGCCAAACAAACTCCCCGGAGGTTGAGCTTTCAGAAGCAAGTTTAACTCTAAGGGAGGAAGCAGCAGAATGTGCCTCTCACATCTAGCCTGTAGGAATTCAGGTTGGCAAGTTCTATGGGGAAGCCCATTGCTGCCTATGGTGGAAACGGCATGGGAGATTTCAGTTTCAAAATCTCTGTGAAAAAGCGTCAGAGAAGCTTCTCCGTTTAGAATCCAGCATATCTCACTGAACCGAAGAAGTGGTAGTTAGAAGGCAGTTAGAGCTGCAAGCAGTTTGGTTTGGGAAATTAGACGCGAAATGAAACTGCAAATGCCTTCCAACAGGCTTGGAAAAGTGTGTTCTATATCTCTGCCAAACACACTCCCCGGAGGTTGAGCTTTCAGAAGCAAGTTTAACTCTAAGGGAGGAAGCAGCCGAATGTGCCTCTCACATCTAGCCTGTAGGAATTCAGGTTGGCAAGTTCTATGGGGAACCCCTAGGCGCCTTCGTTGGAAACGGGTTTGGAAATTTCAGTTTCAAAATCTCTGTGAAAAAGCGTCAGAGAAGTTTCTCCGTTTAGAATCCAGCATATCTCACTGAACCGAAGAAGTGGTAGTTAGAAGGGAGTTAGAGCTGCAAGCAGTTTGGTTTGGGAAATTAGACGCGAAATGAAACTGCAAATGCCTTCCAACAGGCTTGGAAAAGTGTGTTCTATATCTCTGCCAAACAAACTCCCCGGAGGTTGAGCTTTCAGAAGCAAGTTTAACTCTAAGGGAGGAAGCAGCAGAATGTGCCTCTCACATCTAGCCTTTAGGAATTCAGGTTGGCAAGTTCTATGGGGAAGCCCATTGCTGCCTATGGTGGAAACGGCAGGGGAGATTTCAGTTTCAAAATCTCTGTGAAAAAGCGTCAGAGAAGCTTCTCCGTTTAGAATCCAGCATATCTCACTGAACCGAAGAAGTGGTAGTTAGAAGGGAGTTAGAGCTGCAAGCAGTTTGGTTTGGGAAATTAGATGCGAAATGACACTGCAAAGGCCTTCCAACAGGCTTGGAAAAGTGTGTTCTATATCTGTGCCAAACAGAGTCCCCGGAGGTTGAGCTTTCAGAAGCAAGATTAACTGTTAGGGAGGAAGCAGCAGAATGTGCCTCTCACATCTAGCCTGTAGGAATTCAGGTTGGCAACTTCTATGTGGAAGCCCATTGCTGGCTATGGTGGAAACAGCATGGGAGATTTCAGTTTCAAAATCTCTGTGAAAAAGCGTCAGAGAAGCTTCTCCGTTTAGAATCCAGCATATCTCACTGAACCGAAGAAGTGGTAGTTAGAAGGCAGTTAGAGCTGCAAGCAGTTTGGTTTGGGAAATTAGACGCGAAATGAAACTGCAAATGCCTTCCAACAGGCTTGGAAAAGTGTGTTCTATATCTCTGCCAAAGAAACTCCCCGGAGGTTGAGCTTTCAGAAGCTAGTTTAACTCTAAGGGAGGAAGCAGCAGAATGTGCCTCTCACATCTAGCCTGTAGGAATTCAGGTTGGCAAGTTCTATGGGGAAGCCCATTGGTGCCTTCGTTGGAAACGGGTTTGGAAATTTCAGTTTAAAAATCTCTGTGAAAAAGCGTCAGAGAAGCTTCTCCGTTTAGAATCCAGCATATCTCACTGAACCGAAGAAGTGGTAGTTAGAAGGGAGTTAGAGCTGCAAGCAGTTTGGTTTGGGAAATTAGACGCGAAATGAAACTGCAAATGCCTTCCAACAGGCTTGGAAATATGTGTTCTATATCTCTGCCAAACAGACTCCCTGGAGGTTGAGCTTTCAGAAGCTAGTTTAACTCTAAGGGAGGAAGCAGCAGAATGTGCCTCTCACATCTAGCCTGTAGGAATTCAGGTTGGCAACTTCTATGTGGAAGCCCATTGCTGGCTATGGTGGAAACAGCATGGGAGATTTCAGTTTCAAAATCTCTGTGAAAAAGCGTCAGAGAAGCTTCTCCGTTTAGAATCCAGCATATCTCACTGAACCGAAGAAGTGGTAGTTAGAAGGCAGTTAGAGCTGCAAGCAGTTTGGTTTGGGAAATTAGACGCGAAATGAAACTGCAAATGCCTTCCAACAGGCTTGGAAAAGTGTGTTCTATATCTCTGCCAAACAAACTCCCCGGAGGTTGAGCTTTCAGAAGCAAGTTTAACTCTAAGGGAGGAAGCAGCAGAATGTGCCTCTCACATCTAGCCTGTAGGAATTCAGGTTGGCAAGTTCTGTGGGGAAGCCCATTGCTGCCTATGGTGGAAACGGCATGGGAGATTTCAGTTTCAAAATCTCTGTGAAAAAGCGTCAGAGAAGCTTCTCCGTTTAGAATCCAGCATATCTCACTGAACCGAAGAAGTGGTAGT
The DNA here is from genome assembly GCF_027409185.1 of Cynocephalus volans. Lineage (NCBI taxonomy): Eukaryota > Metazoa > Chordata > Mammalia > Dermoptera > Cynocephalidae > Cynocephalus > Cynocephalus volans. The sequence continues at coordinate 409,435 of NW_026902470.1, read as the reverse complement.
TAGAAGGGAGTTAGAGCTGCAAGCAGTTTGGTTTGGGAAATTAGACGCGAAATGAAACTGCAAATGCCTTCCAACAGGCTTGGAAAAGTGTGTTCTATATCTCTGCCAAACAAACTCCCCGGAGGTTGAGCTTTCAGAAGCAAGTTTAACTCTAAGGGAGGAAGCAGCAGAATGTGCCTCTCACATCTAGCCTGTAGGAATTCAGGTTGGCAAGTTCTATGGGGAAGCCCATTGCTGCCTATGGTGGAAACGGCATGGGAGATTTCAGTTTCAAAATCTCTGTGAAAAAGCGTCAGGGAAGCTTCTCCGTTTAGAATCCAGCATATCTCACTGAACCGAAGAAGTGGTAGTTAGAAGGGAGTTAGAGCTGCAAGCAGTTTGGTTTGGGAAATTAGATGCGAAATGACACTGCAAAGGCCTTCCAACAGGCTTGGAAAAGTGTGTTCTATATCTGTGCCAAACAGAGTCCCCGGAGGTTGAGCTTTCAGAAGCAAGATTAACTGTTAGGGAGGAAGCAGCAGAATGTGCCTCTCACATCTAGCCTGTAGGAATTCAGGTTGGCAAGTTCTATGGGGAAGCCCATTGCTGCCTATGGTGGAAACGGCATGGGAGATTTCAGTTTCAAAATCTCTGTGAAAAAGCGTCAGAGAAGCTTCTCCGTTTAGAATCCAGCATATCTCACTGAACCGAAGAAGTGGTAGTTAGAAGGCAGTTAGAGCTGCAAGCAGTTTGGTTTGGGAAATTAGACGCGAAATGAAACTGCAAATGCCTTCCAACAGGCTTGGAAAAGTGTGTTCTATATCTCTGCCAAACAGACTCCCTGGAGGTTGAGCTTTCAGAAGCTAGTTTAACTCTAAGGGAGGAAGCAGCAGAATGTGCCTCTCACATCTAGCCTGTAGGAATTCAGGTTGGCAAGTTCTATGGGGAAGCCCATTGCTGCCTATGGTGGAAACGGCATGGGAGATTTCAGTTTCAAAATCTCTGTGAAAAAGCGTCAGAGAAGCTTCTCCGTTTAGAATCCAGCATATCTCACTGAACCGAAGAAGTGGTAGTTAGAAGGGAGTTAGAGCTGCAAGCAGTTTGGTTTGGGAAATTAGACGCGAAATGAAACTGCAAATGCCTTCCAACAGGCTTGGAAAAGTGTGTTCTATATCTCTGCCAAACAGACTCCCTGGAGGTTGAGCTTTCAGAAGCTAGTTTAACTCTAAGGGAGGAAGCAGCAGAATGTGCCTCTCACATCTAGCCTGTAGGAATTCAGGTTGGCAAGTTCTATGGGGAAGCCCATTGCTGCCTATGGTGGAAACGGCATGGGAGATTTCAGTTTCAAAATCTCTGTGAAAAAGCGTCAGAGAAGCTTCTCCGTTTAGAATCCAGCATATCTCACTGAACCGAAGAAGTGGTAGTTAGAAGGCAGTTAGAGCTGCAAGCAGTTTGGTTTGGGAAATTAGACGCGAAATGAAACTGCAAATGCCTTCCAACAGCCTTGGAAAAGTGTGTTCTATATCTCTGCCAAACAGACTCCCTGGAGGTTGAGCTTTCAGAAGCTAGTTTAACTCTAAGGGAGGAAGCAGCAGAATGTGCCTCTCACATCTAGCCTGTAGGAATTCAGGTTGGCAAGTTCTATGGGGAAGCCCATTGGCGCCTTCGTTGGAAACGGGTTTGGAAATTTCAGTTTCAAAATCTCTGTGAAAAAGCGTCAGAGAAGCTTCTCCGTTTAGAATCCAGCATATCTCACTGAACCGAAGAAGTGGTAGTTAGAAGGGAGTTAGAGCTGCAAGCAGTTTGGTTTGGGAAATTAGACGCGAAATGAAACTGCAAATGCCTTCCAACAGGCTTGGAAAAGTGTGTTCTATATCTCTGCCAAACAAACTCCCCGGAGGTTGAGCTTTCAGAAGCAAGTTTAACTCTAAGGGAGGAAGCAGCAGAATGTGCCTCTCACATCTAGCCTGTAGGAATTCAGGTTGGCAAGTTCTATGGGGAAGCCCATTGCTGCCTATGGTGGAAACGGCATGGGAGATTTCAGTTTCAAAATCTCTGTGAAAAAGCGTCAGAGAAGCTTCTCCGTTTAGAATCCAGCATATCTCACTGAACCGAAGAAGTGGTAGTTAGAAGGGAGTTAGAGCTGCAAGCAGTTTGGTTTGGGAATTTAGACGCGTAATGAAACTGCAAATGCCTTCCAACAGGCTTGGAAAAGTGTGTTCTATATCTCTGCCAAACAAACTCCCCGGAGGTTGAGCTTTCAGAAGCAAGTTTAACTCTAAGGGAGGAAGCAGCAGAATGTGCCTCTCACATCTAGCCTGTAGGAATTCAGGTTGGCAAGTTCTATGGGGAAGCCCATTGCTGCCTATGGTGGAAACGGCATGGGAGATTTCAGTTTCAAAATCTCTGTGAAAAAGCGTCAGAGAAGCTTCTCCGTTTAGAATCCAGCATATCTCACTGAACCGAAGAAGTGGTAGTTAGAAGGCAGTTAGAGCTGCAAGCAGTTTGGTTTGGGAAATTAGACGCGAAATGAAACTGCAAATGCCTTCCAACAGGCTTGGAAAAGTGTGTTCTATATCTCTGCCAAACACACTCCCCGGAGGTTGAGCTTTCAGAAGCAAGTTTAACTCTAAGGGAGGAAGCAGCCGAATGTGCCTCTCACATCTAGCCTGTAGGAATTCAGGTTGGCAAGTTCTATGGGGAACCCCTAGGCGCCTTCGTTGGAAACGGGTTTGGAAATTTCAGTTTCAAAATCTCTGTGAAAAAGCGTCAGAGAAGCTTCTCCGTTTAGAATCCAGCATATCTCACTGAACCGAAGAAGTGGTAGTTAGAAGGGAGTTAGAGCTGCAAGCAGTTTGGTTTGGGAAATTAGACGCGAAATGAAACTGCAAATGCCTTCCAACAGGCTTGGAAAAGTGTGTTCTATATCTCTGCCAAACAAACTCCCCGGAGGTTGAGCTTTCAGAAGCAAGTTTAACTCTAAGGGAGGAAGCAGCAGAATGTGCCTCTCACATCTAGCCTGTAGGAATTCAGGTTGGCAAGTTCTATTGGGAAGCCCATTGCTGCCTATGGTGGAAACGGCATGGGAGATTTCAGTTTCAAAATCTCTGTGAAAAAGCGTCAGAGAAGCTTCTCCGTTTAGAATCCAGCATATCTCACTGAACCGAAGAAGTGGTAGTTAGAAGGGAGTTAGAGCTGCAAGCAGTTTGGTTTGGGAAATTAGATGCGAAATGACACTGCAAAGGCCTTCCAACAGGCTTGGAAAAGTGTGTTCTATATCTGTGCCAAACAGAGTCCCCGGAGGTTGAGCTTTCAGAAGCAAGATTAACTGTTAGGGAGGAAGCAGCAGAATGTGCCTCTCACATCTAGCCTGTAGGAATTCAGGTTGGCAAGTTCTATGGGGAAGCCCATTGCTGCCTATGGTGGAAACGGCATGGGAGATTTCAGTTTCAAAATCTCTGTGAAAAAGCGTCAGAGAAGCTTCTCCGTTTAGAATCCAGCATATCTCACTGAACCGAAGAAGTGGTAGTTAGAAGGCAGTTAGAGCTGCAAGCAGTTTGGTTTGGGAAATTAGACGCGAAATGAAACTGCAAATGCCTTCCAACAGGCTTGGAAAAGTGTGTTCTATATCTCTGCCAAACAGACTCCCTGGAGGTTGAGCTTTCAGAAGCTAGTTTAACTCTAAGGGAGGAAGCAGCAGAATGTGCCTCTCACATCTAGCCTGTAGGAATTCAGGTTGGCAAGTTCTATGGGGAAGCCCATTGCTGCCTATGGTGGAAACGGCATGGGAGATTTCAGTTTAAAAATCTCTGTGAAAAAGCGTCAGAGAAGCTTCTCCGTTTAGAATCCAGCATATCTCACTGAACCGAAGAAGTGGTAGTTAGAAGGGAGTTAGAGCTGCAAGCAGTTTGGTTTGGGAAATTAGACGCGAAATGAAACTGCAAATGCCTTCCAACAGGCTTGGAAAAGTGTGTTCTATATCTCTGCCAAACAGACTCCCCGGAGGTTGAGCTTTCAGAAGCAAGTTTAACTCTAAGGGAGGAAGCAGCAGAATGTGCCTCTCACATCTAGCCTGTAGGAATTCAGGTTGGCAAGTTCTATGGGGAAGCCCATTGCTGCCTATGGTGGAAACGGCATGGGAGATTTCAGTTTCAAAATCTCTGTGAAAAAGCGTCAGAGAAGCTTCTCCGTTTAGAATCCAGCATATCTCACTGAACCGAAGAAGTGGTAGTTAGAAGGTAGTTAGAGCTGCAAGCAGTTTGGTTTGGGAAATTAGACGCGAAATGAAACTGCAAATGCCTTCCAACAGGCTTGGAAAATTGTGTTCTATATCTCTGCCAAACAGACTCCCCGGAGGTTGAGCTTTCAGAAGCTAGTTTAACTCTAAGGGAGGAAGCAGCAGAATGTGCCTCTCACATCTAGCCTGTAGGAATTCAGGTTGGCAACTTCTATGTGGAAGCCCATTGCTGGCTATGGTGGAAACAGCATGGGAGATTTCAGTTTCAAAATCTCTGTGAAAAAGCGTCAGAGAAGCTTCTCCGTTTAGAATCCAGCATATCTCACTGAACCGAAGAAGTGGTAGTTAGAAGGCAGTTAGAGCTGCAAGCAGTTTGGTTTGGGAAATTAGACGCGAAATGAAACTGCAAATGCCTTCCAACAGGCTTGGAAAAGTGTGTTCAATATCTCTGCCAAACAGACTCCCCGGAGGTTGAGCTTTCAGAAGCAAGTTTAACTCTAAGGGAGGAAGCAGCAGAATGTGCCTCTCACATCTAGCCTTTAGGAATTCAGGTTGGCAAGTTCTATGGGGAAGCCCATTGCTGCCTATGGTGGAAACGGCATGGGAGATTTCAGTTTCAAAATCTCTGTGAAAAAGCGTCAGAGAAGCTTCTCCGTTTAGAATCCAGCATATCTCACTGAACCGAAGAAGTGGTAGTTAGAAGGCAGTTAGAGCTGCAAGCAGTTTGGTTTGGGAAATTAGACGCGAAATGACACTGCAAAGGCCTTCCAACAGGCTTGGAAAAGTGTGTTCTATATCTCTGCCAAACAGACTCCCCAGAGGTTGAGCTTTCAGAAGCAAGCTTAACTCTTAGGGAGGAAGCAGCAGAATGTGCCTCTCACATCTAGCCTGTAGGAATTCAGGCTGGCAAGTTCTATGGGGAAGCCCATTGGCGCCTTCGTTGGAAACGGGTTTGGAAATTTCAGTTTCAAAATCTCTGTGAAAAAGCGTCAGAGAAGCTTCTCCGTTTAGAATCCAGCATATCTCACTGAACCGAAGAAGTGGTAGTTAGAAGGCAGTTAGAGCTGCAAGCAGTTTGGTTTGGGAAATTAGACGCGAAATGAAACTGCAAATGCCTTCCAACAGGCTTGGAAAAGTGTGTTCTATATCTCTGCCAAACAAACTCCCCGGAGGTTGAGCTTTCAGAAGCAAGTTTAACTCTAAGGGAGGAAGCAGCAGAATGTGCCTCTCACATCTAGCCTGTAGGAATTCAGGTTGGCAAGTTCTATGGGGAAGCCCATTGCTGCCTATGGTGGAAACGGCATGGGAGATTTCAGTTTCAAAATCTCTGTGAAAAAGCGTCAGAGAAGCTTCTCCGTTTAGAATCCAGCATATCTCACTGAACCGAAGAAGTGGTAGTTAGAAGGTAGTTAGAGCTGCAAGCAGTTTGGTTTGGGAAATTAGACGCGAAATGAAACTGCAAATGCCTTCCAACAGGCTTGGAAAAGTGTGTTCTATATCTCTGCCAAACAGACTCCCTGGAGGTTGAGCTTTCAGAAGCTAGTTTAACTCTAAGGGAGGAAGCAGCAGAATGTGCCTCTCACATCTAGCCTGTAGGAATTCAGGTTGGCAACTTCTATGTGGAAGCCCATTGCTGGCTATGGTGGAAACAGCATGGGAGATTTCAGTTTCAAAATCTCTGTGAAAAAGCGTCAGAGAAGCTTCTCCGTTTAGAATCCAGCATATCTCACTGAACCGAAGAAGTGGTAGTTAGAAGGCAGTTAGAGCTGCAAGCAGTTTGGTTTGGGAAATTAGACGCGAAATGAAACTGCAAATGCCTTCCAACAGGCTTGGAAAAGTGTGTTCTATATCTCTGCCAAAGAAACTCCCCGGAGGTTGAGCTTTCAGAAGCTAGTTTAACTCTAAGGGAGGAAGCAGCAGAATGTGCCTCTCACATCTAGCCTGTAGGAATTCAGGTTGGCAAGTTCTATGGGGAAGCCCATTGGTGCCTTCGTTGGAAACGGGTTTGGAAATTTCAGTTTCAAAATCTCTGTGAAAAAGCGTCAGAGAAGCTTCTCCGTTTAGAATCCAGCATATCTCACTGAACCGAAGAAGTGGTAGTTAGAAGGGAGTTAGAGCTGCAAGCAGTTTGGTTTGGGAAATTAGACGCGAAATGAAACTGCAAATGCCTTCCAACAGGCTTGGAAAAGTGTGTTCTATATCTCTGCCAAACAGAGTCCCCGGAGGTTGATCTTTCAGAAGCAAGCTTAACTGTTAGGGAGGAAGCAGCAGAATGTGCCTCTCACATCTAGCCTGTAGGAATTCAGGTTGGCAAGTTCTATGGGGAAGCCCATTGCTGCCTATGGTGGAAACGGCATGGGAGATTTCAGTTTCAAAATCTCTGTGAAAAAGCGTCAGAGAAGCTTCTCCGTTTAGAATCCAGCATATCTCACTGAACCGAAGAAGTGGTAGTTAGAAGGCAGTTAGAGCTGCAAGCAGTTTGGTTTGGGAAATTAGACGCGAAATGAAACTGCAAATGCCTTCCAACAGCCTTGGAAAAGTGTGTTCTATATCTCTGCCAAACAGACTCCCTGGAGGTTGAGCTTTCAGAAGCTAGTTTAACTCTAAGGGAGGAAGCAGCAGAATGTGCCTCTCACATCTAGCCTGTAGGAATTCAGGTTGGCAAGTTCTATGGGGAAGCCCATTGGCGCCTTCGTTGGAAACGGGTTTGGAAATTTCAGTTTCAAAATCTCTGTGAAAAAGCGTCAGAGAAGCTTCTCCGTTTAGAATCCAGCATATCTCACTGAACCGAAGAAGTGGTAGTTAGAAGGGAGTTAGAGCTGCAAGCAGTTTGGTTTGGGAAATTAGACGCGAAATGAAACTGCAAATGCCTTCCAACAGGCTTGGAAAAGTGTGTTCTATATCTCTGCCAAACAAACTCCCCGGAGGTTGAGCTTTCAGAAGCAAGTTTAACTCTAAGGGAGGAAGCAGCAGAATGTGCCTCTCACATCTAGCCTGTAGGAATTCAGGTTGGCAAGTTTTATGGGGAAGCCCATTGCTGCCTATGGTGGAAACGGCATGGGAGATTTCAGTTTCAAAATCTCTGTGAAAAAGCGTCAGAGAAGCTTCTCCGTTTAGAATCCAGCATATCTCACTGAACCGAAGAAGTGGTAGTTAGAAGGCAGTTAGAGCTGCAAGCAGTTTGGTTTGGGAAATTAGACGCGAAATGAAACTGCAAATGCCTTCCAACAGGCTTGGAAAAGTGTGTTCTATATCTCTGCCAAACAAACTCCCCGGAGGTTGAGCTTTCAGAAGCAAGTTTAACTCTAAGGGAGGAAGCAGCAGAATGTGCCTCTCACATCTAGCCTGTAGGAATTCAGGTTGGCAAGTTCTATGGGGAAGCCCATTGCTGCCTATGGTGGAAACGGCATGGGAGATTTCAGTTTCAAAATCTCTGTGAAAAAGCGTCAGAGAAGCTTCTCCGTTTAGAATCCAGCATATCTCACTGAACCGAAGAAGTGGTAGTTAGAAGGTAGTTAGAGCTGCAAGCAGTTTGGTTTGGGAAATTAGACGCGAAATGAAACTGCAAATGCCTTCCAACAGGCTTGGAAAAGTGTGTTCTATATCTCTGCCAAACAGACTCCCTGGAGGTTGAGCTTTCAGAAGCTAGTTTAACTCTAAGGGAGGAAGCAGCAGAATGTGCCTCTCACATCTAGCCTGTAGGAATTCAGGTTGGCAAGTTCTATGGGGAAGCCCATTGCTGCCTATGGTGGAAACGGCATGGGAGATTTCAGTTTCAAAATCTCTGTGAAAAAGCGTCAGAGAAGCTTCTCCGTTTAGAATCCAGCATATCTCACTGAACCGAAGAAGTGGTAGTTAGAAGGGAGTTAGAGCTGCAAGCAGTTTGGTTTGGGAAATTAGACGCGAAATGAAACTGCAAATGCCTTCCAACAGGCTTGGAAAAGTGTGTTCTATATCTCTGCCAAACAAACTCCCCGGAGGTTGAGCTTTCAGAAGCAAGTTTAACTCTAAGGGAGGAAGCAGCAGAATGTGCCTCTCACATCTAGCCTGTAGGAATTCAGGTTGGCAAGTTCTATTGGGAAGCCCATTGCTGCCTATGGTGGAAACGGCATGGGAGATTTCAGTTTCAAAATCTCTGTGAAAAAGCGTCAGAGAAGCTTCTCCGTTTAGAATCCAGCATATCTCACTGAACCGAAGAAGTGGTAGTTAGAAGGGAGTTAGAGCTGCAAGCAGTTTGGTTTGGGAAATTAGATGCGAAATGACACTGCAAAGGCCTTCCAACAGGCTTGGAAAAGTGTGTTCTATATCTGTGCCAAACAGAGTCCCCGGAGGTTGAGCTTTCAGAAGCAAGATTAACTGTTAGGGAGGAAGCAGCAGAATGTGCCTCTCACATCTAGCCTGTAGGAATTCAGGTTGGCAAGTTCTATGGGGAAGCCCATTGCTGCCTATGGTGGAAACGGCATGGGAGATTTCAGTTTCAAAATCTCTGTGAAAAAGCGTCAGAGAAGCTTCTCCGTTTAGAATCCAGCATATCTCACTGAACCGAAGAAGTGGTAGTTAGAAGGCAGTTAGAGCTGCAAGCAGTTTGGTTTGGGAAATTAGACGCGAAATGAAACTGCAAATGCCTTCCAACAGGCTTGGAAAAGTGTGTTCTATATCTCTGCCAAACAGACTCCCTGGAGGTTGAGCTTTCAGAAGCTAGTTTAACTCTAAGGGAGGAAGCAGCAGAATGTGCCTCTCACATCTAGCCTGTAGGAATTCAGGTTGGCAAGTTCTATGGGGAAGCCCATTGCTGCCTATGGTGGAAACGGCATGGGAGATTTCAGTTTAAAAATCTCTGTGAAAAAGCGTCAGAGAAGCTTCTCCGTTTAGAATCCAGCATATCTCACTGAACCGAAGAAGTGGTAGTTAGAAGGGAGTTAGAGCTGCAAGCAGTTTGGTTTGGGAAATTAGACGCGAAATGAAACTGCAAATGCCTTCCAACAGGCTTGGAAAAGTGTGTTCTATATCTCTGCCAAACAGACTCCCCGGAGGTTGAGCTTTCAGAAGCAAGTTTAACTCTAAGGGAGGAAGCAGCAGAATGTGCCTCTCACATCTAGCCTGTAGGAATTCAGGTTGGCAAGTTCTATGGGGAAGCCCATTGCTGCCTATGGTGGAAACGGCATGGGAGATTTCAGTTTCAAAATCTCTGTGAAAAAGCGTCAGAGAAGCTTCTCCGTTTAGAATCCAGCATATCTCACTGAACCGAAGAAGTGGTAGTTAGAAGGTAGTTAGAGCTGCAAGCAGTTTGGTTTGGGAAATTAGACGCGAAATGAAACTGCAAATGCCTTCCAACAGGCTTGGAAAATTGTGTTCTATATCTCTGCCAAACAGACTCCCCGGAGGTTGAGCTTTCAGAAGCTAGTTTAACTCTAAGGGAGGAAGCAGCAGAATGTGCCTCTCACATCTAGCCTGTAGGAATTCAGGTTGGCAACTTCTATGTGGAAGCCCATTGCTGGCTATGGTGGAAACAGCATGGGAGATTTCAGTTTCAAAATCTCTGTGAAAAAGCGTCAGAGAAGCTTCTCCGTTTAGAATCCAGCATATCTCACTGAACCGAAGAAGTGGTAGTTAGAAGGCAGTTAGAGCTGCAAGCAGTTTGGTTTGGGAAATTAGACGCGAAATGAAACTGCAAATGCCTTCCAACAGGCTTGGAAAAGTGTGTTCAATATCTCTGCCAAACAGACTCCCCGGAGGTTGAGCTTTCAGAAGCAAGTTTAACTCTAAGGGAGGAAGCAGCAGAATGTGCCTCTCACATCTAGCCTTTAGGAATTCAGGTTGGCAAGTTCTATGGGGAAGCCCATTGCTGCCTATGGTGGAAACGGCATGGGAGATTTCAGTTTCAAAATCTCTGTGAAAAAGCGTCAGAGAAGCTTCTCCGTTTAGAATCCAGCATATCTCACTGAACCGAAGAAGTGGTAGTTAGAAGGCAGTTAGAGCTGCAAGCAGTTTGGTTTGGGAAATTAGACGCGAAATGACACTGCAAAGGCCTTCCAACAGGCTTGGAAAAGTGTGTTCTATATCTCTGCCAAACAGACTCCCCAGAGGTTGAGCTTTCAGAAGCAAGCTTAACTCTTAGGGAGGAAGCAGCAGAATGTGCCTCTCACATCTAGCCTGTAGGAATTCAGGCTGGCAAGTTCTATGGGGAAGCCCATTGGCGCCTTCGTTGGAAACGGGTTTGGAAATTTCAGTTTCAAAATCTCTGTGAAAAAGCGTCAGAGAAGCTTCTCCGTTTAGAATCCAGCATATCTCACTGAACCGAAGAAGTGGTAGTTAGAAGGCAGTTAGAGCTGCAAGCAGTTTGGTTTGGGAAATTAGACGCGAAATGAAACTGCAAATGCCTTCCAACAGGCTTGGAAAAGTGTGTTCTATATCTCTGCCAAACAAACTCCCCGGAGGTTGAGCTTTCAGAAGCAAGTTTAACTCTAAGGGAGGAAGCAGCAGAATGTGCCTCTCACATCTAGCCTGTAGGAATTCAGGTTGGCAAGTTCTATGGGGAAGCCCATTGCTGCCTATGGTGGAAACGGCATGGGAGATTTCAGTTTCAAAATCTCTGTGAAAAAGCGTCAGAGAAGCTTCTCCGTTTAGAATCCAGCATATCTCACTGAACCGAAGAAGTGGTAGTTAGAAGGTAGTTAGAGCTGCAAGCAGTTTGGTTTGGGAAATTAGACGCGAAATGAAACTGCAAATGCCTTCCAACAGGCTTGGAAAAGTGTGTTCTATATCTCTGCCAAACAGACTCCCTGGAGGTTGAGCTTTCAGAAGCTAGTTTAACTCTAAGGGAGGAAGCAGCAGAATGTGCCTCTCACATCTAGCCTGTAGGAATTCAGGTTGGCAACTTCTATGTGGAAGCCCATTGCTGGCTATGGTGGAAACAGCATGGGAGATTTCAGTTTCAAAATCTCTGTGAAAAAGCGTCAGAGAAGCTTCTCCGTTTAGAATCCAGCATATCTCACTGAACCGAAGAAGTGGTAGTTAGAAGGCAGTTAGAGCTGCAAGCAGTTTGGTTTGGGAAATTAGACGCGAAATGAAACTGCAAATGCCTTCCAACAGGCTTGGAAAAGTGTGTTCTATATCTCTGCCAAAGAAACTCCCCGGAGGTTGAGCTTTCAGAAGCTAGTTTAACTCTAAGGGAGGAAGCAGCAGAATGTGCCTCTCACATCTAGCCTGTAGGAATTCAGGTTGGCAAGTTCTATGGGGAAGCCCATTGGTGCCTTCGTTGGAAACGGGTTTGGAAATTTCAGTTTCAAAATCTCTGTGAAAAAGCGTCAGAGAAGCTTCTCCGTTTAGAATCCAGCATATCTCACTGAACCGAAGAAGTGGTAGTTAGAAGGGAGTTAGAGCTGCAAGCAGTTTGGTTTGGGAAATTAGACGCGAAATGAAACTGCAAATGCCTTCCAACAGGCTTGGAAAAGTGTGTTCTATATCTCTGCCAAACAGAGTCCCCGGAGGTTGATCTTTCAGAAGCAAGCTTAACTGTTAGGGAGGAAGCAGCAGAATGTGCCTCTCACATCTAGCCTGTAGGAATTCAGGTTGGCAAGTTCTATGGGGAAGCCCATTGCTGCCTATGGTGGAAACGGCATGGGAGATTTCAGTTTCAAAATCTCTGTGAAAAAGCGTCAGAGAAGCTTCTCCGTTTAGAATCCAGCATATCTCACTGAACCGAAGAAGTGGTAGTTAGAAGGCAGTTAGAGCTGCAAGCAGTTTGGTTTGGGAAATTAGACGCGAAATGAAACTGCAAATGCCTTCCAACAGCCTTGGAAAAGTGTGTTCTATATCTCTGCCAAACAGACTCCCTGGAGGTTGAGCTTTCAGAAGCTAGTTTAACTCTAAGGGAGGAAGCAGCAGAATGTGCCTCTCACATCTAGCCTGTAGGAATTCAGGTTGGCAAGTTCTATGGGGAAGCCCATTGGCGCCTTCGTTGGAAACGGGTTTGGAAATTTCAGTTTCAAAATCTCTGTGAAAAAGCGTCAGAGAAGCTTCTCCGTTTAGAATCCAGCATATCTCACTGAACCGAAGAAGTGGTAGTTAGAAGGGAGTTAGAGCTGCAAGCAGTTTGGTTTGGGAAATTAGACGCGAAATGAAACTGCAAATGCCTTCCAACAGGCTTGGAAAAGTGTGTTCTATATCTCTGCCAAACAAACTCCCCGGAGGTTGAGCTTTCAGAAGCAAGTATAACTCTAAGGGAGGAAGCAGCAGAATGTGCCTCTCACATCTAGCCTGTAGGAATTCAGGTTGGCAAGTTTTATGGGGAAGCCCATTGCTGCCTATGGTGGAAACGGCATGGGAGATTTCAGTTTCAAAATCTCTGTGAAAAAGCGTCAGAGAAGCTTCTCCGTTTAGAATCCAGCATATCTCACTGAACCGAAGAAGTGGTAGTTAGAAGGCAGTTAGAGCTGCAAGCAGTTTGGTTTGGGAAATTAGACGCGAAATGAAACTGCAAATGCCTTCCAACAGGCTTGGAAAAGTGTGTTCTATATCTCTGCCAAACAAACTCCCCGGAGGTTGAGCTTTCAGAAGCAAGTTTAACTCTAAGGGAGGAAGCAGCAGAATGTGCCTCTCACATCTAGCCTGTAGGAATTCAGGTTGGCAAGTTCTATGGGGAAGCCCATTGCTGCCTATGGTGGAAACGGCATGGGAGATTTCAGTTTCAAAATCTCTGTGAAAAAGCGTCAGAGAAGCTTCTCCGTTTAGAATCCAGCATATCTCACTGAACCGAAGAAGTGGTAGTTAGAAGGTAGTTAGAGCTGCAAGCAGTTTGGTTTGGGAAATTAGACGCGAAATGAAACTGCAAATGCCTTCCAACAGGCTTGGAAAAGTGTGTTCTATATCTCTGCCAAACAGACTCCCTGGAGGTTGAGCTTTCAGAAGCTAGTTTAACTCTAAGGGAGGAAGCAGCAGAATGTGCCTCTCACATCTAGCCTGTAGGAATTCAGGTTGGCAAGTTCTATGGGGAAGCCCATTGCTGCCTATGGTGGAAACGGCATGGGAGATTTCAGTTTCAAAATCTCTGTGAAAAAGCGTCAGAGAAGCTTCTCCGTTTAGAATCCAGCATATCTCACTGAACCGAAGAAGTGGTAGTTAGAAGGGAGTTAGAGCTGCAAGCAGTTTGGTTTGGGAAATTAGACGCGAAATGAAACTGCAAATGCCTTCCAACAGGCTTGGAAAAGTGTGTTCTATATCTCTGCCAAACAAACTCCCCGGAGGTTGAGCTTTCAGAAGCAAGTTTAACTCTAAGGGAGGAAGCAGCAGAATGTGCCTCTCACATCTAGCCTGTAGGAATTCAGGTTGGCAAGTTCTATGGGGAAGCCCATTGCTGCCTATGGTGGAAACGGCATGGGAGATTTCAGTTTCAAAATCTCTGTGAAAAAGCGTCAGAGAAGCTTCTCCGTTTAGAATCCAGCATATCTCACTGAACCGAAGAAGTGGTAGTTAGAAGGGAGTTAGAGCTGCAAGCAGTTTGGTTTGGGAAATTAGATGCGAAATGACACTGCAAAGGCCTTCCAACAGGCTTGGAAAAGTGTGTTCTATATCTGTGCCAAACAGAGTCCCCGGAGGTTGAGCTTTCAGAAGCAAGATTAACTGTTAGGGAGGAAGCAGCAGAATGTGCCTCTCACATCTAGCCTGTAGGAATTCAGGTTGGCAAGTTCTATGGGGAAGCCCATTGCTGCCTATGGTGGAAACGGCATGGGAGATTTCAGTTTCAAAATCTCTGTGAAAAAGCGTCAGAGAAGCTTCTCCGTTTAGAATCCAGCATATCTCACTGAACCGAAGAAGTGGTAGTTAGAAGGCAGTTAGAGCTGCAAGCAGTTTGGTTTGGGAAATTAGACGCGAAATGAAACTGCAAATGCCTTCCAACAGGCTTGGAAAAGTGTGTTCTATATCTCTGCCAAACAGACTCCCTGGAGGTTGAGCTTTCAGAAGCTAGTTTAACTCTAAGGGAGGAAGCAGCAGAATGTGCCTCTCACATCTAGCCTGTAGGAATTCAGGTTGGCAAGTTCTATGGGGAAGCCCATTGCTGCCTATGGTGGAAACGGCATGGGAGATTTCAGTTTCAAAATCTCTGTGAAAAAGCGTCAGAGAAGCTTCTCCGTTTAGAATCCAGCATATCTCACTGAACCGAAGAAGTGGTAGTTAGAAGGGAGTTAGAGCTGCAAGCAGTTTGGTTTGGGAAATTAGACGCGAAATGAAACTGCAAATGCCTTCCAACAGGCTTGGAAAAGTGTGTTCTATATCTCTGCCAAACAGACTCCCTGGAGGTTGAGCTTTCAGAAGCTAGTTTAACTCTAAGGGAGGAAGCAGCAGAATGTGCCTCTCACATCTAGCCTGTAGGAATTCAGGTTGGCAAGTTCTATGGGGAAGCCCATTGCTGCCTATGGTGGAAACGGCATGGGAGATTTCAGTTTCAAAATCTCTGTGAAAAAGCGTCAGAGAAGCTTCTCCGTTTAGAATCCAGCATATCTCACTGAACCGAAGAAGTGGTAGTTAGAAGGCAGTTAGAGCTGCAAGCAGTTTGGTTTGGGAAATTAGACGCGAAATGAAACTGCAAATGCCTTCCAACAGCCTTGGAAAAGTGTGTTCTATATCTCTGCCAAACAGACTCCCTGGAGGTTGAGCTTTCAGAAGCTAGTTTAACTCTAAGGGAGGAAGCAGCAGAATGTGCCTCTCACATCTAGCCTGTAGGAATTCAGGTTGGCAAGTTCTATGGGGAAGCCCATTGGCGCCTTCGTTGGAAACGGGTTTGGAAATTTCAGTTTCAAAATCTCTGTGAAAAAGCGTCAGAGAAGCTTCTCCGTTTAGAATCCAGCATATCTCACTGAACCGAAGAAGTGGTAGTTAGAAGGGAGTTAGAGCTGCAAGCAGTTTGGTTTGGGAAATTAGACGCGAAATGAAACTGCAAATGCCTTCCAACAGGCTTGGAAAAGTGTGTTCTATATCTCTGCCAAACAAACTCCCCGGAGGTTGAGCTTTCAGAAGCAAGTTTAACTCTAAGGGAGGAAGCAGCAGAATGTGCCTCTCACATCTAGCCTGTAGGAATTCAGGTTGGCAAGTTCTATGGGGAAGCCCATTGCTGCCTATGGTGGAAACGGCATGGGAGATTTCAGTTTCAAAATCTCTGTGAAAAAGCGTCAGAGAAGCTTCTCCGTTTAGAATCCAGCATATCTCACTGAACCGAAGAAGTGGTAGTTAGAAGGGAGTTAGAGCTGCAAGCAGTTTGGTTTGGGAATTTAGACGCGTAATGAAACTGCAAATGCCTTCCAACAGGCTTGGAAAAGTGTGTTCTATATCTCTGCCAAACAAACTCCCCGGAGGTTGAGCTTTCAGAAGCAAGTTTAACTCTAAGGGAGGAAGCAGCAGAATGTGCCTCTCACATCTAGCCTGTAGGAATTCAGGTTGGCAAGTTCTATGGGGAAGCCCATTGCTGCCTATGGTGGAAACGGCATGGGAGATTTCAGTTTCAAAATCTCTGTGAAAAAGCGTCAGAGAAGCTTCTCCGTTTAGAATCCAGCATATCTCACTGAACCGAAGAAGTGGTAGTTAGAAGGCAGTTAGAGCTGCAAGCAGTTTGGTTTGGGAAATTAGACGCGAAATGAAACTGCAAATGCCTTCCAACAGGCTTGGAAAAGTGTGTTCTATATCTCTGCCAAACACACTCCCCGGAGGTTGAGCTTTCAGAAGCAAGTTTAACTCTAAGGGAGGAAGCAGCCGAATGTGCCTCTCACATCTAGCCTGTAGGAATTCAGGTTGGCAAGTTCTATGGGGAACCCCTAGGCGCCTTCGTTGGAAACGGGTTTGGAAATTTCAGTTTCAAAATCTCTGTGAAAAAGCGTCAGAGAAGTTTCTCCGTTTAGAATCCAGCATATCTCACTGAACCGAAGAAGTGGTAGTTAGAAGGGAGTTAGAGCTGCAAGCAGTTTGGTTTGGGAAATTAGACGCGAAATGAAACTGCAAATGCCTTCCAACAGGCTTGGAAAAGTGTGTTCTATATCTCTGCCAAACAAACTCCCCGGAGGTTGAGCTTTCAGAAGCAAGTTTAACTCTAAGGGAGGAAGCAGCAGAATGTGCCTCTCACATCTAGCCTTTAGGAATTCAGGTTGGCAAGTTCTATGGGGAAGCCCATTGCTGCCTATGGTGGAAACGGCAGGGGAGATTTCAGTTTCAAAATCTCTGTGAAAAAGCGTCAGAGAAGCTTCTCCGTTTAGAATCCAGCATATCTCACTGAACCGAAGAAGTGGTAGTTAGAAGGGAGTTAGAGCTGCAAGCAGTTTGGTTTGGGAAATTAGATGCGAAATGACACTGCAAAGGCCTTCCAACAGGCTTGGAAAAGTGTGTTCTATATCTGTGCCAAACAGAGTCCCCGGAGGTTGAGCTTTCAGAAGCAAGATTAACTGTTAGGGAGGAAGCAGCAGAATGTGCCTCTCACATCTAGCCTGTAGGAATTCAGGTTGGCAACTTCTATGTGGAAGCCCATTGCTGGCTATGGTGGAAACAGCATGGGAGATTTCAGTTTCAAAATCTCTGTGAAAAAGCGTCAGAGAAGCTTCTCCGTTTAGAATCCAGCATATCTCACTGAACCGAAGAAGTGGTAGTTAGAAGGCAGTTAGAGCTGCAAGCAGTTTGGTTTGGGAAATTAGACGCGAAATGAAACTGCAAATGCCTTCCAACAGGCTTGGAAAAGTGTGTTCTATATCTCTGCCAAAGAAACTCCCCGGAGGTTGAGCTTTCAGAAGCTAGTTTAACTCTAAGGGAGGAAGCAGCAGAATGTGCCTCTCACATCTAGCCTGTAGGAATTCAGGTTGGCAAGTTCTATGGGGAAGCCCATTGGTGCCTTCGTTGGAAACGGGTTTGGAAATTTCAGTTTAAAAATCTCTGTGAAAAAGCGTCAGAGAAGCTTCTCCGTTTAGAATCCAGCATATCTCACTGAACCGAAGAAGTGGTAGTTAGAAGGGAGTTAGAGCTGCAAGCAGTTTGGTTTGGGAAATTAGACGCGAAATGAAACTGCAAATGCCTTCCAACAGGCTTGGAAATATGTGTTCTATATCTCTGCCAAACAGACTCCCTGGAGGTTGAGCTTTCAGAAGCTAGTTTAACTCTAAGGGAGGAAGCAGCAGAATGTGCCTCTCACATCTAGCCTGTAGGAATTCAGGTTGGCAACTTCTATGTGGAAGCCCATTGCTGGCTATGGTGGAAACAGCATGGGAGATTTCAGTTTCAAAATCTCTGTGAAAAAGCGTCAGAGAAGCTTCTCCGTTTAGAATCCAGCATATCTCACTGAACCGAAGAAGTGGTAGTTAGAAGGCAGTTAGAGCTGCAAGCAGTTTGGTTTGGGAAATTAGACGCGAAATGAAACTGCAAATGCCTTCCAACAGGCTTGGAAAAGTGTGTTCTATATCTCTGCCAAACAAACTCCCCGGAGGTTGAGCTTTCAGAAGCAAGTTTAACTCTAAGGGAGGAAGCAGCAGAATGTGCCTCTCACATCTAGCCTGTAGGAATTCAGGTTGGCAAGTTCTGTGGGGAAGCCCATTGCTGCCTATGGTGGAAACGGCATGGGAGATTTCAGTTTCAAAATCTCTGTGAAAAAGCGTCAGAGAAGCTTCTCCGTTTAGAATCCAGCATATCTCACTGAACCGAAGAAGTGGTAGTTAGAAGGGAGTTAGAGCTGCAAGCAGTTTGGTTTGGGAAATTAGACGCGAAATGAAACTGCAAATGCCTTCCAACAGGCTTGGAAAAGTGTGTTCTATATCTCTGCCAAACAAACTCCCCGGAGGTTGAGCTTTCAGAAGCAAGTTTAACTCTAAGGGAGGAAGCAGCAGAATGTGCCTCTCACATCTAGCCTGTAGGAATTCAGGTTGGCAAGTTCTATGGGGAAGCCCATTGCTGCCTATGGTGGAAACGGCATGGGAGATTTCAGTTTCAAAATCTCTGTGAAAAAGCGTCAGGGAAGCTTCTCCGTTTAGAATCCAGCATATCTCACTGAACCGAAGAAGTGGTAGTTAGAAGGGAGTTAGAGCTGCAAGCAGTTTGGTTTGGGAAATTAGATGCGAAATGACACTGCAAAGGCCTTCCAACAGGCTTGGAAAAGTGTGTTCTATATCTGTGCCAAACAGAGTCCCCGGAGGTTGAGCTTTCAGAAGCAAGATTAACTGTTAGGGAGGAAGCAGCAGAATGTGCCTCTCACATCTAGCCTGTAGGAATTCAGGTTGGCAAGTTCTATGGGGAAGCCCATTGCTGCCTATGGTGGAAACGGCATGGGAGATTTCAGTTTCAAAATCTCTGTGAAAAAGCGTCAGAGAAGCTTCTCCGTTTAGAATCCAGCATATCTCACTGAACCGAAGAAGTGGTAGTTAGAAGGCAGTTAGAGCTGCAAGCAGTTTGGTTTGGGAAATTAGACGCGAAATGAAACTGCAAATGCCTTCCAACAGGCTTGGAAAAGTGTGTTCTATATCTCTGCCAAACAGACTCCCTGGAGGTTGAGCTTTCAGAAGCTAGTTTAACTCTAAGGGAGGAAGCAGCAGAATGTGCCTCTCACATCTAGCCTGTAGGAATTCAGGTTGGCAAGTTCTATGGGGAAGCCCATTGCTGCCTATGGTGGAAACGGCATGGGAGATTTCAGTTTAAAAATCTCTGTGAAAAAGCGTCAGAGAAGCTTCTCCGTTTAGAATCCAGCATATCTCACTGAACCGAAGAAGTGGTAGTTAGAAGGGAGTTAGAGCTGCAAGCAGTTTGGTTTGGGAAATTAGACGCGAAATGAAACTGCAAATGCCTTCCAACAGGCTTGGAAAAGTGTGTTCTATATCTCTGCCAAACAGACTCCCTGGAGGTTGAGCTTTCAGAAGCTAGTTTAACTCTAAGGGAGGAAGCAGCAGAATGTGCCTCTCACATCTAGCCTGTAGGAATTCAGGTTGGCAAGTTCTATGGGGAAGCCCATTGCTGCCTATGGTGGAAACGGCATGGGAGATTTCAGTTTCAAAATCTCTGTGAAAAAGCGTCAGAGAAGCTTCTCCGTTTAGAATCCAGCATATCTCACTGAACCGAAGAAGTGGTAGTTAGAAGGCAGTTAGAGCTGCAAGCAGTTTGGTTTGGGAAATTAGACGCGAAATGAAACTGCAAATGCCTTCCAACAGCCTTGGAAAAGTGTGTTCTATATCTCTGCCAAACAGACTCCCTGGAGGTTGAGCTTTCAGAAGCTAGTTTAACTCTAAGGGAGGAAGCAGCAGAATGTGCCTCTCACATCTAGCCTGTAGGAATTCAGGTTGGCAAGTTCTATGGGGAAGCCCATTGGCGCCTACGTTGGAAACGGGTTTGGAAATTTCAGTTTCAAAATCTCTGTGAAAAAGCGTCAGAGAAGCTTCTCCGTTTAGAATCCAGCATATCTCACTGAACCGAAGAAGTGGTAGTTAGAAGGGAGTTAGAGCTGCAAGCAGTTTGGTTTGGGAAATTAGACGCGAAATGAAACTGCAAATGCCTTCCAACAGGCTTGGAAAAGTGTGTTCTATATCTCTGCCAAACAAACTCCCCGGAGGTTGAGCTTTCAGAAGCAAGTTTAACTCTAAGGGAGGAAGCAGCAGAATGTGCCTCTCACATCTAGCCTGTAGGAATTCAGGTTGGCAAGTTCTATGGGGAAGCCCATTGCT
Organism: Cynocephalus volans; assembly: GCF_027409185.1. Classification (NCBI taxonomy): domain Eukaryota; kingdom Metazoa; phylum Chordata; class Mammalia; order Dermoptera; family Cynocephalidae; genus Cynocephalus; species Cynocephalus volans. The sequence goes on along the minus strand of NW_026902470.1, from coordinate 389,545 downwards.
GCCTATGGTGGAAACGGCATGGGAGATTTCAGTTTCAAAATCTCTGTGAAAAAGCGTCAGAGAAGCTTCTCCGTTTAGAATCCAGCATATCTCACTGAACCGAAGAAGTGGTAGTTAGAAGGGAGTTAGAGCTGCAAGCAGTTTGGTTTGGGAATTTAGACGCGTAATGAAACTGCAAATGCCTTCCAACAGGCTTGGAAAAGTGTGTTCTATATCTCTGCCAAACAAACTCCCCGGAGGTTGAGCTTTCAGAAGCAAGTTTAACTCTAAGGGAGGAAGCAGCAGAATGTGCCTCTCACATCTAGCCTGTAGGAATTCAGGTTGGCAAGTTCTATGGGGAAGCCCATTGCTGCCTATGGTGGAAACGGCATGGGAGATTTCAGTTTCAAAATCTCTGTGAAAAAGCGTCAGAGAAGCTTCTCCGTTTAGAATCCAGCATATCTCACTGAACCGAAGAAGTGGTAGTTAGAAGGCAGTTAGAGCTGCAAGCAGTTTGGTTTGGGAAATTAGACGCGAAATGAAACTGCAAATGCCTTCCAACAGGCTTGGAAAAGTGTGTTCTATATCTCTGCCAAACACACTCCCCGGAGGTTGAGCTTTCAGAAGCAAGTTTAACTCTAAGGGAGGAAGCAGCCGAATGTGCCTCTCACATCTAGCCTGTAGGAATTCAGGTTGGCAAGTTCTATGGGGAACCCCTAGGCGCCTTCGTTGGAAACGGGTTTGGAAATTTCAGTTTCAAAATCTCTGTGAAAAAGCGTCAGAGAAGCTTCTCCGTTTAGAATCCAGCATATCTCACTGAACCGAAGAAGTGGTAGTTAGAAGGGAGTTAGAGCTGCAAGCAGTTTGGTTTGGGAAATTAGACGCGAAATGAAACTGCAAATGCCTTCCAACAGGCTTGGAAAAGTGTGTTCTATATCTCTGCCAAACAAACTCCCCGGAGGTTGAGCTTTCAGAAGCAAGTTTAACTCTAAGGGAGGAAGCAGCAGAATGTGCCTCTCACATCTAGCCTGTAGGAATTCAGGTTGGCAAGTTCTATTGGGAAGCCCATTGCTGCCTATGGTGGAAACGGCATGGGAGATTTCAGTTTCAAAATCTCTGTGAAAAAGCGTCAGAGAAGCTTCTCCGTTTAGAATCCAGCATATCTCACTGAACCGAAGAAGTGGTAGTTAGAAGGGAGTTAGAGCTGCAAGCAGTTTGGTTTGGGAAATTAGATGCGAAATGACACTGCAAAGGCCTTCCAACAGGCTTGGAAAAGTGTGTTCTATATCTGTGCCAAACAGAGTCCCCGGAGGTTGAGCTTTCAGAAGCAAGATTAACTGTTAGGGAGGAAGCAGCAGAATGTGCCTCTCACATCTAGCCTGTAGGAATTCAGGTTGGCAAGTTCTATGGGGAAGCCCATTGCTGCCTATGGTGGAAACGGCATGGGAGATTTCAGTTTCAAAATCTCTGTGAAAAAGCGTCAGAGAAGCTTCTCCGTTTAGAATCCAGCATATCTCACTGAACCGAAGAAGTGGTAGTTAGAAGGCAGTTAGAGCTGCAAGCAGTTTGGTTTGGGAAATTAGACGCGAAATGAAACTGCAAATGCCTTCCAACAGGCTTGGAAAAGTGTGTTCTATATCTCTGCCAAACAGACTCCCTGGAGGTTGAGCTTTCAGAAGCTAGTTTAACTCTAAGGGAGGAAGCAGCAGAATGTGCCTCTCACATCTAGCCTGTAGGAATTCAGGTTGGCAAGTTCTATGGGGAAGCCCATTGCTGCCTATGGTGGAAACGGCATGGGAGATTTCAGTTTAAAAATCTCTGTGAAAAAGCGTCAGAGAAGCTTCTCCGTTTAGAATCCAGCATATCTCACTGAACCGAAGAAGTGGTAGTTAGAAGGGAGTTAGAGCTGCAAGCAGTTTGGTTTGGGAAATTAGACGCGAAATGAAACTGCAAATGCCTTCCAACAGGCTTGGAAAAGTGTGTTCTATATCTCTGCCAAACAGACTCCCCGGAGGTTGAGCTTTCAGAAGCAAGTTTAACTCTAAGGGAGGAAGCAGCAGAATGTGCCTCTCACATCTAGCCTGTAGGAATTCAGGTTGGCAAGTTCTATGGGGAAGCCCATTGCTGCCTATGGTGGAAACGGCATGGGAGATTTCAGTTTCAAAATCTCTGTGAAAAAGCGTCAGAGAAGCTTCTCCGTTTAGAATCCAGCATATCTCACTGAACCGAAGAAGTGGTAGTTAGAAGGTAGTTAGAGCTGCAAGCAGTTTGGTTTGGGAAATTAGACGCGAAATGAAACTGCAAATGCCTTCCAACAGGCTTGGAAAATTGTGTTCTATATCTCTGCCAAACAGACTCCCCGGAGGTTGAGCTTTCAGAAGCTAGTTTAACTCTAAGGGAGGAAGCAGCAGAATGTGCCTCTCACATCTAGCCTGTAGGAATTCAGGTTGGCAACTTCTATGTGGAAGCCCATTGCTGGCTATGGTGGAAACAGCATGGGAGATTTCAGTTTCAAAATCTCTGTGAAAAAGCGTCAGAGAAGCTTCTCCGTTTAGAATCCAGCATATCTCACTGAACCGAAGAAGTGGTAGTTAGAAGGCAGTTAGAGCTGCAAGCAGTTTGGTTTGGGAAATTAGACGCGAAATGAAACTGCAAATGCCTTCCAACAGGCTTGGAAAAGTGTGTTCAATATCTCTGCCAAACAGACTCCCCGGAGGTTGAGCTTTCAGAAGCAAGTTTAACTCTAAGGGAGGAAGCAGCAGAATGTGCCTCTCACATCTAGCCTTTAGGAATTCAGGTTGGCAAGTTCTATGGGGAAGCCCATTGCTGCCTATGGTGGAAACGGCATGGGAGATTTCAGTTTCAAAATCTCTGTGAAAAAGCGTCAGAGAAGCTTCTCCGTTTAGAATCCAGCATATCTCACTGAACCGAAGAAGTGGTAGTTAGAAGGCAGTTAGAGCTGCAAGCAGTTTGGTTTGGGAAATTAGACGCGAAATGACACTGCAAAGGCCTTCCAACAGGCTTGGAAAAGTGTGTTCTATATCTCTGCCAAACAGACTCCCCAGAGGTTGAGCTTTCAGAAGCAAGCTTAACTCTTAGGGAGGAAGCAGCAGAATGTGCCTCTCACATCTAGCCTGTAGGAATTCAGGCTGGCAAGTTCTATGGGGAAGCCCATTGGCGCCTTCGTTGGAAACGGGTTTGGAAATTTCAGTTTCAAAATCTCTGTGAAAAAGCGTCAGAGAAGCTTCTCCGTTTAGAATCCAGCATATCTCACTGAACCGAAGAAGTGGTAGTTAGAAGGCAGTTAGAGCTGCAAGCAGTTTGGTTTGGGAAATTAGACGCGAAATGAAACTGCAAATGCCTTCCAACAGGCTTGGAAAAGTGTGTTCTATATCTCTGCCAAACAAACTCCCCGGAGGTTGAGCTTTCAGAAGCAAGTTTAACTCTAAGGGAGGAAGCAGCAGAATGTGCCTCTCACATCTAGCCTGTAGGAATTCAGGTTGGCAAGTTCTATGGGGAAGCCCATTGCTGCCTATGGTGGAAACGGCATGGGAGATTTCAGTTTCAAAATCTCTGTGAAAAAGCGTCAGAGAAGCTTCTCCGTTTAGAATCCAGCATATCTCACTGAACCGAAGAAGTGGTAGTTAGAAGGTAGTTAGAGCTGCAAGCAGTTTGGTTTGGGAAATTAGACGCGAAATGAAACTGCAAATGCCTTCCAACAGGCTTGGAAAAGTGTGTTCTATATCTCTGCCAAACAGACTCCCTGGAGGTTGAGCTTTCAGAAGCTAGTTTAACTCTAAGGGAGGAAGCAGCAGAATGTGCCTCTCACATCTAGCCTGTAGGAATTCAGGTTGGCAACTTCTATGTGGAAGCCCATTGCTGGCTATGGTGGAAACAGCATGGGAGATTTCAGTTTCAAAATCTCTGTGAAAAAGCGTCAGAGAAGCTTCTCCGTTTAGAATCCAGCATATCTCACTGAACCGAAGAAGTGGTAGTTAGAAGGCAGTTAGAGCTGCAAGCAGTTTGGTTTGGGAAATTAGACGCGAAATGAAACTGCAAATGCCTTCCAACAGGCTTGGAAAAGTGTGTTCTATATCTCTGCCAAAGAAACTCCCCGGAGGTTGAGCTTTCAGAAGCTAGTTTAACTCTAAGGGAGGAAGCAGCAGAATGTGCCTCTCACATCTAGCCTGTAGGAATTCAGGTTGGCAAGTTCTATGGGGAAGCCCATTGGTGCCTTCGTTGGAAACGGGTTTGGAAATTTCAGTTTCAAAATCTCTGTGAAAAAGCGTCAGAGAAGCTTCTCCGTTTAGAATCCAGCATATCTCACTGAACCGAAGAAGTGGTAGTTAGAAGGGAGTTAGAGCTGCAAGCAGTTTGGTTTGGGAAATTAGACGCGAAATGAAACTGCAAATGCCTTCCAACAGGCTTGGAAAAGTGTGTTCTATATCTCTGCCAAACAGAGTCCCCGGAGGTTGATCTTTCAGAAGCAAGCTTAACTGTTAGGGAGGAAGCAGCAGAATGTGCCTCTCACATCTAGCCTGTAGGAATTCAGGTTGGCAAGTTCTATGGGGAAGCCCATTGCTGCCTATGGTGGAAACGGCATGGGAGATTTCAGTTTCAAAATCTCTGTGAAAAAGCGTCAGAGAAGCTTCTCCGTTTAGAATCCAGCATATCTCACTGAACCGAAGAAGTGGTAGTTAGAAGGCAGTTAGAGCTGCAAGCAGTTTGGTTTGGGAAATTAGACGCGAAATGAAACTGCAAATGCCTTCCAACAGCCTTGGAAAAGTGTGTTCTATATCTCTGCCAAACAGACTCCCTGGAGGTTGAGCTTTCAGAAGCTAGTTTAACTCTAAGGGAGGAAGCAGCAGAATGTGCCTCTCACATCTAGCCTGTAGGAATTCAGGTTGGCAAGTTCTATGGGGAAGCCCATTGGCGCCTTCGTTGGAAACGGGTTTGGAAATTTCAGTTTCAAAATCTCTGTGAAAAAGCGTCAGAGAAGCTTCTCCGTTTAGAATCCAGCATATCTCACTGAACCGAAGAAGTGGTAGTTAGAAGGGAGTTAGAGCTGCAAGCAGTTTGGTTTGGGAAATTAGACGCGAAATGAAACTGCAAATGCCTTCCAACAGGCTTGGAAAAGTGTGTTCTATATCTCTGCCAAACAAACTCCCCGGAGGTTGAGCTTTCAGAAGCAAGTATAACTCTAAGGGAGGAAGCAGCAGAATGTGCCTCTCACATCTAGCCTGTAGGAATTCAGGTTGGCAAGTTTTATGGGGAAGCCCATTGCTGCCTATGGTGGAAACGGCATGGGAGATTTCAGTTTCAAAATCTCTGTGAAAAAGCGTCAGAGAAGCTTCTCCGTTTAGAATCCAGCATATCTCACTGAACCGAAGAAGTGGTAGTTAGAAGGCAGTTAGAGCTGCAAGCAGTTTGGTTTGGGAAATTAGACGCGAAATGAAACTGCAAATGCCTTCCAACAGGCTTGGAAAAGTGTGTTCTATATCTCTGCCAAACAAACTCCCCGGAGGTTGAGCTTTCAGAAGCAAGTTTAACTCTAAGGGAGGAAGCAGCAGAATGTGCCTCTCACATCTAGCCTGTAGGAATTCAGGTTGGCAAGTTCTATGGGGAAGCCCATTGCTGCCTATGGTGGAAACGGCATGGGAGATTTCAGTTTCAAAATCTCTGTGAAAAAGCGTCAGAGAAGCTTCTCCGTTTAGAATCCAGCATATCTCACTGAACCGAAGAAGTGGTAGTTAGAAGGTAGTTAGAGCTGCAAGCAGTTTGGTTTGGGAAATTAGACGCGAAATGAAACTGCAAATGCCTTCCAACAGGCTTGGAAAAGTGTGTTCTATATCTCTGCCAAACAGACTCCCTGGAGGTTGAGCTTTCAGAAGCTAGTTTAACTCTAAGGGAGGAAGCAGCAGAATGTGCCTCTCACATCTAGCCTGTAGGAATTCAGGTTGGCAAGTTCTATGGGGAAGCCCATTGCTGCCTATGGTGGAAACGGCATGGGAGATTTCAGTTTCAAAATCTCTGTGAAAAAGCGTCAGAGAAGCTTCTCCGTTTAGAATCCAGCATATCTCACTGAACCGAAGAAGTGGTAGTTAGAAGGGAGTTAGAGCTGCAAGCAGTTTGGTTTGGGAAATTAGACGCGAAATGAAACTGCAAATGCCTTCCAACAGGCTTGGAAAAGTGTGTTCTATATCTCTGCCAAACAAACTCCCCGGAGGTTGAGCTTTCAGAAGCAAGTTTAACTCTAAGGGAGGAAGCAGCAGAATGTGCCTCTCACATCTAGCCTGTAGGAATTCAGGTTGGCAAGTTCTATTGGGAAGCCCATTGCTGCCTATGGTGGAAACGGCATGGGAGATTTCAGTTTCAAAATCTCTGTGAAAAAGCGTCAGAGAAGCTTCTCCGTTTAGAATCCAGCATATCTCACTGAACCGAAGAAGTGGTAGTTAGAAGGGAGTTAGAGCTGCAAGCAGTTTGGTTTGGGAAATTAGACGCGAAATGAAACTGCAAATGCCTTCCAACAGGCTTGGAAAAGTGTGTTCTATATCTCTGCCAAACAGACTCCCTGGAGGTTGAGCTTTCAGAAGCTAGTTTAACTCTAAGGGAGGAAGCAGCAGAATGTGCCTCTCACATCTAGCCTGTAGGAATTCAGGTTGGCAACTTCTATGTGGAAGCCCATTGCTGGCTATGGTGGAAACAGCATGGGAGATTTCAGTTTCAAAATCTCTGTGAAAAAGCGTCAGAGAAGCTTCTCCATTTAGAATCCAGCATATCTCACTGAACCGAAGAAGTGGTAGTTAGAAGGCAGTTAGAGCTGCAAGCAGTTTGGTTTGGGAAATTAGACGCGAAATGAAACTGCAAATGCCTTCCAACAGGCTTGGAAAAGTGTGTTCTATATCTCTGCCAAACAAACTCCCCGGAGGTTGAGCTTTCAGAAGCTAGTTTAACTCTAAGGGAGGAAGCAGCAGAATGTGCCTCTCACATCTAGCCTGTAGGAATTCAGGTTGGCAAGTTCTATGGGGAACCCCTAGGCGCCTTCGTTGGAAACGGGTTTGGAAATTTCAGTTTCAAAATCTCTGTGAAAAAGCGTCAGAGAAGCTTCTCCGTTTAGAATCCAGCATATCTCACTGAACCGAAGAAGTGGTAGTTAGAAGGGAGTTAGAGCTGCAAGCAGTTTGGTTTGGGAAATTAGACGCGAAATGAAACTGCAAATGCCTTCCAACAGGCTTGGAAAAGTGTGTTCTATATCTCTGCCAAACAAACTCCCCGGAGGTTGAGCTTTCAGAAGCAAGTTTAACTCTAAGGGAGGAAGCAGCAGAATGTGCCTCTCACATCTAGCCTGTAGGAATTCAGGTTGGCAAGTTCTATTGGGAAGCCCATTGCTGCCTATGGTGGAAACGGCATGGGAGATTTCAGTTTCAAAATCTCTGTGAAAAAGCGTCAGAGAAGCTTCTCCGTTTAGAATCCAGCATATCTCACTGAACCGAAGAAGTGGTAGTTAGAAGGGAGTTAGAGCTGCAAGCAGTTTGGTTTGGGAAATTAGACGCGAAATGAAACTGCAAATGCCTTCCAACAGGCTTGGAAAAGTGTGTTCTATATCTCTGCCAAACAGACTCCCTGGAGGTTGAGCTTTCAGAAGCTAGTTTAACTCTAAGGGAGGAAGCAGCAGAATGTGCCTCTCACATCTAGCCTGTAGGAATTCAGGTTGGCAACTTCTATGTGGAAGCCCATTGCTGGCTATGGTGGAAACAGCATGGGAGATTTCAGTTTCAAAATCTCTGTGAAAAAGCGTCAGAGAAGCTTCTCCATTTAGAATCCAGCATATCTCACTGAACCGAAGAAGTGGTAGTTAGAAGGCAGTTAGAGCTGCAAGCAGTTTGGTTTGGGAAATTAGACGCGAAATGAAACTGCAAATGCCTTCCAACAGGCTTGGAAAAGTGTGTTCTATATCTCTGCCAAACAAACTCCCCGGAGGTTGAGCTTTCAGAAGCTAGTTTAACTCTAAGGGAGGAAGCAGCAGAATGTGCCTCTCACATCTAGCCTGTAGGAATTCAGGTTGGCAAGTTCTATGGGGAAGCCCATTGGTGCCTTCGTTGGAAACGGGTTTGGAAATTTCAGTTTCAAAATCTCTGTGAAAAAGCGTCAGAGAAGCTTCTCCGTTTAGAATCCAGCATATCTCACTGAACCGAAGAAGTGGTAGTTAGAAGGGAGTTAGAGCTGCAAGCAGTTTGGTTTGGGACATTAGACGCGAAATGAAACTGCAAATGCCTTCCAACAGGCTTGGAAAAGTGTGTTCTATATCTCTGCCAAACAAACTCCCCGGAGGTTGAGCTTTCAGAAGCAAGTTTAACTCTAAGGGAGGAAGCAGCAGAATGTGCCTCTCACATCTAGCCTGTAGGAATTCAGGTTGGCAAGTTCTATGGGGAAGCCCATTGCTGCCTATGGTGGAAACGGCATGGGAGATTTCAGTTTCAAAATCTCTGTGAAAAAGCATCAGAGAAGCTTCTCCGTTTAGAATCCAGCATATCTCACTGAACCGAAGAAGTGGTAGTTAGAAGGGAGTTAGAGCTGCAAGCAGTTTGGTTTGGGAAATTAGATGCGAAATGACACTGCAAAGGCCTTCCAACAGGCTTGGAAAAGTGTGTTCTATATCTCTGCCAAACAGAGTCCCCGGAGGTTGATCTTTCAGAAGCAAGCTTAACTGTTAGGGAGGAAGCAGCAGAATGTGCCTCTCACATCTAGCCTGTAGGAATTCAGGTTGGCAAGTTCTATGGGGAAGCCCATTGCTGCCTATGGTGGAAACGGCATGGGAGATTTCAGTTTCAAAATCTCTGTGAAAAAGCGTCAGAGAAGCTTCTCCGTTTAGAATCCAGCATATCTCACTGAACCGAAGAAGTGGTAGTTAGAAGGCAGTTAGAGCTGCAAGCAGTTTGGTTTGGGAAATTAGACGCGAAATGAAACTGCAAATGCCTTCCAACAGGCTTGGAAAAGTGTGTTCTATATCTCTGCCAAACAAACTCCCCGGAGGTTGAGCTTTCAGAAGCTAGTTTAACTCTAAGGGAGGAAGCAGCAGAATGTGCCTCTCACATCTAGCCTGTAGGAATTCAGGTTGGCAAGTTCTATGGGGAAGCCCATTGCTGCCTATGGTGGAAACAGCATGGGAGATTTCAGTTTCAAAATCTCTGTGAAAAAGCGTCAGAGAAGCTTCTCCGTTTAGAATCCAGCATATCTCACTGAACCGAAGAAGTGGTAGTTAGAAGGCAGTTAGAGCTGCAAGCAGTTTGGTTTGGGAAATTAGACGCGAAATGAAACTGCAAATGCCTTCCAACAGGCTTGTAAAAGTGTGTTCTATATCTCTGCCAAACAAACTCCCCGGAGGTTGAGCTTTCAGAAGCTAGTTTAACTCTAAGGGAGGAAGCAGCAGAATGTGCCTCTCACATCTAGCCTGTAGGAATTCAGGCTGGCAAGTTCTATGGGGAACCCCTAGGCGCCTTCGTTGGAAACGGGTTTGGAAATTTCAGTTTCAAAATCTCTGTGAAAAAGCGTCAGAGAAGCTTCTCCGTTTAGAATCCAGCATATCTCACTGAACCGAAGAAGTGGTAGTTAGAAGGGAGTTAGAGCTGCAAGCAGTTTGGTTTGGGAAATTAGACGCGAAATGAAACTGCAAATGCCTTCCAACAGGCTTGGAAAAGTGTGTTCTATATCTCTGCCAAACAAACTCCCCGGAGGTTGAGCTTTCAGAAGCAAGTTTAACTCTAAGGGAGGAAGCAGCAGAATGTGCCTCTCACATCTAGCCTGTAGGAATTCAGGTTGGCAAGTTCTATGGGGAAGCCCATTGCTGCCTATGGTGGAAACGGCATGGGAGATTTCAGTTTCAAAATCTCTGTGAAAAAGCGTCAGAGAAGCTTCTCCGTTTAGAATCCAGCATATCTCACTGAACCGAAGAAGTGGTAGTTAGAAGGGAGTTAGAGCTGCAAGCAGTTTGGTTTGGGAAATTAGACGCGAAATGAAACTGCAAATGCCTTCCAACAGGCTTGGAAAAGTGTGTTCTATATCTCTGCCAAACAAACTCCCCGGAGGTTGAGCTTTCAGAAGCAAGTTTAACTCTAAGGGAGGAAGCAGCAGAATGTGCCTCTCACATCTAGCCTGTAGGAATTCAGGTTGGCAAGTTCTATGGGGAAGCCCATTGCTGCCTATGGTGGAAACGGCATGGGAGATTTCAGTTTCAAAATCTCTGTGAAAAAGCGTCAGAGAAGCTTCTCCGTTTAGAATCCAGCATATCTCACTGAACCGAAGAAGTGGTAGTTAGAAGGGAGTTAGAGCTGCAAGCAGTTTGGTTTGGGAAATTAGATGCGAAATGACACTGCAAAGGCCTTCCAACAGGCTTGGAAAAGTGTGTTCTATATCTGTGCCAAACAGAGTCCCCGGAGGTTGAGCTTTCAGAAGCAAGATTAACTGTTAGGGAGGAAGCAGCAGAATGTGCCTCTCACATCTAGCCTGTAGGAATTCAGGTTGGCAAGTTCTATGGGGAAGCCCATTGCTGCCTATGGTGGAAACGGCATGGGAGATTTCAGTTTCAAAATCTCTGTGAAAAAGCGTCAGAGAAGCTTCTCCGTTTAGAATCCAGCATATCTCACTGAACCGAAGAAGTGGTAGTTAGAAGGCAGTTAGAGCTGCAAGCAGTTTGGTTTGGGAAATTAGACGCGAAATGAAACTGCAAATGCCTTCCAACAGGCTTGGAAAAGTGTGTTCTATATCTCTGCCAAACAGACTCCCTGGAGGTTGAGCTTTCAGAAGCTAGTTTAACTCTAAGGGAGGAAGCAGCAGAATGTGCCTCTCACATCTAGCCTGTAGGAATTCAGGTTGGCAAGTTCTATGGGGAAGCCCATTGCTGCCTATGGTGGAAACGGCATGGGAGATTTCAGTTTCAAAATCTCTGTGAAAAAGCGTCAGAGAAGCTTCTCCGTTTAGAATCCAGCATATCTCACTGAACCGAAGAAGTGGTAGTTAGAAGGGAGTTAGAGCTGCAAGCAGTTTGGTTTGGGAAATTAGACGCGAAATGAAACTGCAAATGCCTTCCAACAGGCTTGGAAAAGTGTGTTCTATATCTCTGCCAAACAGACTCCCTGGAGGTTGAGCTTTCAGAAGCTAGTTTAACTCTAAGGGAGGAAGCAGCAGAATGTGCCTCTCACATCTAGCCTGTAGGAATTCAGGTTGGCAAGTTCTATGGGGAAGCCCATTGCTGCCTATGGTGGAAACGGCATGGGAGATTTCAGTTTCAAAATCTCTGTGAAAAAGCGTCAGAGAAGCTTCTCCGTTTAGAATCCAGCATATCTCACTGAACCGAAGAAGTGGTAGTTAGAAGGCAGTTAGAGCTGCAAGCAGTTTGGTTTGGGAAATTAGACGCGAAATGAAACTGCAAATGCCTTCCAACAGCCTTGGAAAAGTGTGTTCTATATCTCTGCCAAACAGACTCCCTGGAGGTTGAGCTTTCAGAAGCTAGTTTAACTCTAAGGGAGGAAGCAGCAGAATGTGCCTCTCACATCTAGCCTGTAGGAATTCAGGTTGGCAAGTTCTATGGGGAAGCCCATTGGCGCCTTCGTTGGAAACGGGTTTGGAAATTTCAGTTTCAAAATCTCTGTGAAAAAGCGTCAGAGAAGCTTCTCCGTTTAGAATCCAGCATATCTCACTGAACCGAAGAAGTGGTAGTTAGAAGGGAGTTAGAGCTGCAAGCAGTTTGGTTTGGGAAATTAGACGCGAAATGAAACTGCAAATGCCTTCCAACAGGCTTGGAAAAGTGTGTTCTATATCTCTGCCAAACAAACTCCCCGGAGGTTGAGCTTTCAGAAGCAAGTTTAACTCTAAGGGAGGAAGCAGCAGAATGTGCCTCTCACATCTAGCCTGTAGGAATTCAGGTTGGCAAGTTCTATGGGGAAGCCCATTGCTGCCTATGGTGGAAACGGCATGGGAGATTTCAGTTTCAAAATCTCTGTGAAAAAGCGTCAGAGAAGCTTCTCCGTTTAGAATCCAGCATATCTCACTGAACCGAAGAAGTGGTAGTTAGAAGGGAGTTAGAGCTGCAAGCAGTTTGGTTTGGGAATTTAGACGCGTAATGAAACTGCAAATGCCTTCCAACAGGCTTGGAAAAGTGTGTTCTATATCTCTGCCAAACAAACTCCCCGGAGGTTGAGCTTTCAGAAGCAAGTTTAACTCTAAGGGAGGAAGCAGCAGAATGTGCCTCTCACATCTAGCCTGTAGGAATTCAGGTTGGCAAGTTCTATGGGGAAGCCCATTGCTGCCTATGGTGGAAACGGCATGGGAGATTTCAGTTTCAAAATCTCTGTGAAAAAGCGTCAGAGAAGCTTCTCCGTTTAGAATCCAGCATATCTCACTGAACCGAAGAAGTGGTAGTTAGAAGGCAGTTAGAGCTGCAAGCAGTTTGGTTTGGGAAATTAGACGCGAAATGAAACTGCAAATGCCTTCCAACAGGCTTGGAAAAGTGTGTTCTATATCTCTGCCAAACACACTCCCCGGAGGTTGAGCTTTCAGAAGCAAGTTTAACTCTAAGGGAGGAAGCAGCCGAATGTGCCTCTCACATCTAGCCTGTAGGAATTCAGGTTGGCAAGTTCTATGGGGAACCCCTAGGCGCCTTCGTTGGAAACGGGTTTGGAAATTTCAGTTTCAAAATCTCTGTGAAAAAGCGTCAGAGAAGTTTCTCCGTTTAGAATCCAGCATATCTCACTGAACCGAAGAAGTGGTAGTTAGAAGGGAGTTAGAGCTGCAAGCAGTTTGGTTTGGGAAATTAGACGCGAAATGAAACTGCAAATGCCTTCCAACAGGCTTGGAAAAGTGTGTTCTATATCTCTGCCAAACAAACTCCCCGGAGGTTGAGCTTTCAGAAGCAAGTTTAACTCTAAGGGAGGAAGCAGCAGAATGTGCCTCTCACATCTAGCCTTTAGGAATTCAGGTTGGCAAGTTCTATGGGGAAGCCCATTGCTGCCTATGGTGGAAACGGCAGGGGAGATTTCAGTTTCAAAATCTCTGTGAAAAAGCGTCAGAGAAGCTTCTCCGTTTAGAATCCAGCATATCTCACTGAACCGAAGAAGTGGTAGTTAGAAGGGAGTTAGAGCTGCAAGCAGTTTGGTTTGGGAAATTAGATGCGAAATGACACTGCAAAGGCCTTCCAACAGGCTTGGAAAAGTGTGTTCTATATCTGTGCCAAACAGAGTCCCCGGAGGTTGAGCTTTCAGAAGCAAGATTAACTGTTAGGGAGGAAGCAGCAGAATGTGCCTCTCACATCTAGCCTGTAGGAATTCAGGTTGGCAACTTCTATGTGGAAGCCCATTGCTGGCTATGGTGGAAACAGCATGGGAGATTTCAGTTTCAAAATCTCTGTGAAAAAGCGTCAGAGAAGCTTCTCCGTTTAGAATCCAGCATATCTCACTGAACCGAAGAAGTGGTAGTTAGAAGGCAGTTAGAGCTGCAAGCAGTTTGGTTTGGGAAATTAGACGCGAAATGAAACTGCAAATGCCTTCCAACAGGCTTGGAAAAGTGTGTTCTATATCTCTGCCAAAGAAACTCCCCGGAGGTTGAGCTTTCAGAAGCTAGTTTAACTCTAAGGGAGGAAGCAGCAGAATGTGCCTCTCACATCTAGCCTGTAGGAATTCAGGTTGGCAAGTTCTATGGGGAAGCCCATTGGTGCCTTCGTTGGAAACGGGTTTGGAAATTTCAGTTTAAAAATCTCTGTGAAAAAGCGTCAGAGAAGCTTCTCCGTTTAGAATCCAGCATATCTCACTGAACCGAAGAAGTGGTAGTTAGAAGGGAGTTAGAGCTGCAAGCAGTTTGGTTTGGGAAATTAGACGCGAAATGAAACTGCAAATGCCTTCCAACAGGCTTGGAAATATGTGTTCTATATCTCTGCCAAACAGACTCCCTGGAGGTTGAGCTTTCAGAAGCTAGTTTAACTCTAAGGGAGGAAGCAGCAGAATGTGCCTCTCACATCTAGCCTGTAGGAATTCAGGTTGGCAACTTCTATGTGGAAGCCCATTGCTGGCTATGGTGGAAACAGCATGGGAGATTTCAGTTTCAAAATCTCTGTGAAAAAGCGTCAGAGAAGCTTCTCCGTTTAGAATCCAGCATATCTCACTGAACCGAAGAAGTGGTAGTTAGAAGGCAGTTAGAGCTGCAAGCAGTTTGGTTTGGGAAATTAGACGCGAAATGAAACTGCAAATGCCTTCCAACAGGCTTGGAAAAGTGTGTTCTATATCTCTGCCAAACAAACTCCCCGGAGGTTGAGCTTTCAGAAGCAAGTTTAACTCTAAGGGAGGAAGCAGCAGAATGTGCCTCTCACATCTAGCCTGTAGGAATTCAGGTTGGCAAGTTCTGTGGGGAAGCCCATTGCTGCCTATGGTGGAAACGGCATGGGAGATTTCAGTTTCAAAATCTCTGTGAAAAAGCGTCAGAGAAGCTTCTCCGTTTAGAATCCAGCATATCTCACTGAACCGAAGAAGTGGTAGTTAGAAGGCAGTTAGAGCTGCAAGCAGTTTGGTTTGGGAAATTAGACGCGAAATGAAACTGCAAATGCCTTCCAACAGGCTTGGAAAAGTGTGTTCTATATCTCTGCCAAACAAACTCCCCGGAGGTTGAGCTTTCAGAAGCAAGTTTAACTCTAAGGGAGGAAGCAGCAGAATGTGCCTCTCACATCTAGCCTGTAGGAATTCAGGTTGGCAAGTTCTATGGGGAAGCCCATTGCTGCCTATGGTGGAAACGGCATGGGAGATTTCAGTTTCAAAATCTCTGTGAAAAAGCGTCAGGGAAGCTTCTCCGTTTAGAATCCAGCATATCTCACTGAACCGAAGAAGTGGTAGTTAGAAGGGAGTTAGAGCTGCAAGCAGTTTGGTTTGGGAAATTAGATGCGAAATGACACTGCAAAGGCCTTCCAACAGGCTTGGAAAAGTGTGTTCTATATCTGTGCCAAACAGAGTCCCCGGAGGTTGAGCTTTCAGAAGCAAGATTAACTGTTAGGGAGGAAGCAGCAGAATGTGCCTCTCACATCTAGCCTGTAGGAATTCAGGTTGGCAAGTTCTATGGGGAAGCCCATTGCTGCCTATGGTGGAAACGGCATGGGAGATTTCAGTTTCAAAATCTCTGTGAAAAAGCGTCAGAGAAGCTTCTCCGTTTAGAATCCAGCATATCTCACTGAACCGAAGAAGTGGTAGTTAGAAGGCAGTTAGAGCTGCAAGCAGTTTGGTTTGGGAAATTAGACGCGAAATGAAACTGCAAATGCCTTCCAACAGGCTTGGAAAAGTGTGTTCTATATCTCTGCCAAACAGACTCCCTGGAGGTTGAGCTTTCAGAAGCTAGTTTAACTCTAAGGGAGGAAGCAGCAGAATGTGCCTCTCACATCTAGCCTGTAGGAATTCAGGTTGGCAAGTTCTATGGGGAAGCCCATTGCTGCCTATGGTGGAAACGGCATGGGAGATTTCAGTTTCAAAATCTCTGTGAAAAAGCGTCAGAGAAGCTTCTCCGTTTAGAATCCAGCATATCTCACTGAACCGAAGAAGTGGTAGTTAGAAGGGAGTTAGAGCTGCAAGCAGTTTGGTTTGGGAAATTAGACGCGAAATGAAACTGCAAATGCCTTCCAACAGGCTTGGAAAAGTGTGTTCTATATCTCTGCCAAACAGACTCCCTGGAGGTTGAGCTTTCAGAAGCTAGTTTAACTCTAAGGGAGGAAGCAGCAGAATGTGCCTCTCACATCTAGCCTGTAGGAATTCAGGTTGGCAAGTTCTATGGGGAAGCCCATTGCTGCCTATGGTGGAAACGGCATGGGAGATTTCAGTTTCAAAATCTCTGTGAAAAAGCGTCAGAGAAGCTTCTCCGTTTAGAATCCAGCATATCTCACTGAACCGAAGAAGTGGTAGTTAGAAGGCAGTTAGAGCTGCAAGCAGTTTGGTTTGGGAAATTAGACGCGAAATGAAACTGCAAATGCCTTCCAACAGCCTTGGAAAAGTGTGTTCTATATCTCTGCCAAACAGACTCCCTGGAGGTTGAGCTTTCAGAAGCTAGTTTAACTCTAAGGGAGGAAGCAGCAGAATGTGCCTCTCACATCTAGCCTGTAGGAATTCAGGTTGGCAAGTTCTATGGGGAAGCCCATTGGCGCCTTCGTTGGAAACGGGTTTGGAAATTTCAGTTTCAAAATCTCTGTGAAAAAGCGTCAGAGAAGCTTCTCCGTTTAGAATCCAGCATATCTCACTGAACCGAAGAAGTGGTAGTTAGAAGGGAGTTAGAGCTGCAAGCAGTTTGGTTTGGGAAATTAGACGCGAAATGAAACTGCAAATGCCTTCCAACAGGCTTGGAAAAGTGTGTTCTATATCTCTGCCAAACAAACTCCCCGGAGGTTGAGCTTTCAGAAGCAAGTTTAACTCTAAGGGAGGAAGCAGCAGAATGTGCCTCTCACATCTAGCCTGTAGGAATTCAGGTTGGCAAGTTCTATGGGGAAGCCCATTGCTGCCTATGGTGGAAACGGCATGGGAGATTTCAGTTTCAAAATCTCTGTGAAAAAGCGTCAGAGAAGCTTCTCCGTTTAGAATCCAGCATATCTCACTGAACCGAAGAAGTGGTAGTTAGAAGGGAGTTAGAGCTGCAAGCAGTTTGGTTTGGGAATTTAGACGCGTAATGAAACTGCAAATGCCTTCCAACAGGCTTGGAAAAGTGTGTTCTATATCTCTGCCAAACAAACTCCCCGGAGGTTGAGCTTTCAGAAGCAAGTTTAACTCTAAGGGAGGAAGCAGCAGAATGTGCCTCTCACATCTAGCCTGTAGGAATTCAGGTTGGCAAGTTCTATGGGGAAGCCCATTGCTGCCTATGGTGGAAACGGCATGGGAGATTTCAGTTTCAAAATCTCTGTGAAAAAGCGTCAGAGAAGCTTCTCCGTTTAGAATCCAGCATATCTCACTGAACCGAAGAAGTGGTAGTTAGAAGGCAGTTAGAGCTGCAAGCAGTTTGGTTTGGGAAATTAGACGCGAAATGAAACTGCAAATGCCTTCCAACAGGCTTGGAAAAGTGTGTTCTATATCTCTGCCAAACACACTCCCCGGAGGTTGAGCTTTCAGAAGCAAGTTTAACTCTAAGGGAGGAAGCAGCCGAATGTGCCTCTCACATCTAGCCTGTAGGAATTCAGGTTGGCAAGTTCTATGGGGAACCCCTAGGCGCCTTCGTTGGAAACGGGTTTGGAAATTTCAGTTTCAAAATCTCTGTGAAAAAGCGTCAGAGAAGCTTCTCCGTTTAGAATCCAGCATATCTCACTGAACCGAAGAAGTGGTAGTTAGAAGGGAGTTAGAGCTGCAAGCAGTTTGGTTTGGGAAATTAGACGCGAAATGAAACTGCAAATGCCTTCCAACAGGCTTGGAAAAGTGTGTTCTATATCTCTGCCAAACAAACTCCCCGGAGGTTGAGCTTTCAGAAGCAAGTTTAACTCTAAGGGAGGAAGCAGCAGAATGTGCCTCTCACATCTAGCCTGTAGGAATTCAGGTTGGCAAGTTCTATTGGGAAGCCCATTGCTGCCTATGGTGGAAACGGCATGGGAGATTTCAGTTTCAAAATCTCTGTGAAAAAGCGTCAGAGAAGCTTCTCCGTTTAGAATCCAGCATATCTCACTGAACCGAAGAAGTGGTAGTTAGAAGGGAGTTAGAGCTGCAAGCAGTTTGGTTTGGGAAATTAGATGCGAAATGACACTGCAAAGGCCTTCCAACAGGCTTGGAAAAGTGTGTTCTATATCTGTGCCAAACAGAGTCCCCGGAGGTTGAGCTTTCAGAAGCAAGATTAACTGTTAGGGAGGAAGCAGCAGAATGTGCCTCTCACATCTAGCCTGTAGGAATTCAGGTTGGCAAGTTCTATGGGGAAGCCCATTGCTGCCTATGGTGGAAACGGCATGGGAGATTTCAGTTTCAAAATCTCTGTGAAAAAGCGTCAGAGAAGCTTCTCCGTTTAGAATCCAGCATATCTCACTGAACCGAAGAAGTGGTAGTTAGAAGGCAGTTAGAGCTGCAAGCAGTTTGGTTTGGGAAATTAGACGCGAAATGAAACTGCAAATGCCTTCCAACAGGCTTGGAAAAGTGTGTTCTATATCTCTGCCAAACAGACTCCCTGGAGGTTGAGCTTTCAGAAGCTAGTTTAACTCTAAGGGAGGAAGCAGCAGAATGTGCCTCTCACATCTAGCCTGTAGGAATTCAGGTTGGCAAGTTCTATGGGGAAGCCCATTGCTGCCTATGGTGGAAACGGCATGGGAGATTTCAGTTTCAAAATCTCTGTGAAAAAGCGTCAGAGAAGCTTCTCCGTTTAGAATCCAGCATATCTCACTGAACCGAAGAAGTGGTAGTTAGAAGGGAGTTAGAGCTGCAAGCAGTTTGGTTTGGGAAATTAGACGCGAAATGAAACTGCAAATGCCTTCCAACAGGCTTGGAAAAGTGTGTTCTATATCTCTGCCAAACAGACTCCCCGGAGGTTGAGCTTTCAGAAGCAAGTTTAACTCTAAGGGAGGAAGCAGCAGAATGTGCCTCTCACATCTAGCCTGTAGGAATTCAGGTTGGCAAGTTCTATGGGGAAGCCCATTGCTGCCTATGGTGGAAACGGCATGGGAGATTTCAGTTTCAAAATCTCTGTGAAAAAGCGTCAGAGAAGCTTCTCCGTTTAGAATCCAGCATATCTCACTGAACCGAAGAAGTGGTAGTTAGAAGGTAGTTAGAGCTGCAAGCAGTTTGGTTTGGGAAATTAGACGCGAAATGAAACTGCAAATGCCTTCCAACAGGCTTGGAAAATTGTGTTCTATATCTCTGCCAAACAGACTCCCCGGAGGTTGAGCTTTCAGAAGCTAGTTTAACTCTAAGGGAGGAAGCAGCAGAATGTGCCTCTCACATCTAGCCTGTAGGAATTCAGGTTGGCAACTTCTATGTGGAAGCCCATTGCTGGCTATGGTGGAAACAGCATGGGAGATTTCAGTTTCAAAATCTCTGTGAAAAAGCGTCAGAGAAGCTTCTCCGTTTAGAATCCAGCATATCTCACTGAACCGAAGAAGTGGTAGTTAGAAGGCAGTTAGAGCTGCAAGCAGTTTGGTTTGGGAAATTAGACGCGAAATGAAACTGCAAATGCCTTCCAACAGGCTTGGAAAAGTGTGTTCAATATCTCTGCCAAACAGACTCCCCGGAGGTTGAGCTTTCAGAAGCAAGTTTAACTCTAAGGGAGGAAGCAGCAGAATGTGCCTCTCACATCTAGCCTTTAGGAATTCAGGTTGGCAAGTTCTATGGGGAAGCCCATTGCTGCCTATGGTGGAAACGGCATGGGAGATTTCAGTTTCAAAATCTCTGTGAAAAAGCGTCAGAGAAGCTTCTCCGTTTAGAATCCAGCATATCTCACTGAACCGAAGAAGTGGTAGTTAGAAGGCAGTTAGAGCTGCAAGCAGTTTGGTTTGGGAAATTAGACGCGAAATGACACTGCAAAGGCCTTCCAACAGGCTTGGAAAAGTGTGTTCTATATCTCTGCCAAACAGACTCCCCAGAGGTTGAGCTTTCAGAAGCAAGCTTAACTCTTAGGGAGGAAGCAGCAGAATGTGCCTCTCACATCTAGCCTGTAGGAATTCAGGCTGGCAAGTTCTATGGGGAAGCCCATTGGCGCCTTCGTTGGAAACGGGTTTGGAAATTTCAGTTTCAAAATCTCTGTGAAAAAGCGTCAGAGAAGCTTCTCCGTTTAGAATCCAGCATATCTCACTGAACCGAAGAAGTGGTAGTTAGAAGGCAGTTAGAGCTGCAAGCAGTTTGGTTTGGGAAATTAGACGCGAAATGAAACTGCAAATGCCTTCCAACAGGCTTGGAAAAGTGTGTTCTATATCTCTGCCAAACAAACTCCCCGGAGGTTGAGCTTTCAGAAGCAAGTTTAACTCTAAGGGAGGAAGCAGCAGAATGTGCCTCTCACATCTAGCCTGTAGGAATTCAGGTTGGCAAGTTCTATGGGGAAGCCCATTGCTGCC
Organism: Cynocephalus volans; assembly: GCF_027409185.1. Taxonomy (NCBI): domain Eukaryota; kingdom Metazoa; phylum Chordata; class Mammalia; order Dermoptera; family Cynocephalidae; genus Cynocephalus; species Cynocephalus volans. The sequence goes on along the minus strand of NW_026902470.1, from coordinate 369,540 downwards.
TATGGTGGAAACGGCATGGGAGATTTCAGTTTCAAAATCTCTGTGAAAAAGCGTCAGAGAAGCTTCTCCGTTTAGAATCCAGCATATCTCACTGAACCGAAGAAGTGGTAGTTAGAAGGTAGTTAGAGCTGCAAGCAGTTTGGTTTGGGAAATTAGACGCGAAATGAAACTGCAAATGCCTTCCAACAGGCTTGGAAAAGTGTGTTCTATATCTCTGCCAAACAGACTCCCTGGAGGTTGAGCTTTCAGAAGCTAGTTTAACTCTAAGGGAGGAAGCAGCAGAATGTGCCTCTCACATCTAGCCTGTAGGAATTCAGGTTGGCAACTTCTATGTGGAAGCCCATTGCTGGCTATGGTGGAAACAGCATGGGAGATTTCAGTTTCAAAATCTCTGTGAAAAAGCGTCAGAGAAGCTTCTCCGTTTAGAATCCAGCATATCTCACTGAACCGAAGAAGTGGTAGTTAGAAGGCAGTTAGAGCTGCAAGCAGTTTGGTTTGGGAAATTAGACGCGAAATGAAACTGCAAATGCCTTCCAACAGGCTTGGAAAAGTGTGTTCTATATCTCTGCCAAAGAAACTCCCCGGAGGTTGAGCTTTCAGAAGCTAGTTTAACTCTAAGGGAGGAAGCAGCAGAATGTGCCTCTCACATCTAGCCTGTAGGAATTCAGGTTGGCAAGTTCTATGGGGAAGCCCATTGGTGCCTTCGTTGGAAACGGGTTTGGAAATTTCAGTTTCAAAATCTCTGTGAAAAAGCGTCAGAGAAGCTTCTCCGTTTAGAATCCAGCATATCTCACTGAACCGAAGAAGTGGTAGTTAGAAGGGAGTTAGAGCTGCAAGCAGTTTGGTTTGGGAAATTAGACGCGAAATGAAACTGCAAATGCCTTCCAACAGGCTTGGAAAAGTGTGTTCTATATCTCTGCCAAACAGAGTCCCCGGAGGTTGATCTTTCAGAAGCAAGCTTAACTGTTAGGGAGGAAGCAGCAGAATGTGCCTCTCACATCTAGCCTGTAGGAATTCAGGTTGGCAAGTTCTATGGGGAAGCCCATTGCTGCCTATGGTGGAAACGGCATGGGAGATTTCAGTTTCAAAATCTCTGTGAAAAAGCGTCAGAGAAGCTTCTCCGTTTAGAATCCAGCATATCTCACTGAACCGAAGAAGTGGTAGTTAGAAGGCAGTTAGAGCTGCAAGCAGTTTGGTTTGGGAAATTAGACGCGAAATGAAACTGCAAATGCCTTCCAACAGCCTTGGAAAAGTGTGTTCTATATCTCTGCCAAACAGACTCCCTGGAGGTTGAGCTTTCAGAAGCTAGTTTAACTCTAAGGGAGGAAGCAGCAGAATGTGCCTCTCACATCTAGCCTGTAGGAATTCAGGTTGGCAAGTTCTATGGGGAAGCCCATTGGCGCCTTCGTTGGAAACGGGTTTGGAAATTTCAGTTTCAAAATCTCTGTGAAAAAGCGTCAGAGAAGCTTCTCCGTTTAGAATCCAGCATATCTCACTGAACCGAAGAAGTGGTAGTTAGAAGGGAGTTAGAGCTGCAAGCAGTTTGGTTTGGGAAATTAGACGCGAAATGAAACTGCAAATGCCTTCCAACAGGCTTGGAAAAGTGTGTTCTATATCTCTGCCAAACAAACTCCCCGGAAGTTGAGCTTTCAGAAGCAAGTTTAACTCTAAGGGAGGAAGCAGCAGAATGTGCCTCTCACATCTAGCCTGTAGGAATTCAGGTTGGCAAGTTTTATGGGGAAGCCCATTGCTGCCTATGGTGGAAACGGCATGGGAGATTTCAGTTTCAAAATCTCTGTGAAAAAGCGTCAGAGAAGCTTCTCCGTTTAGAATCCAGCATATCTCACTGAACCGAAGAAGTGGTAGTTAGAAGGCAGTTAGAGCTGCAAGCAGTTTGGTTTGGGAAATTAGACGCGAAATGAAACTGCAAATGCCTTCCAACAGGCTTGGAAAAGTGTGTTCTATATCTCTGCCAAACAAACTCCCCGGAGGTTGAGCTTTCAGAAGCAAGTTTAACTCTAAGGGAGGAAGCAGCAGAATGTGCCTCTCACATCTAGCCTGTAGGAATTCAGGTTGGCAAGTTCTATGGGGAAGCCCATTGCTGCCTATGGTGGAAACGGCATGGGAGATTTCAGTTTCAAAATCTCTGTGAAAAAGCGTCAGAGAAGCTTCTCCGTTTAGAATCCAGCATATCTCACTGAACCGAAGAAGTGGTAGTTAGAAGGTAGTTAGAGCTGCAAGCAGTTTGGTTTGGGAAATTAGACGCGAAATGAAACTGCAAATGCCTTCCAACAGGCTTGGAAAAGTGTGTTCTATATCTCTGCCAAACAGACTCCCTGGAGGTTGAGCTTTCAGAAGCTAGTTTAACTCTAAGGGAGGAAGCAGCAGAATGTGCCTCTCACATCTAGCCTGTAGGAATTCAGGTTGGCAACTTCTATGTGGAAGCCCATTGCTGGCTATGGTGGAAACAGCATGGGAGATTTCAGTTTCAAAATCTCTGTGAAAAAGCGTCAGAGAAGCTTCTCCGTTTAGAATCCAGCATATCTCACTGAACCGAAGAAGTGGTAGTTAGAAGGCAGTTAGAGCTGCAAGCAGTTTGGTTTGGGAAATTAGACGCGAAATGAAACTGCAAATGCCTTCCAACAGGCTTGGAAAAGTGTGTTCTATATCTCTGCCAAAGAAACTCCCCGGAGGTTGAGCTTTCAGAAGCTAGTTTAACTCTAAGGGAGGAAGCAGCAGAATGTGCCTCTCACATCTAGCCTGTAGGAATTCAGGTTGGCAAGTTCTATGGGGAAGCCCATTGGTGCCTTCGTTGGAAACGGGTTTGGAAATTTCAGTTTCAAAATCTCTGTGAAAAAGCGTCAGAGAAGCTTCTCCGTTTAGAATCCAGCATATCTCACTGAACCGAAGAAGTGGTAGTTAGAAGGGAGTTAGAGCTGCAAGCAGTTTGGTTTGGGAAATTAGACGCGAAATGAAACTGCAAATGCCTTCCAACAGGCTTGGAAAAGTGTGTTCTATATCTCTGCCAAACAGAGTCCCCGGAGGTTGATCTTTCAGAAGCAAGCTTAACTGTTAGGGAGGAAGCAGCAGAATGTGCCTCTCACATCTAGCCTGTAGGAATTCAGGTTGGCAAGTTCTATGGGGAAGCCCATTGCTGCCTATGGTGGAAACGGCATGGGAGATTTCAGTTTCAAAATCTCTGTGAAAAAGCGTCAGAGAAGCTTCTCCGTTTAGAATCCAGCATATCTCACTGAACCGAAGAAGTGGTAGTTAGAAGGCAGTTAGAGCTGCAAGCAGTTTGGTTTGGGAAATTAGACGCGAAATGAAACTGCAAATGCCTTCCAACAGCCTTGGAAAAGTGTGTTCTATATCTCTGCCAAACAGACTCCCTGGAGGTTGAGCTTTCAGAAGCTAGTTTAACTCTAAGGGAGGAAGCAGCAGAATGTGCCTCTCACATCTAGCCTGTAGGAATTCAGGTTGGCAAGTTCTATGGGGAAGCCCATTGGCGCCTTCGTTGGAAACGGGTTTGGAAATTTCAGTTTCAAAATCTCTGTGAAAAAGCGTCAGAGAAGCTTCTCCGTTTAGAATCCAGCATATCTCACTGAACCGAAGAAGTGGTAGTTAGAAGGGAGTTAGAGCTGCAAGCAGTTTGGTTTGGGAAATTAGACGCGAAATGAAACTGCAAATGCCTTCCAACAGGCTTGGAAAAGTGTGTTCTATATCTCTGCCAAACAAACTCCCCGGAGGTTGAGCTTTCAGAAGCAAGTTTAACTCTAAGGGAGGAAGCAGCAGAATGTGCCTCTCACATCTAGCCTGTAGGAATTCAGGTTGGCAAGTTCTATGGGGAAGCCCATTGCTGCCTATGGTGGAAACGGCATGGGAGATTTCAGTTTCAAAATCTCTGTGAAAAAGCGTCAGAGAAGCTTCTCCGTTTAGAATCCAGCATATCTCACTGAACCGAAGAAGTGGTAGTTAGAAGGGAGTTAGAGCTGCAAGCAGTTTGGTTTGGGAATTTAGACGCGTAATGAAACTGCAAATGCCTTCCAACAGGCTTGGAAAAGTGTGTTCTATATCTCTGCCAAACAAACTCCCCGGAGGTTGAGCTTTCAGAAGCAAGTTTAACTCTAAGGGAGGAAGCAGCAGAATGTGCCTCTCACATCTAGCCTGTAGGAATTCAGGTTGGCAAGTTCTATGGGGAAGCCCATTGCTGCCTATGGTGGAAACGGCATGGGAGATTTCAGTTTCAAAATCTCTGTGAAAAAGCGTCAGAGAAGCTTCTCCGTTTAGAATCCAGCATATCTCACTGAACCGAAGAAGTGGTAGTTAGAAGGCAGTTAGAGCTGCAAGCAGTTTGGTTTGGGAAATTAGACGCGAAATGAAACTGCAAATGCCTTCCAACAGGCTTGGAAAAGTGTGTTCTATATCTCTGCCAAACACACTCCCCGGAGGTTGAGCTTTCAGAAGCAAGTTTAACTCTAAGGGAGGAAGCAGCCGAATGTGCCTCTCACATCTAGCCTGTAGGAATTCAGGTTGGCAAGTTCTATGGGGAACCCCTAGGCGCCTTCGTTGGAAACGGGTTTGGAAATTTCAGTTTCAAAATCTCTGTGAAAAAGCGTCAGAGAAGTTTCTCCGTTTAGAATCCAGCATATCTCACTGAACCGAAGAAGTGGTAGTTAGAAGGGAGTTAGAGCTGCAAGCAGTTTGGTTTGGGAAATTAGACGCGAAATGAAACTGCAAATGCCTTCCAACAGGCTTGGAAAAGTGTGTTCTATATCTCTGCCAAACAAACTCCCCGGAGGTTGAGCTTTCAGAAGCAAGTTTAACTCTAAGGGAGGAAGCAGCAGAATGTGCCTCTCACATCTAGCCTTTAGGAATTCAGGTTGGCAAGTTCTATGGGGAAGCCCATTGCTGCCTATGGTGGAAAAGGCAGGGGAGATTTCAGTTTCAAAATCTCTGTGAAAAAGCGTCAGAGAAGCTTCTCCGTTTAGAATCCAGCATATCTCACTGAACCGAAGAAGTGGTAGTTAGAAGGGAGTTAGAGCTGCAAGCAGTTTGGTTTGGGAAATTAGATGCGAAATGACACTGCAAAGGCCTTCCAACAGGCTTGGAAAAGTGTGTTCTATATCTGTGCCAAACAGAGTCCCCGGAGGTTGAGCTTTCAGAAGCAAGATTAACTGTTAGGGAGGAAGCAGCAGAATGTGCCTCTCACATCTAGCCTGTAGGAATTCAGGTTGGCAACTTCTATGTGGAAGCCCATTGCTGGCTATGGTGGAAACAGCATGGGAGATTTCAGTTTCAAAATCTCTGTGAAAAAGCGTCAGAGAAGCTTCTCCGTTTAGAATCCAGCATATCTCACTGAACCGAAGAAGTGGTAGTTAGAAGGCAGTTAGAGCTGCAAGCAGTTTGGTTTGGGAAATTAGACGCGAAATGAAACTGCAAATGCCTTCCAACAGGCTTGGAAAAGTGTGTTCTATATCTCTGCCAAAGAAACTCCCCGGAGGTTGAGCTTTCAGAAGCTAGTTTAACTCTAAGGGAGGAAGCAGCAGAATGTGCCTCTCACATCTAGCCTGTAGGAATTCAGGTTGGCAAGTTCTATGGGGAAGCCCATTGGTGCCTTCGTTGGAAACGGGTTTGGAAATTTCAGTTTAAAAATCTCTGTGAAAAAGCGTCAGAGAAGCTTCTCCGTTTAGAATCCAGCATATCTCACTGAACCGAAGAAGTGGTAGTTAGAAGGGAGTTAGAGCTGCAAGCAGTTTGGTTTGGGAAATTAGACGCGAAATGAAACTGCAAATGCCTTCCAACAGGCTTGGAAAAGTGTGTTCTATATCTCTGCCAAACAAACTCCCCGGAGGTTGAGCTTTCAGAAGCAAGTTTAACTCTAAGGGAGGAAGCAGCAGAATGTGCCTCTCACATCTAGCCTGTAGGAATTCAGGTTGGCAAGTTCTATTGGGAAGCCCATTGCTGCCTATGGTGGAAACGGCATGGGAGATTTCAGTTTCAAAATCTCTGTGAAAAAGCGTCAGAGAAGCTTCTCCGTTTAGAATCCAGCATATCTCACTGAACCGAAGAAGTGGTAGTTAGAAGGGAGTTAGAGCTGCAAGCAGTTTGGTTTGGGAAATTAGATGCGAAATGACACTGCAAAGGCCTTCCAACAGGCTTGGAAAAGTGTGTTCTATATCTGTGCCAAACAGAGTCCCCGGAGGTTGAGCTTTCAGAAGCAAGATTAACTGTTAGGGAGGAAGCAGCAGAATGTGCCTCTCACATCTAGCCTGTAGGAATTCAGGTTGGCAAGTTCTATGGGGAAGCCCATTGCTGCCTATGGTGGAAACGGCATGGGAGATTTCAGTTTCAAAATCTCTGTGAAAAAGCGTCAGAGAAGCTTCTCCGTTTAGAATCCAGCATATCTCACTGAACCGAAGAAGTGGTAGTTAGAAGGCAGTTAGAGCTGCAAGCAGTTTGGTTTGGGAAATTAGACGCGAAATGAAACTGCAAATGCCTTCCAACAGGCTTGGAAAAGTGTGTTCTATATCTCTGCCAAACAGACTCCCTGGAGGTTGAGCTTTCAGAAGCTAGTTTAACTCTAAGGGAGGAAGCAGCAGAATGTGCCTCTCACATCTAGCCTGTAGGAATTCAGGTTGGCAAGTTCTATGGGGAAGCCCATTGCTGCCTATGGTGGAAACGGCATGGGAGATTTCAGTTTAAAAATCTCTGTGAAAAAGCGTCAGAGAAGCTTCTCCGTTTAGAATCCAGCATATCTCACTGAACCGAAGAAGTGGTAGTTAGAAGGGAGTTAGAGCTGCAAGCAGTTTGGTTTGGGAAATTAGACGCGAAATGAAACTGCAAATGCCTTCCAACAGGCTTGGAAAAGTGTGTTCTATATCTCTGCCAAACAGACTCCCCGGAGGTTGAGCTTTCAGAAGCAAGTTTAACTCTAAGGGAGGAAGCAGCAGAATGTGCCTCTCACATCTAGCCTGTAGGAATTCAGGTTGGCAAGTTCTATGGGGAAGCCCATTGCTGCCTATGGTGGAAACGGCATGGGAGATTTCAGTTTCAAAATCTCTGTGAAAAAGCGTCAGAGAAGCTTCTCCGTTTAGAATCCAGCATATCTCACTGAACCGAAGAAGTGGTAGTTAGAAGGTAGTTAGAGCTGCAAGCAGTTTGGTTTGGGAAATTAGACGCGAAATGAAACTGCAAATGCCTTCCAACAGGCTTGGAAAATTGTGTTCTATATCTCTGCCAAACAGACTCCCCGGAGGTTGAGCTTTCAGAAGCTAGTTTAACTCTAAGGGAGGAAGCAGCAGAATGTGCCTCTCACATCTAGCCTGTAGGAATTCAGGTTGGCAACTTCTATGTGGAAGCCCATTGCTGGCTATGGTGGAAACAGCATGGGAGATTTCAGTTTCAAAATCTCTGTGAAAAAGCGTCAGAGAAGCTTCTCCGTTTAGAATCCAGCATATCTCACTGAACCGAAGAAGTGGTAGTTAGAAGGCAGTTAGAGCTGCAAGCAGTTTGGTTTGGGAAATTAGACGCGAAATGAAACTGCAAATGCCTTCCAACAGGCTTGGAAAAGTGTGTTCAATATCTCTGCCAAACAGACTCCCCGGAGGTTGAGCTTTCAGAAGCAAGTTTAACTCTAAGGGAGGAAGCAGCAGAATGTGCCTCTCACATCTAGCCTTTAGGAATTCAGGTTGGCAAGTTCTATGGGGAAGCCCATTGCTGCCTATGGTGGAAACGGCATGGGAGATTTCAGTTTCAAAATCTCTGTGAAAAAGCGTCAGAGAAGCTTCTCCGTTTAGAATCCAGCATATCTCACTGAACCGAAGAAGTGGTAGTTAGAAGGCAGTTAGAGCTGCAAGCAGTTTGGTTTGGGAAATTAGACGCGAAATGACACTGCAAAGGCCTTCCAACAGGCTTGGAAAAGTGTGTTCTATATCTCTGCCAAACAGACTCCCCAGAGGTTGAGCTTTCAGAAGCAAGCTTAACTCTTAGGGAGGAAGCAGCAGAATGTGCCTCTCACATCTAGCCTGTAGGAATTCAGGCTGGCAAGTTCTATGGGGAAGCCCATTGGCGCCTTCGTTGGAAACGGGTTTGGAAATTTCAGTTTCAAAATCTCTGTGAAAAAGCGTCAGAGAAGCTTCTCCGTTTAGAATCCAGCATATCTCACTGAACCGAAGAAGTGGTAGTTAGAAGGCAGTTAGAGCTGCAAGCAGTTTGGTTTGGGAAATTAGACGCGAAATGAAACTGCAAATGCCTTCCAACAGGCTTGGAAAAGTGTGTTCTATATCTCTGCCAAACAAACTCCCCGGAGGTTGAGCTTTCAGAAGCAAGTTTAACTCTAAGGGAGGAAGCAGCAGAATGTGCCTCTCACATCTAGCCTGTAGGAATTCAGGTTGGCAAGTTCTATGGGGAAGCCCATTGCTGCCTATGGTGGAAACGGCATGGGAGATTTCAGTTTCAAAATCTCTGTGAAAAAGCGTCAGAGAAGCTTCTCCGTTTAGAATCCAGCATATCTCACTGAACCGAAGAAGTGGTAGTTAGAAGGTAGTTAGAGCTGCAAGCAGTTTGGTTTGGGAAATTAGACGCGAAATGAAACTGCAAATGCCTTCCAACAGGCTTGGAAAAGTGTGTTCTATATCTCTGCCAAACAGACTCCCTGGAGGTTGAGCTTTCAGAAGCTAGTTTAACTCTAAGGGAGGAAGCAGCAGAATGTGCCTCTCACATCTAGCCTGTAGGAATTCAGGTTGGCAACTTCTATGTGGAAGCCCATTGCTGGCTATGGTGGAAACAGCATGGGAGATTTCAGTTTCAAAATCTCTGTGAAAAAGCGTCAGAGAAGCTTCTCCGTTTAGAATCCAGCATATCTCACTGAACCGAAGAAGTGGTAGTTAGAAGGCAGTTAGAGCTGCAAGCAGTTTGGTTTGGGAAATTAGACGCGAAATGAAACTGCAAATGCCTTCCAACAGGCTTGGAAAAGTGTGTTCTATATCTCTGCCAAAGAAACTCCCCGGAGGTTGAGCTTTCAGAAGCTAGTTTAACTCTAAGGGAGGAAGCAGCAGAATGTGCCTCTCACATCTAGCCTGTAGGAATTCAGGTTGGCAAGTTCTATGGGGAAGCCCATTGGTGCCTTCGTTGGAAACGGGTTTGGAAATTTCAGTTTCAAAATCTCTGTGAAAAAGCGTCAGAGAAGCTTCTCCGTTTAGAATCCAGCATATCTCACTGAACCGAAGAAGTGGTAGTTAGAAGGGAGTTAGAGCTGCAAGCAGTTTGGTTTGGGAAATTAGACGCGAAATGAAACTGCAAATGCCTTCCAACAGGCTTGGAAAAGTGTGTTCTATATCTCTGCCAAACAGAGTCCCCGGAGGTTGATCTTTCAGAAGCAAGCTTAACTGTTAGGGAGGAAGCAGCAGAATGTGCCTCTCACATCTAGCCTGTAGGAATTCAGGTTGGCAAGTTCTATGGGGAAGCCCATTGCTGCCTATGGTGGAAACGGCATGGGAGATTTCAGTTTCAAAATCTCTGTGAAAAAGCGTCAGAGAAGCTTCTCCGTTTAGAATCCAGCATATCTCACTGAACCGAAGAAGTGGTAGTTAGAAGGCAGTTAGAGCTGCAAGCAGTTTGGTTTGGGAAATTAGACGCGAAATGAAACTGCAAATGCCTTCCAACAGCCTTGGAAAAGTGTGTTCTATATCTCTGCCAAACAGACTCCCTGGAGGTTGAGCTTTCAGAAGCTAGTTTAACTCTAAGGGAGGAAGCAGCAGAATGTGCCTCTCACATCTAGCCTGTAGGAATTCAGGTTGGCAAGTTCTATGGGGAAGCCCATTGGCGCCTTCGTTGGAAACGGGTTTGGAAATTTCAGTTTCAAAATCTCTGTGAAAAAGCGTCAGAGAAGCTTCTCCGTTTAGAATCCAGCATATCTCACTGAACCGAAGAAGTGGTAGTTAGAAGGGAGTTAGAGCTGCAAGCAGTTTGGTTTGGGAAATTAGACGCGAAATGAAACTGCAAATGCCTTCCAACAGGCTTGGAAAAGTGTGTTCTATATCTCTGCCAAACAAACTCCCCGGAGGTTGAGCTTTCAGAAGCAAGTTTAACTCTAAGGGAGGAAGCAGCAGAATGTGCCTCTCACATCTAGCCTGTAGGAATTCAGGTTGGCAAGTTCTATGGGGAAGCCCATTGCTGCCTATGGTGGAAACGGCATGGGAGATTTCAGTTTCAAAATCTCTGTGAAAAAGCGTCAGAGAAGCTTCTCCGTTTAGAATCCAGCATATCTCACTGAACCGAAGAAGTGGTAGTTAGAAGGGAGTTAGAGCTGCAAGCAGTTTGGTTTGGGAATTTAGACGCGTAATGAAACTGCAAATGCCTTCCAACAGGCTTGGAAAAGTGTGTTCTATATCTCTGCCAAACAAACTCCCCGGAGGTTGAGCTTTCAGAAGCAAGTTTAACTCTAAGGGAGGAAGCAGCAGAATGTGCCTCTCACATCTAGCCTGTAGGAATTCAGGTTGGCAAGTTCTATGGGGAAGCCCATTGCTGCCTATGGTGGAAACGGCATGGGAGATTTCAGTTTCAAAATCTCTGTGAAAAAGCGTCAGAGAAGCTTCTCCGTTTAGAATCCAGCATATCTCACTGAACCGAAGAAGTGGTAGTTAGAAGGCAGTTAGAGCTGCAAGCAGTTTGGTTTGGGAAATTAGACGCGAAATGAAACTGCAAATGCCTTCCAACAGGCTTGGAAAAGTGTGTTCTATATCTCTGCCAAACACACTCCCCGGAGGTTGAGCTTTCAGAAGCAAGTTTAACTCTAAGGGAGGAAGCAGCCGAATGTGCCTCTCACATCTAGCCTGTAGGAATTCAGGTTGGCAAGTTCTATGGGGAACCCCTAGGCGCCTTCGTTGGAAACGGGTTTGGAAATTTCAGTTTCAAAATCTCTGTGAAAAAGCGTCAGAGAAGTTTCTCCGTTTAGAATCCAGCATATCTCACTGAACCGAAGAAGTGGTAGTTAGAAGGGAGTTAGAGCTGCAAGCAGTTTGGTTTGGGAAATTAGACGCGAAATGAAACTGCAAATGCCTTCCAACAGGCTTGGAAAAGTGTGTTCTATATCTCTGCCAAACAAACTCCCCGGAGGTTGAGCTTTCAGAAGCAAGTTTAACTCTAAGGGAGGAAGCAGCAGAATGTGCCTCTCACATCTAGCCTTTAGGAATTCAGGTTGGCAAGTTCTATGGGGAAGCCCATTGCTGCCTATGGTGGAAACGGCAGGGGAGATTTCAGTTTCAAAATCTCTGTGAAAAAGCGTCAGAGAAGCTTCTCCGTTTAGAATCCAGCATATCTCACTGAACCGAAGAAGTGGTAGTTAGAAGGGAGTTAGAGCTGCAAGCAGTTTGGTTTGGGAAATTAGATGCGAAATGACACTGCAAAGGCCTTCCAACAGGCTTGGAAAAGTGTGTTCTATATCTGTGCCAAACAGAGTCCCCGGAGGTTGAGCTTTCAGAAGCAAGATTAACTGTTAGGGAGGAAGCAGCAGAATGTGCCTCTCACATCTAGCCTGTAGGAATTCAGGTTGGCAACTTCTATGTGGAAGCCCATTGCTGGCTATGGTGGAAACAGCATGGGAGATTTCAGTTTCAAAATCTCTGTGAAAAAGCGTCAGAGAAGCTTCTCCGTTTAGAATCCAGCATATCTCACTGAACCGAAGAAGTGGTAGTTAGAAGGCAGTTAGAGCTGCAAGCAGTTTGGTTTGGGAAATTAGACGCGAAATGAAACTGCAAATGCCTTCCAACAGGCTTGGAAAAGTGTGTTCTATATCTCTGCCAAAGAAACTCCCCGGAGGTTGAGCTTTCAGAAGCTAGTTTAACTCTAAGGGAGGAAGCAGCAGAATGTGCCTCTCACATCTAGCCTGTAGGAATTCAGGTTGGCAAGTTCTATGGGGAAGCCCATTGGTGCCTTCGTTGGAAACGGGTTTGGAAATTTCAGTTTAAAAATCTCTGTGAAAAAGCGTCAGAGAAGCTTCTCCGTTTAGAATCCAGCATATCTCACTGAACCGAAGAAGTGGTAGTTAGAAGGGAGTTAGAGCTGCAAGCAGTTTGGTTTGGGAAATTAGACGCGAAATGAAACTGCAAATGCCTTCCAACAGGCTTGGAAATATGTGTTCTATATCTCTGCCAAACAGACTCCCTGGAGGTTGAGCTTTCAGAAGCTAGTTTAACTCTAAGGGAGGAAGCAGCAGAATGTGCCTCTCACATCTAGCCTGTAGGAATTCAGGTTGGCAACTTCTATGTGGAAGCCCATTGCTGGCTATGGTGGAAACAGCATGGGAGATTTCAGTTTCAAAATCTCTGTGAAAAAGCGTCAGAGAAGCTTCTCCGTTTAGAATCCAGCATATCTCACTGAACCGAAGAAGTGGTAGTTAGAAGGCAGTTAGAGCTGCAAGCAGTTTGGTTTGGGAAATTAGACGCGAAATGAAACTGCAAATGCCTTCCAACAGGCTTGGAAAAGTGTGTTCTATATCTCTGCCAAAGAAACTCCCCGGAGGTTGAGCTTTCAGAAGCTAGTTTAACTCTAAGGGAGGAAGCAGCAGAATGTGCCTCTCACATCTAGCCTGTAGGAATTCAGGTTGGCAAGTTCTGTGGGGAAGCCCATTGCTGCCTATGGTGGAAACGGCATGGGAGATTTCAGTTTCAAAATCTCTGTGAAAAAGCGTCAGAGAAGCTTCTCCGTTTAGAATCCAGCATATCTCACTGAACCGAAGAAGTGGTAGTTAGAAGGGAGTTAGAGCTGCAAGCAGTTTGGTTTGGGAAATTAGACGCGAAATGAAACTGCAAATGCCTTCCAACAGGCTTGGAAAAGTGTGTTCTATATCTCTGCCAAACAAACTCCCCGGAGGTTGAGCTTTCAGAAGCAAGTTTAACTCTAAGGGAGGAAGCAGCAGAATGTGCCTCTCACATCTAGCCTGTAGGAATTCAGGTTGGCAAGTTCTATGGGGAAGCCCATTGCTGCCTATGGTGGAAACGGCATGGGAGATTTCAGTTTCAAAATCTCTGTGAAAAAGCGTCAGAGAAGCTTCTCCGTTTAGAATCCAGCATATCTCACTGAACCGAAGAAGTGGTAGTTAGAAGGGAGTTAGAGCTGCAAGCAGTTTGGTTTGGGAAATTAGATGCGAAATGACACTGCAAAGGCCTTCCAACAGGCTTGGAAAAGTGTGTTCTATATCTCTGCCAAACAGAGTCCCCGGAGGTTGAGCTTTCAGAAGCAAGCTTAACTGTTAGGGAGGAAGCAGCAGAATGTGCCTCTCACATCTAGCCTGTAGGAATTCAGGTTGGCAAGTTCTATGGGGAAGCCCATTGGTGCCTTCGTTGGAAACGGGTTTGGAAATTTCAGTTTCAAAATCTCTGTGAAAAAGCGTCAGAGAAGCTTCTCCGTTTAGAATCCAGCATATCTCACTGAACCGAAGAAGTGGTAGTTAGAAGGGAGTTAGAGCTGCAAGCAGTTTGGTTTGGGAAATTAGACGCGAAATGAAACTGCAAATGCCTTCCAACAGGCTTGGAAAAGTGTGTTCTATATCTCTGCCAAACAAACTCCCCGGAGGTTGAGCTTTCAGAAGCAAGTTTAACTCTAAGGGAGGAAGCAGCAGAATGTGCCTCTCACATCTAGCCTGTAGGAATTCAGGTTGGCAAGTTCTATTGGGAAGCCCATTGCTGCCTATGGTGGAAACGGCATGGGAGATTTCAGTTTCAAAATCTCTGTGAAAAAGCGTCAGAGAAGCTTCTCCGTTTAGAATCCAGCATATCTCACTGAACCGAAGAAGTGGTAGTTAGAAGGGAGTTAGAGCTGCAAGCAGTTTGGTTTGGGAAATTAGATGCGAAATGACACTGCAAAGGCCTTCCAACAGGCTTGGAAAAGTGTGTTCTATATCTGTGCCAAACAGAGTCCCCGGAGGTTGAGCTTTCAGAAGCAAGATTAACTGTTAGGGAGGAAGCAGCAGAATGTGCCTCTCACATCTAGCCTGTAGGAATTCAGGTTGGCAAGTTCTATGGGGAAGCCCATTGCTGCCTATGGTGGAAACGGCATGGGAGATTTCAGTTTCAAAATATCTGTGAAAAAGCGTCAGAGAAGCTTCTCCGTTTAGAATCCAGCATATCTCACTGAACCGAAGAAGTGGTAGTTAGAAGGCAGTTAGAGCTGCAAGCAGTTTGGTTTGGGAAATTAGACGCGAAATGAAACTGCAAATGCCTTCCAACAGGCTTGGAAAAGTGTGTTCTATATCTCTGCCAAACAGACTCCCTGGAGGTTGAGCTTTCAGAAGCTAGTTTAACTCTAAGGGAGGAAGCAGCAGAATGTGCCTCTCACATCTAGCCTGTAGGAATTCAGGTTGGCAAGTTCTATGGGGAAGCCCATTGCTGCCTATGGTGGAAACGGCATGGGAGATTTCAGTTTAAAAATCTCTGTGAAAAAGCGTCAGAGAAGCTTCTCCGTTTAGAATCCAGCATATCTCACTGAACCGAAGAAGTGGTAGTTAGAAGGGAGTTAGAGCTGCAAGCAGTTTGGTTTGGGAAATTAGACGCGAAATGAAACTGCAAATGCCTTCCAACAGGCTTGGAAAAGTGTGTTCTATATCTCTGCCAAACAGACTCCCCGGAGGTTGAGCTTTCAGAAGCAAGTTTAACTCTAAGGGAGGAAGCAGCAGAATGTGCCTCTCACATCTAGCCTGTAGGAATTCAGGTTGGCAAGTTCTATGGGGAAGCCCATTGCTGCCTATGGTGGAAACGGCATGGGAGATTTCAGTTTCAAAATCTCTGTGAAAAAGCGTCAGAGAAGCTTCTCCGTTTAGAATCCAGCATATCTCACTGAACCGAAGAAGTGGTAGTTAGAAGGTAGTTAGAGCTGCAAGCAGTTTGGTTTGGGAAATTAGACGCGAAATGAAACTGCAAATGCCTTCCAACAGGCTTGGAAAATTGTGTTCTATATCTCTGCCAAACAGACTCCCTGGAGGTTGAGCTTTCAGAAGCTAGTTTAACTCTAAGGGAGGAAGCAGCAGAATGTGCCTCTCACATCTAGCCTGTAGGAATTCAGGTTGGCAACTTCTATGTGGAAGCCCATTGCTGGCTATGGTGGAAACAGCATGGGAGATTTCAGTTTCAAAATCTCTGTGAAAAAGCGTCAGAGAAGCTTCTCCGTTTAGAATCCAGCATATCTCACTGAACCGAAGAAGTGGTAGTTAGAAGGCAGTTAGAGCTGCAAGCAGTTTGGTTTGGGAAATTAGACGCGAAATGAAACTGCAAATGCCTTCCAACAGGCTTGGAAAAGTGTGTTCAATATCTCTGCCAAACAGACTCCCCGGAGGTTGAGCTTTCAGAAGCAAGTTTAACTCTAAGGGAGGAAGCAGCAGAATGTGCCTCTCACATCTAGCCTTTAGGAATTCAGGTTGGCAAGTTCTATGGGGAAGCCCATTGCTGCCTATGGTGGAAACGGCATGGGAGATTTCAGTTTCAAAATCTCTGTGAAAAAGCGTCAGAGAAGCTTCTCCGTTTAGAATCCAGCATATCTCACTGAACCGAAGAAGTGGTAGTTAGAAGGCAGTTAGAGCTGCAAGCAGTTTGGTTTGGGAAATTAGATGCGAAATGACACTGCAAAGGCCTTCCAACAGGCTTGGAAAAGTGTGTTCTATATCTCTGCCAAACAGACTCCCCAGAGGTTGAGCTTTCAGAAGCAAGCTTAACTCTTAGGGAGGAAGCAGCAGAATGTGCCTCTCACATCTAGCCTGTAGGAATTCAGGTTGGCAAGTTCTATGGGGAAGCCCATTGGCGCCTTCGTTGGAAACGGGTTTGGAAATTTCAGTTTCAAAATCTCTGTGAAAAAGCGTCAGAGAAGCTTCTCCGTTTAGAATCCAGCATATCTCACTGAACCGAAGAAGTGGTAGTTAGAAGGCAGTTAGAGCTGCAAGCAGTTTGGTTTGGGAAATTAGACGCGAAATGAAACTGCAAATGCCTTCCAACAGGCTTGGAAAAGTGTGTTCTATATCTCTGCCAAACAAACTCCCCGGAGGTTGAGCTTTCAGAAGCAAGTTTAACTCTAAGGGAGGAAGCAGCAGAATGTGCCTCTCACATCTAGCCTGTAGGAATTCAGGTTGGCAAGTTCTATGGGGAAGCCCATTGCTGCCTATGGTGGAAACGGCATGGGAGATTTCAGTTTAAAAATCTCTGTGAAAAAGCGTCAGAGAAGCTTCTCCGTTTAGAATCCAGCATATCTCACTGAACCGAAGAAGTGGTAGTTAGAAGGGAGTTAGAGCTGCAAGCAGTTTGGTTTGGGAAATTAGACGCGAAATGAAACTGCAAATGCCTTCCAACAGGCTTGGAAAAGTGTGTTCTATATCTCTGCCAAACAGACTCCCCGGAGGTTGAGCTTTCAGAAGCAAGTTTAACTCTAAGGGAGGAAGCAGCAGAATGTGCCTCTCACATCTAGCCTGTAGGAATTCAGGTTGGCAAGTTCTATGGGGAAGCCCATTGCTGCCTATGGTGGAAACGGCATGGGAGATTTCAGTTTCAAAATCTCTGTGAAAAAGCGTCAGAGAAGCTTCTCCGTTTAGAATCCAGCATATCTCACTGAACCGAAGAAGTGGTAGTTAGAAGGTAGTTAGAGCTGCAAGCAGTTTGGTTTGGGAAATTAGACGCGAAATGAAACTGCAAATGCCTTCCAACAGGCTTGGAAAATTGTGTTCTATATCTCTGCCAAACAGACTCCCTGGAGGTTGAGCTTTCAGAAGCTAGTTTAACTCTAAGGGAGGAAGCAGCAGAATGTGCCTCTCACATCTAGCCTGTAGGAATTCAGGTTGGCAACTTCTATGTGGAAGCCCATTGCTGGCTATGGTGGAAACAGCATGGGAGATTTCAGTTTCAAAATCTCTGTGAAAAAGCGTCAGAGAAGCTTCTCCGTTTAGAATCCAGCATATCTCACTGAACCGAAGAAGTGGTAGTTAGAAGGCAGTTAGAGCTGCAAGCAGTTTGGTTTGGGAAATTAGACGCGAAATGAAACTGCAAATGCCTTCCAACAGGCTTGGAAAAGTGTGTTCAATATCTCTGCCAAACAGACTCCCCGGAGGTTGAGCTTTCAGAAGCAAGTTTAACTCTAAGGGAGGAAGCAGCAGAATGTGCCTCTCACATCTAGCCTTTAGGAATTCAGGTTGGCAAGTTCTATGGGGAAGCCCATTGCTGCCTATGGTGGAAACGGCATGGGAGATTTCAGTTTCAAAATCTCTGTGAAAAAGCGTCAGAGAAGCTTCTCCGTTTAGAATCCAGCATATCTCACTGAACCGAAGAAGTGGTAGTTAGAAGGCAGTTAGAGCTGCAAGCAGTTTGGTTTGGGAAATTAGATGCGAAATGACACTGCAAAGGCCTTCCAACAGGCTTGGAAAAGTGTGTTCTATATCTCTGCCAAACAGACTCCCCAGAGGTTGAGCTTTCAGAAGCAAGCTTAACTCTTAGGGAGGAAGCAGCAGAATGTGCCTCTCACATCTAGCCTGTAGGAATTCAGGTTGGCAAGTTCTATGGGGAAGCCCATTGGCGCCTTCGTTGGAAACGGGTTTGGAAATTTCAGTTTCAAAATCTCTGTGAAAAAGCGTCAGAGAAGCTTCTCCGTTTAGAATCCAGCATATCTCACTGAACCGAAGAAGTGGTAGTTAGAAGGCAGTTAGAGCTGCAAGCAGTTTGGTTTGGGAAATTAGACGCGAAATGAAACTGCAAATGCCTTCCAACAGGCTTGGAAAAGTGTGTTCTATATCTCTGCCAAACAAACTCCCCGGAGGTTGAGCTTTCAGAAGCAAGTTTAACTCTAAGGGAGGAAGCAGCAGAATGTGCCTCTCACATCTAGCCTGTAGGAATTCAGGTTGGCAAGTTCTATGGGGAAGCCCATTGCTGCCTATGGTGGAAACGGCATGGGAGATTTCAGTTTAAAAATCTCTGTGAAAAAGCGTCAGAGAAGCTTCTCCGTTTAGAATCCAGCATATCTCACTGAACCGAAGAAGTGGTAGTTAGAAGGTAGTTAGAGCTGCAAGCAGTTTGGTTTGGGAAATTAGACGCGAAATGAAACTGCAAATGCCTTCCAACAGGCTTGGAAAAGTGTGTTCTATATCTCTGCCAAACAGACTCCCTGGAGGTTGAGCTTTCAGAAGCTAGTTTAACTCTAAGGGAGGAAGCAGCAGAATGTGCCTCTCACATCTAGCCTGTAGGAATTCAGGTTGGCAACTTCTATGTGGAAGCCCATTGCTGGCTATGGTGGAAACAGCATGGGAGATTTCAGTTTCAAAATCTCTGTGAAAAAGCGTCAGAGAAGCTTCTCCGTTTAGAATCCAGCATATCTCACTGAACCGAAGAAGTGGTAGTTAGAAGGCAGTTAGAGCTGCAAGCAGTTTGGTTTGGGAAATTAGACGCGAAATGAAACTGCAAATGCCTTCCAACAGGCTTGGAAAAGTGTGTTCTATATCTCTGCCAAACAGACTCCCTGGAGGTTGAGCTTTCAGAAGCTAGTTTAACTCTAAGGGAGGAAGCAGCAGAATGTGCCTCTCACATCTAGCCTGTAGGAATTCAGGTTGGCAAGTTCTATGGGGAAGCCCATTGCTGCCTATGGTGGAAACGGCATGGGAGATTTCAGTTTAAAAATCTCTGTGAAAAAGCGTCAGAGAAGCTTCTCCGTTTAGAATCCAGCATATCTCACTGAACCGAAGAAGTGGTAGTTAGAAGGGAGTTAGAGCTGCAAGCAGTTTGGTTTGGGAAATTAGACGCGAAATGAAACTGCAAATGCCTTCCAACAGGCTTGGAAAAGTGTGTTCTATATCTCTGCCAAACAGACTCCCCGGAGGTTGAGCTTTCAGAAGCAAGTTTAACTCTAAGGGAGGAAGCAGCAGAATGTGCCTCTCACATCTAGCCTGTAGGAATTCAGGTTGGCAAGTTCTATGGGGAAGCCCATTGCTGCCTATGGTGGAAACGGCATGGGAGATTTCAGTTTGAAAATCTCTGTGAAAAAGCGTCAGAGAAGCTTCTCCGTTTAGAATCCAGCATATCTCACTGAACCGAAGAAGTGGTAGTTAGAAGGTAGTTAGAGCTGCAAGCAGTTTGGTTTGGGAAATTAGACGCGAAATGAAACTGCAAATGCCTTCCAACAGGCTTGGAAAATTGTGTTCTATATCTCTGCCAAACAGACTCCCTGGAGGTTGAGCTTTCAGAAGCTAGTTTAACTCTAAGGGAGGAAGCAGCAGAATGTGCCTCTCACATCTAGCCTGTAGGAATTCAGGTTGGCAACTTCTATGTGGAAGCCCATTGCTGGCTATGGTGGAAACAGCATGGGAGATTTCAGTTTCAAAATCTCTGTGAAAAAGCGTCAGAGAAGCTTCTCCGTTTAGAATCCAGCATATCTCACTGAACCGAAGAAGTGGTAGTTAGAAGGCAGTTAGAGCTGCAAGCAGTTTGGTTTGGGAAATTAGACGCGAAATGAAACTGCAAATGCCTTCCAACAGGCTTGGAAAAGTGTGTTCAATATCTCTGCCAAACAGACTCCCCGGAGGTTGAGCTTTCAGAAGCAAGTTTAACTCTAAGGGAGGAAGCAGCAGAATGTGCCTCTCACATCTAGCCTTTAGGAATTCAGGTTGGCAAGTTCTATGGGGAAGCCCATTGCTGCCTATGGTGGAAACGGCATGGGAGATTTCAGTTTCAAAATCTCTGTGAAAAAGCGTCAGAGAAGCTTCTCCGTTTAGAATCCAGCATATCTCACTGAACCGAAGAAGTGGTAGTTAGAAGGCAGTTAGAGCTGCAAGCAGTTTGGTTTGGGAAATTAGATGCGAAATGACACTGCAAAGGCCTTCCAACAGGCTTGGAAAAGTGTGTTCTATATCTCTGCCAAACAGACTCCCCAGAGGTTGAGCTTTCAGAAGCAAGCTTAACTCTTAGGGAGGAAGCAGCAGAATGTGCCTCTCACATCTAGCCTGTAGGAATTCAGGTTGGCAAGTTCTATGGGGAAGCCCATTGGCGCCTTCGTTGGAAACGGGTTTGGAAATTTCAGTTTCAAAATCTCTGTGAAAAAGCGTCAGAGAAGCTTCTCCGTTTAGAATCCAGCATATCTCACTGAACCGAAGAAGTGGTAGTTAGAAGGCAGTTAGAGCTGCAAGCAGTTTGGTTTGGGAAATTAGACGCGAAATGAAACTGCAAATGCCTTCCAACAGGCTTGGAAAAGTGTGTTCTATATCTCTGCCAAACAAACTCCCCGGAGGTTGAGCTTTCAGAAGCAAGTTTAACTCTAAGGGAGGAAGCAGCAGAATGTGCCTCTCACATCTAGCCTGTAGGAATTCAGGTTGGCAAGTTCTATGGGGAAGCCCATTGCTGCCTATGGTGGAAACGGCATGGGAGATTTCAGTTTAAAAATCTCTGTGAAAAAGCGTCAGAGAAGCTTCTCCGTTTAGAATCCAGCATATCTCACTGAACCGAAGAAGTGGTAGTTAGAAGGTAGTGAGAGCTGCAAGCAGTTTGGTTTGGGAAATTAGACGCGAAATGAAACTGCAAATGCCTTCCAACAGGCTTGGAAAAGTGTGTTCTATATCTCTGCCAAACAGACTCCCTGGAGGTTGAGCTTTCAGAAGCTAGTTTAACTCTAAGGGAGGAAGCAGCAGAATGTGCCTCTCACATCTAGCCTGTAGGAATTCAGGTTGGCAACTTCTATGTGGAAGCCCATTGCTGGCTATGGTGGAAACAGCATGGGAGATTTCAGTTTCAAAATCTCTGTGAAAAAGCGTCAGAGAAGCTTCTCCGTTTAGAATCCAGCATATCTCACTGAACCGAAGAAGTGGTAGTTAGAAGGCAGTTAGAGCTGCAAGCAGTTTGGTTTGGGAAATTAGACGCGAAATGAAACTGCAAATGCCTTCCAACAGGCTTGGAAAAGTGTGTTCTATATCTCTGCCAAAGAAACTCCCCGGAGGTTGAGCTTTCAGAAGCTATTTAACTCTAAGGGAGGAAGCAGCAGAATGTGCCTCTCACATCTAGCCTGTAGGAATTCAGGTTGGCAAGTTCTATGGGGAAGCCCATTGGTGCCTTCGTTGGAAACGGGTTTGGAAATTTCAGTTTCAAAATCTCTGTGAAAAAGCGTCAGAGAAGCTTCTCCGTTTAGAATCCAGCATATCTCACTGAACCGAAGAAGTGGTAGTTAGAAGGGAGTTAGAGCTGCAAGCAGTTTGGTTTGGGAAATTAGACGCGAAATGAAACTGCAAATGCCTTCCAACAGGCTTGGAAATATGTGTTCTATATCTCTGCCAAACAGACTCCCTGGAGGTTGAGCTTTCAGAAGCTAGTTTAACTCTAAGGGAGGAAGCAGCAGAATGTGCCTCTCACATCTAGCCTGTAGGAATTCAGGTTGGCAACTTCTATGTGGAAGCCCATTGCTGGCTATGGTGGAAACAGCATGGGAGATTTCAGTTTCAAAATCTCTGTGAAAAAGCGTCAGAGAAGCTTCTCCGTTTAGAATCCAGCATATCTCACTGAACCGAAGAAGTGGTAGTTAGAAGGCAGTTAGAGCTGCAAGCAGTTTGGTTTGGGAAATTAGACGCGAAATGAAACTGCAAATGCCTTCCAACAGGCTTGGAAAATTGTGTTCTATATCTCTGCCAAACAAACTCCCCGGAGGTTGAGCTTTCAGAAGCAAGTTTAACTCTAAGGGAGGAAGCAGCAGAATGTGCCTCTCACATCTAGCCTGTAGGAATTCAGGTTGGCAAGTTCTGTGGGGAAGCCCATTGCTGCCTATGGTGGAAACGGCATGGGAGATTTCAGTTTCAAAATCTCTGTGAAAAAGCGTCAGAGAAGCTTCTCCGTTTAGAATCCAGCATATCTCACTGAACCGAAGAAGTGGTAGTTAGAAGGGAGTTAGAGCTGCAAGCAGTTTGGTTTGGGAAATTAGACGCGAAATGAAACTGCAAATGCCTTCCAACAGGCTTGGAAAAGTGTGTTCTATATCTCTGCCAAACAAACTCCCCGGAGGTTGAGCTTTCAGAAGCAAGTTTAACTCTAAGGGAGGAAGCAGCAGAATGTGCCTCTCACATCTAGCCTGTAGGAATTCAGGTTGGCAAGTTCTATTGGGAAGCCCATTGCTGCCTATGGTGGAAACGGCATGGGAGATTTCAGTTTCAAAATCTCTGTGAAAAAGCGTCAGAGAAGCTTCTCCGTTTAGAATCCAGCATATCTCACTGAACCGAAGAAGTGGTAGTTAGAAGGGAGTTAGAGCTGCAAGCAGTTTGGTTTGGGAAATTAGATGCGAAATGACACTGCAAAGGCCTTCCAACAGGCTTGGAAAAGTGTGTTCTATATCTGTGCCAAACAGAGTCCCCGGAGGTTGAGCTTTCAGAAGCAAGATTAACTGTTAGGGAGGAAGCAGCAGAATGTGCCTCTCACATCTAGCCTGTAGGAATTCAGGTTGGCAAGTTCTATGGGGAAGCCCATTGCTGCCTATGGTGGAAACGGCATGGGAGATTTCAGTTTCAAAATCTCTGTGAAAAAGCGTCAGAGAAGCTTCTCCGTTTAGAATCCAGCATATCTCACTGAACCGAAGAAGTGGTAGTTAGAAGGCAGTTAGAGCTGCAAGCAGTTTGGTTTGGGAAATTAGACGCGAAATGAAACTGCAAATGCCTTCCAACAGCCTTGGAAAAGTGTGTTCTATATCTCTGCCAAACAGACTCCCTGGAGGTTGAGCTTTCAGAAGCTAGTTTAACTCTAAGGGAGGAAGCAGCAGAATGTGCCTCTCACATCTAGCCTGTAGGAATTCAGGTTGGCAAGTTCTATGGGGAAGCCCATTGCTGCCTATGGTGGAAACGGCATGGGAGATTTCAGTTTAAAAATCTCTGTGAAAAAGCGTCAGAGAAGCTTCTCCGTTTAGAATCCAGCATATCTCACTGAACCGAAGAAGTGGTAGTTAGAAGGGAGTTAGAGCTGCAAGCAGTTTGGTTTGGGAAATTAGACGCGAAATGAAACTGCAAATGCCTTCCAACAGGCTTGGAAAAGTGTGTTCTATATCTCTGCCAAACAGACTCCCCGGAGGTTGAGCTTTCAGAAGCAAGTTTAACTCTAAGGGAGGAAGCAGCAGAATGTGCCTCTCACATCTAGCCTGTAGGAATTCAGGTTGGCAAGTTCTATGGGGAAGCCCATTGCTGCCTATGGTGGAAACGGCATGGGAGATTTCAGTTTCAAAATCTCTGTGAAAAAGCGTCAGAGAAGCTTCTCCGTTTAGAATCCAGCATATCTCACTGAACCGAAGAAGTGGTAGTTAGAAGGTAGTTAGAGCTGCAAGCAGTTTGGTTTGGGAAATTAGACGCGAAATGAAACTGCAAATGCCTTCCAACAGGCTTGGAAAATTGTGTTCTATATCTCTGCCAAACAGACTCCCTGGAGGTTGAGCTTTCAGAAGCTAGTTTAACTCTAAGGGAGGAAGCAGCAGAATGTGCCTCTCACATCTAGCCTGTAGGAATTCAGGTTGGCAACTTCTATGTGGAAGCCCATTGCTGGCTATGGTGGAAACAGCATGGGAGATTTCAGTTTCAAAATCTCTGTGAAAAAGCGTCAGAGAAGCTTCTCCGTTTAGAATCCAGCATATCTCACTGAACCGAAGAAGTGGTAGTTAGAAGGCAGTTAGAGCTGCAAGCAGTTTGGTTTGGGAAATTAGACGCGAAATGAAACTGCAAATGCCTTCCAACAGGCTTGGAAAAGTGTGTTCAATATCTCTGCCAAACAGACTCCCCGGAGGTTGAGCTTTCAGAAGCAAGTTTAACTCTAAGGGAGGAAGCAGCAGAATGTGCCTCTCACATCTAGCCTTTAGGAATTCAGGTTGGCAAGTTCTATGGGGAAGCCCATTGCTGCCTATGGTGGAAACGGCATGGGAGATTTCAGTTTCAAAATCTCTGTGAAAAAGCGTCAGAGAAGCTTCTCCGTTTAGAATCCAGCATATCTCACTGAACCGAAGAAGTGGTAGTTAGAAGGCAGTTAGAGCTGCAAGCAGTTTGGTTTGGGAAATTAGATGCGAAATGACACTGCAAAGGCCTTCCAACAGGCTTGGAAAAGTGTGTTCTATATCTCTGCCAAACAGACTCCCCAGAGGTTGAGCTTTCAGAAGCAAGCTTAACTCTTAGGGAGGAAGCAGCAGAATGTGCCTCTCACATCTAGCCTGTAGGAATTCAGGTTGGCAAGTTCTATGGGGAAGCCCATTGGCGCCTTCGTTGGAAACGGGTTTGGAAATTTCAGTTTCAAAATCTCTGTGAAAAAGCGTCAGAGAAGCTTCTCCGTTTAGAATCCAGCATATCTCACTGAACCGAAGAAGTGGTAGTTAGAAGGCAGTTAGAGCTGCAAGCAGTTTGGTTTGGGAAATTAGACGCGAAATGAAACTGCAAATGCCTTCCAACAGGCTTGGAAAAGTGTGTTCTATATCTCTGCCAAACAAACTCCCCGGAGGTTGAGCTTTCAGAAGCAAGTTTAACTCTAAGGGAGGAAGCAGCAGAATGTGCCTCTCACATCTAGCCTGTAGGAATTCAGGTTGGCAAGTTCTATGGGGAAGCCCATTGCTGCCTATGGTGGAAACGGCATGGGAGATTTCAGTTTAAAAATCTCTGTGAAAAAGCGTCAGAGAAGCTTCTCCGTTTAGAATCCAGCATATCTCACTGAACCGAAGAAGTGGTAGTTAGAAGGTAGTTAGAGCTGCAAGCAGTTTGGTTTGGGAAATTAGACGCGAAATGAAACTGCAAATGCCTTCCAACAGGCTTGGAAAAGTGTGTTCTATATCTCTGCCAAACAGACTCCCTGGAGGTTGAGCTTTCAGAAGCTAGTTTAACTCTAAGGGAGGAAGCAGCAGAATGTGCCTCTCACATCTAGCCTGTAGGAATTCAGGTTGGCAACTTCTATGTGGAAGCCCATTGCTGGCTATGGTGGAAACAGCATGGGAGATTTCAGTTTCAAAATCTCTGTGAAAAAGCGTCAGAGAAGCTTCTCCGTTTAGAATCCAGCATATCTCACTGAACCGAAGAAGTGGTAGTTAGAAGGCAGTTAGAGCTGCAAGCAGTTTGGTTTGGGAAATTAGACGCGAAATGAAACTGCAAATGCCTTCCAACAGGCTTGGAAAAGTGTGTTCTATATCTCTGCCAAAGAAACTCCCCGGAGGTTGAGCTTTCAGAAGCTAGTTTAACTCTAAGGGAGGAAGCAGCAGAATGTGCCTCTCACATCTAGCCTGTAGGAATTCAGGTTGGCAAGTTCTATGGGGAAGCCCATTGGTGCCTTCGTTGGAAACGGGTTTGGAAATTTCAGTTTCAAAATCTCTGTGAAAAAGCGTCAGAGAAGCTTCTCCGTTTAGAATCCAGCATATCTCACTGAACCGAAGAAGTGGTAGTTAGAAGGGAGTTAGAGCTGCAAGCAGTTTGGTTTGGGAAATTAGACGCGAAATGAAACTGCAAATGCCTTCCAACAGGCTTGGAAATATGTGTTCTATATCTCTGCCAAACAGACTCCCTGGAGGTTGAGCTTTCAGAAGCTAGTTTAACTCTAAGGGAGGAAGCAGCAGAATGTGCCTCTCACATCTAGCCTGTAGGAATTCAGGTTGGCAACTTCTATGTGGAAGCCCATTGCTGGCTATGGTGGAAACAGCATGGGAGATTTCAGTTTCAAAATCTCTGTGAAAAAGCGTCAGAGAAGCTTCTCCGTTTAGAATCCAGCATATCTCACTGAACCGAAGAAGTGGTAGTTAGAAGGCAGTTAGAGCTGCAAGCAGTTTGGTTTGGGAAATTAGACGCGAAATGAAACTGCAAATGCCTTCCAACAGGCTTGGAAAAGTGTGTTCTATATCTCTGCCAAACAAACTCCCCGGAGGTTGAGCTTTCAGAAGCTAGTTTAACTCTAAGGGAGGAAGCAGCAGAATGTGCCTCTCACATCTAGCCTGTAGGAATTCAGGTTGGCAAGTTCTGTGGGGAAGCCCATTGCTGCCTATGGTGGAAACGGCATGGGAGATTTCAGTTTCAAAATCTCTGTGAAAAAGCGTCAGAGAAGCTTCTCCGTTTAGAATCCAGCATATCTCACTGAACCGAAGAAGTGGTAGTTAGAAGGGAGTTAGAGCTGCAAGCAGTTTGGTTTGGGAAATTAGACGCGAAATGAAACTGCAAATGCCTTCCAACAGGCTTGGAAAAGTGTGTTCTATATCTCTGCCAAACAAACTCCCCGGAGGTTGAGCTTTCAGAAGCAAGTTTAACTCTAAGGGAGGAAGCAGCAGAATGTGCCTCTCACATCTAGCCTGTAGGAATTCAGGTTGGCAAGTTCTATGGGGAAGCCCATTGCTGCCTATGGTGGAAACGGCATGGGAGATTTCAGTTTCAAAATCTCTGTGAAAAAGCGTCAGAGAAGCTTCTCCGTTTAGAATCCAGCATATCTCACTGAACCGAAGAAGTGGTAGTTAGAAGGGAGTTAGAGCTGCAAGCAGTTTGGTTTGGGAAATTAGATGCGAAATGACACTGCAAAGGCCTTCCAACAGGCTTGGAAAAGTGTGTTCTATATCTCTGCCAAACAGAGTCCCCGGAGGTTGAGCTTTCAGAAGCAAGCTTAACTGTTAGGGAGGAAGCAGCAGAATGTGCCTCTCACATCTAGCCTGTAGGAATTCAGGTTGGCAAGTTCTATGGGGAAGCCCATTGGTGCCTTCGTTGGAAACGGGTTTGGAAATTTCAGTTTCAAAATCTCTGTGAAAAAGCGTCAGAGAAGCTTCTCCGTTTAGAATCCAGCATATCTCACTGAACCGAAGAAGTGGTAGTTAGAAGGGAGTTAGAGCTGCAAGCAGTTTGGTTTGGGAAATTAGACGCGAAATGAAACTGCAAATGCCTTCCAACAGGCTTGGAAAAGTGTGTTCTATATCTCTGCCAAACAAACTCCCCGGAGGTTGAGCTTTCAGAAGCAAGTTTAACTCTAAGGGAGGAAGCAGCAGAATGTGCCTCTCACATCTAGCCTGTAGGAATTCAGGTTGGCAAGTTCTATTGGGAAGCCCATTGCTGCCTATGGTGGAAACGGCATGGGAGATTTCAGTTTCAAAATCTCTGTGAAAAAGCGTCAGAGAAGCTTCTCCGTTTAGAATCCAGCATATCTCACTGAACCGAAGAAGTGGTAGTTAGAAGGGAGTTAGAGCTGCAAGCAGTTTGGTTTGGGAAATTAGATGCGAAATGACACTGCAAAGGCCTTCCAACAGGCTTGGAAAAGTGTGTTCTATATCTGTGCCAAACAGAGTCCCCGGAGGTTGAGCTTTCAGAAGCAAGATTAACTGTTAGGGAGGAAGCAGCAGAATGTGCCTCTCACATCTAGCCTGTAGGAATTCAGGTTGGCAAGTTCTATGGGGAAGCCCATTGCTGCCTATGGTGGAAACGGCATGGGAGATTTCAGTTTCAAAATCTCTGTGAAAAAGCGTCAGAGAAGCTTCTCCGTTTAGAATCCAGCATATCTCACTGAACCGAAGAAGTGGTAGTTAGAAGGCAGTTAGAGCTGCAAGCAGTTTGGTTTGGGAAATTAGACGCGAAATGAAACTGCAAATGCCTTCCAACAGGCTTGGAAAAGTGTGTTCTATATCTCTGCCAAACAGACTCCCTGGAGGTTGAGCTTTCAGAAGCTAGTTTAACTCTAAGGGAGGAAGCAGCAGAATGTGCCTCTCACATCTAGCCTGTAGGAATTCAGGTTGGCAAGTTCTATGGGGAAGCCCATTGCTGCCTATGGTGGAAACGGCATGGGAGATTTCAGTTTAAAAATCTCTGTGAAAAAGCGTCAGAGAAGCTTCTCCGTTTAGAATCCAGCATATCTCACTGAACCGAAGAAGTGGTAGTTAGAAGGGAGTTAGAGCTGCAAGCAGTTTGGTTTGGGAAATTAGACGCGAAATGAAACTGCAAATGCCTTCCAACAGGCTTGGAAAAGTGTGTTCTATATCTCTGCCAAACAGACTCCCCGGAGGTTGAGCTTTCAGAAGCAAGTTTAACTCTAAGGGAGGAAGCAGCAGAATGTGCCTCTCACATCTAGCCTGTAGGAATTCAGGTTGGCAAGTTCTATGGGGAAGCCCATTGCTGCCTATGGTGGAAACGGCATGGGAGATTTCAGTTTCAAAATCTCTGTGAAAAAGCGTCAGAGAAGCTTCTCCGTTTAGAATCCAGCATATCTCACTGAACCGAAGAAGTGGTAGTTAGAAGGTAGTTAGAGCTGCAAGCAGTTTGGTTTGGGAAATTAGACGCGAAATGAAACTGCAAATGCCTTCCAACAGGCTTGGAAAATTGTGTTCTATATCTCTGCCAAACAGACTCCCTGGAGGTTGAGCTTTCAGAAGCTAGTTTAACTCTAAGGGAGGAAGCAGCAGAATGTGCCTCTCACATCTAGCCTGTAGGAATTCAGGTTGGCAACTTCTATGTGGAAGCCCATTGCTGGCTATGGTGGAAACAGCATGGGAGATTTCAGTTTCAAAATCTCTGTGAAAAAGCGTCAGAGAAGCTTCTCCGTTTAGAATCCAGCATATCTCACTGAACCGAAGAAGTGGTAGTTAGAAGGCAGTTAGAGCTGCAAGCAGTTTGGTTTGGGAAATTAGACGCGAAATGAAACTGCAAATGCCTTCCAACAGGCTTGGAAAAGTGTGTTCAATATCTCTGCCAAACAGACTCCCCGGAGGTTGAGCTTTCAGAAGCAAGTTTAACTCTAAGGGAGGAAGCAGCAGAATGTGCCTCTCACATCTAGCCTTTAGGAATTCAGGTTGGCAAGTTCTATGGGGAAGCCCATTGCTGCCTATGGTGGAAACGGCATGGGAGATTTCAGTTTCAAAATCTCTGTGAAAAAGCGTCAGAGAAGCTTCTCCGTTTAGAATCCAGCATATCTCACTGAACCGAAGAAGTGGTAGTTAGAAGGCAGTTAGAGCTGCAAGCAGTTTGGTTTGGGAAATTAGACGCGAAATGAAACTGCAAATGCCTTCCAACAGGCTTGGAAAAGTGTGTTCTATATCTCTGCCAAACAAACTCCCCGGAGGTTGAGCTTTCAGAAGCAAGTTTAACTCTAAGGGAGGAAGCAGCAGAATGTGCCTCTCACATCTAGCCTGTAGGAATTCAGGTTGGCAAGTTCTATGGGGAAGCCCATTGCTGCCTATGGTGGAAACGGCATGGGAGATTTCAGTTTCAAAATCTCTGTGAAAAAGCGTCAGAGAAGCTTCTCCGTTTAGAATCCAGCATATCTCACTGAACCGAAGAAGTGGTAGTTAGAAGGGAGTTAGAGCTGCAAGCAGTTTGGTTTGGGAAATTAGATGCGAAATGACACTGCAAAGGCCTTCCAA